>NC_090437.1:145610625-145913656 GCF_031143425.1 Pleurodeles waltl | reverse complement strand
AAGCAGTCAGGCAATGTGTAAAGTATTTATGTAGCACACAAGTAGTAATAAAATTAAAACACTAAACAAGAAGAATCCCACACCGATTTAGAAAAATAGAATTCATTTTAATAAACTGATACCAATACAAAAAAATCTAATTAGTAGAACCGGAGTTGTGAATTTTTAAAGTTCAAGGTAAAAACTAGCTCCTAAAACATCCAATTAAGACATCTAGTCGTTCAAGACCAGGTCAAAGTTGAAAAATATGGTTGACCGCGATAGAGCAGGAGTCAAATACAAACAGTGGATTTGTCGAGATTAGCACTCATGTTTGGACCTTAGTTGCAGGTGGTATCTGAGGAGGAGCATCGTCTTTGGGGAGCCTTGGGACAAAGGGCCAGATGTAGCAAAATCCATTTTTGCGACTTGCAAATTGCGAGTCTGAGCAACTCGCAATTTGCAAGTCGCAAAAACTGATGCAGAAAGGTGTCTCAGGCACCTTCTGCGACTCGCTATGAGGTCGCAAAGACCCACCTCATCAATATTAATGAGGCGGGTCGCATTTTGCGACCCCATAGCGAGTCCCTGCACTCACAGGGATGGAGGCCTGCTGTAGTCAGCATGACTGCTTTTTAAATAAAGCAGGTTTTTTTTTTCATTTTGCAGCCCGTTTTCCTTAAAGGAAAACGAGTTGCAAAATGAAAAAAATCCCGAAACCATTTGGTTTCGTTTTTTTCAGAGTAGGCAGTGATCCATAGGATCCATAGGATCACTGCCTGCTCTGAAAAAATATATTTGTCGGCATTCACAAAGGGGAAGGGTTCCCATGGGGACCACTTCCCTTTTGCGAATGAGTTACTACCAGTGTGACACTGGTGGTAACTGCGAGTTGGTTTGCGATCGCAATCGCGGTCACAAAGCAACTCTGAATTGCGATGCAAGTTGCAAATAGGAAGGGAACACCCCTTCCTATTTACGAGCCGCATTCCCAAATTGCGAGTCGGTACCGACTCGCAATTTGGGAATGAGGATCGCGTTAGGCTGTTTGCATGGCGCAAACTGCGATTTTCGCAGTTTGCACCGTGCAAACAGCTACCTACATTTGGCCCAAAGTGTCTGTAAAGATTTCTGTTTGGACTTAGGGCCTGATTTATGGAAAGTTAGTGCCTCCTTTACCTAATTTTGTGATTCAAAAGCTGCACAAACTTACAAAATATAATTATATTTTGCAAGTTTGCACCGCTTTTGCATCATTTATATATCAAATAATCTATCTAGGGTCTGTAGTGGTAGTAAATGATGTTTCAGTCCCTCAAGAAGATAGGCGCACCATCATCAGGGTTCATAGGATAAAGCCAGAAGTAAGAAGAACAGGGCTGAAAGATAGAATAATAGACATAGGGGGTTATTCTAACTTTGGAGGAGGTGTTAATCCGTCCCTAAAGTGACGGAAAAGTGACGGATTTACCACCAGCCGTATTACGAGTCCATTATATCCTATGGAACTCGTAATACGGCTGGTGGTATATCCGTCACTTTACCGTCACTTTTGGGACGGATTAACACTCCTCCAAAGTTAGAATAACCCCCATAGTTCAGAAAGAAAAGTGTTATAGTGTTGTGGTTGGGTAAGGCTTTATTATAGAGTGTATACTCACAGAGCAAAGATTGAAAGCTACTGTGGGGAAAAAAGGCAGCAATCTCTGAAATAAGAGATCAGAGGTCAAGATATAGTGAAAGAAAAATGAGGAAGTATAGAGAAGAAGCTCTACCTGGATCCTGGTACGTCAAATGAACAAGTAACCACATTATTTATATATAATAATAATAATAATAATAATAATAATAATAATAATAATAATATTGTTTCAATATAACATAACATTTCAAGTAACCATAACTCGTTTCCTAAGGTAACTATAACTCACGCCCCCGCATTTTTCTCATCAATAATTTTACTGCAACTGTTACAGTGATATTGTCAATGATGTTATAGAAGATGTCATCAGTGATGTAATATCTGGAGTAATTAGCAGTGAATTGTGAGGTGCTAGTTGGTTACTTAAGGGTTTGAGCTATAGTTACTTGAAATTACTCTAACTATAGCATCTGTATTTCTATGGTTTTGTGTGCATAAAATCGAAACCTAACTATAACGCTTCTGTAACCTTTCGTTTTTTAAGTCAATTTCAATTTTTTATTCTATTTCCAAACTTTAACATCCCTGCAACCTTTGTTTTTTTCACTGAATTTCTCTGTTTTTTATATGGGTTTGGCAGCAGGGCCTGGCTCTGTCCTACCCCAAATAAGCACTCAACCCACCGCCTCACACGGTCTTCACCCACGTGCACAGAGGGTCGGTCGCAGGGACTGGCCTCTGGCCAGGCCCTGCGGCCAACCCCCTATTAGCACCCAATCACGTGTCATGCTCGTCGAAGTTTGGTTCGGGTCCGCAAACTCAGCAAATGTTTGAGAGAAATGAAATAGTGCAGTCTTCCGTGCTTGTTCAGCATAGCCCCCTGGTGGGTGAGCCAGGTCCCAGGGTCATTCAACATAAAAACCAGGAAAAGGGCTCATGGGGGGCCCCTCCTAGGGCTCTTTTGAGTTCTGGGATCCACATCTCCCATGGGCTTTCTCTCCTTCCTGTTATAGAAGATGTCATCAGTGATGTAAAATCTGGAGTAATTGGCAGTGCATTGTGAGGTGCTAGTCGGTTACTTAAGGGTTTGAGCTATAGTTACTTGAAATTACTCTAACTATAGCATCTGTATTTCTATGGTTTTGTGTGCATAAAATCGAAACCTAACTATAACGCTTCTGTAACCTTTCGTTTTTTAAGTCAATTTCTATTTTTTATTCTATTTCCAGACTTTAACATCCCTGCAACCTTTGTTTTTTTTCACTGAATTTCTTCCGTGCTTGTTCAGCATAGCCTCCTGGTAGGTGAGCCAGGTCCCAGGGTCATTCAACATAAAAACCAGGAAAAGGGCTCATGGGGGGCCCCTCCTAGCGCTCTTTTGAGTTCTGGGATCCACATCTCCCATGGGCTTTCTCTCCCTCCTGGAGCTGTTTGAAGCCCCGGGGACCACCACATCCCTGGGGCTAAATTGAATGTATTAAAGGGAGGCAGTATAGACCCTCAGGCCCTGGGGACCACCACCTCCCCGGGGTTTTTAATAAAATAAAGAAAATAGGGAGGGAGCAACGTGGTTCCCTTGGCCCGGGGACTCCATCACCCAGGGCCCGACCATTATTAAAAGCGAGAGAAGGGCCATGTGGTCCCCCCTCCCAGGACTGATTTCAGCTCTAGGGAGCCCATCCCCCGGAGTCCAGCCACATGTACCTGGGTGCTCTGGCCCCACCCAGGGCTCTAAATTCGCAATGATGGGGACCACGAGGGAGCCTGAAGGCCCCCACACTCCCAGCTGGTTCCTTGCATCCTGCTGGAGCTAACAATATGCAGCTTTCTGTACGCGGGAGCAATCTTTTATCTGTTTCCCTGACCACATGGCAGAGGGCAGGCAAACAGATGAAAACTCCACTCCCAGCAAGCAGGAGCAGTTTTACAGCTCCCGCTTGCTGGGAGCAGAGTTAGTGCTTGTTATCGCTTGGTGGGAGCTGTCACAGCTTCTGCAAAGTGAAACAAAACAGTCATCTCCTGAAAGTAGGCAGCCTGAGAGATACCAGGAGCCGGCCATTAATGGCCCCCTCCTTTAATTGGCATTGGCTGGCCCAATGAGGTGGTGTTTCCTGAGGTTGTGCATGGCCAGTAAAGGGGCCACGTGGCCCCCCTCCGACTTTCAATTATGATTTGACCCCAAGGAGGTTGTGGTCCCTGGGCATATTAAAGGCCCAGGAGGGGGGTCAATAGGGCCCCCCTACTTTAAAAAAAAAAAAAAAAAGTCCCAGGGAGGTGGTGGTACCTGGGGCTCATATAAACCCAATAGATGGGGGTCTGCAATATTGTAATAAAGCCCCTGGGAGGTAGTGGTCCAGAGGGCTCAACAGAGCCCTCGGAGGGGGGCCCCATGTGCCACCCTTCTTTATCTTATATGCCACACAGCCCCCGGACCTGGCCCACCCAGAGGCTATATTAAAATCAATTGCTCTTGTTTTTTAAAACATTTTCACTGAATCCACAAATCCTTCGCAATTTTCACCAAATTTTTTAAAAAAAGCCTTTTGTACCTGTCAGTGTCCCAGGAGGACTAAAGCAATAGGTCTAGATGCTCAGGGTATTCCTACACAAGCCCCTTGTCTTTTTTTATCTTTTTGCTTGGGACTCGGCTAAATCAGAGCCCCAAAATGGATGCCAACACTTCCTGATTGAAGTGTTGTAAGCAACTACATATCAACACAAGACCAGAGGATTCGCAAAGGGTTTGTGCTGCTAGATGTACACATTTAGGGCCAAATTTACTAAAAAGTGGTGCTGTATGGTGCTGCATCAAAATTTGCAGCGCTGTGCAGCGTCACTTTAGAAACACAGGTATGCACTGTATTTACAAAGATACGGCACAAGCCTCTGTTTCCCCTGCACCAGCGCTGAATTTAGCTGCCTGCACCAGGGCTGGCATCTTTGAACCATAGTGCAGGTGCAGAATGCAGGACACTAAATCGTAATTTTGTATTGTTTATGTGCATGAAGGGACACCTTCCTGTATCTAAACAGTCTTCCTTGGCCTTTTGCTCTCTGCAGAATGCAGCACACATGGAAAAAGCAAAAAACAAGGAGGAATAAAAGTATTCCTCCTCGTTCTACGTAGCTAACGCAACCCCTGCAGTAACGTTAGTTTTTGGCGCTGCCACAGATTTACGCCGTCTAGTAAATCTGGGGCACAATCAAAATAATGGGTATTGTGGTGGAATGCCCACAGCAAACACCCATTGCATGCCCCTGTGATGCAGAAAACTGCATCGAAGGGGCCAATATTTACAAGATGACGTTAATCCACAAAAAGTGGCTTAGCTCCACCTTGTAAATGTGGGACACTGCACAGCGCCACTGGAGCATCACTGAAAGTGACCCTCTGGTGGAGTTAGGGCCTTGTAAATCTGACCCTTAGTGTTCTTTGGATATCACAAAAACGAATCAATGGATTTACACCAAATAAAAAAAGGATGCTTTCTGGACTAAGAGCTACCATTCTGCCAAATTTGGTGTAATTCAGTCCAGCTGTTCGGGTGTAGTCGTGTCTTAACACTCTATGGAAAATTGCATGGTGAAAAGCATTTTGGGACCCCTGGTTAGGTAGCCAATCCTCCTCTGAGGGCTATTTAGGGTCTCTCCTGTGGGTTTCTCTTCAGATAACGAATGCAAGAGCTCACCAGAGTTCCTCTGCACTTCCCTCTTCGACTTCTGCCAAGGATCGACCGCTGACTGCTTCAGGACGCCTGCAAAACTGCAACAAAGGAGCAAGAAGACTACCAGCAACATTGTAGCACCTAATCCTGCTGGCTTTCTCAACTGTTTCCTGGTGGTGCATGCTCTGAGGGCTGTCTACCTTCACCCTGCCCTGGAAGCCAAGAAGAAATCTCCTGTGAGTCAATGGAATCTTCCACCTGCCAACGCAGGTACCCAACTTCTGCATCACCGGTCCTCTGGGTCCCCTCTCATCTTGACGAGCATGGTCCCTGGAACACAGGAGCTGGATCCAAGAGACCCCGACAGTCCAGTGGTCCTTCTGTCCGAATTTGGTGGAGGTAAGTACTTGCCTCCCCACACCAGACAGTAATCCTGTGTACTGCGTGATCAGCAGCTGCTAGGGTTTCTGTGCACTTTTGCAAGACTTCCTTCATGCACAGCACAGCCCAGGTCCCCAGCACTCAGTCCTGCATTGCCCAACTCGCTGAGTTGACATCCAACTTCGTGGGACCCTCTTTTGTTGTGATGAGATGACTGTTGTATTCAGATCTTCGGAACACATGTTCAGGTGCTTCTGTGGGTGCTGCCTGCTTTTGCATGGGCTCTCTCTGTTGCTGAGCACCCCCTCTGTCTCCTCCTCCAAGGGGCGACCTCTTGGTCCTTCCAGAGCTCTGGCAGCACACAAAATATTCAACTTCATTTCTTGCAGCTAGCAAGGCTTGTTTGCGGTTCTTGTGTGTGGAAACAGCTCTGCATCCTCCAGCATGCCGTGGTACATCTTCTGACCAAAGGAGAAGTTCCTGGCACCTTCCGTTGTTGCAGAATCTTTGGCTTCTTCCACCCGGAGGCAGACCTTTTGCACCTTCATCTGGGGTTTAGTGGACTCCTGCCCCCCCTGGACACTTAGGTGACTCTTGGACTTAGTCTCCTTCCTTTGCAGGTCCTCAGGTCCAGGAATCCGTCTTCAGCGCTTTGCAGTCAGTTGCTGTCCTTGCAGAATCCCCTATCTCAACTTTACTGTCTTTCCGGGGTAGTAGGGTAACTTTACTCCTACTTTTCAGGGTCTTGGAGTGAGGTATCTTGGACACCCTTAGTGTTTTCTTACACTCCCGGCAACCCTCTACACACTACACTAGGCCTGGGGTCCATTCGTGGTTCGCATTCCACTTTTGGAGAATATGGTTTGTTTTGCCCCTAGGCCTATTTTCTCCTATTGCATTCTATTGTGTTCTACAGTGTTTGCACTAATTTTCTAAGTGTTTAACTTTCCTGATTTTGGTTTGTGTGTATATTTTGTGTATTTTACTTACCTCCTAAGGGAGTATATCCTCTGCGATACTTTTGACATATTGTCACTAAAATAAAGTACCTTTATTTTTAGTAACTCTGAGTACTGTGTTTTTATGATATAGTGCTATATGATATAAGTGGTATAGTAGAAGCTTTGCATGTCTCCTAGTTCAGCCTAAGCTGCTCTGCTATAGCTACCTCTATCAGCCTAAGCTTCTAGAACACTACTAATCTACTAATAAGGGATAACTGAACCTGGCACAAGGTGTAAGTACCACTAGGTACCCACTATAAGCCTGGCCAGCCTCCTACAGCAGGGCACACCTACATTTGTAAAGGCTGTGCCCTGGCCTCACACAATAGGGTCGTTTACCCCCAACAGATGTTTGGAGCCTGTGCTGCAGGAGAGAGGGGGACCCCCAGAACCAGTTGTAACTGGTTGGAACCTCCTCTCCCCCACCATTGTAAAACACTGTAAGGACTGAGTATAAGTACAGGAGAATTTTCCCCACAATTTGGAGACTCTTGGAGGCATCTTTGAACTGGACACAGAAATGCTGAAAGGACTCACCAGGGACCGCCATGGACTGCTGCTGCTGTGTTGACCTGTGACCTGCTTGGTCACTGTAAAGGACTTGCCACTTGCTGCATCTTCTTTGTGCTGGCCTGTTGCTGGGCCCCTCCACCTGTGGGCCTTTCTCCCTGAACTCTGCTCCCCAGGGGTAAGGTGCCGTGTCCCCTGACCCCTGCCGCCCTGTGAAGCTCGAGGAGTGCTCCACATCTTCACTAAATTAGCACTTTGGAAAGTGCCCCTTCTGGGATTCATTTAGCGCTTGTAAGCACTGCCCCTTTCATTTAAAAAATGCTTCCCAGCTGTGGGGGGGACATCACCGCCGCAATACAGGCTGTATTTTGTTCAGCGGCCAAATCGCGCAGCCCTTTGGGCCCCCCGGGCACGAGAAAATCAAGTAAAAAAAGATTGGAGCGAGCGCACTCCTATCATGCCCCCGGGGTAGAGCACGTTCCGTGGAGCGCCCCCGGGGCACAGACAGGGACCTACCTTGGTTCCTGCCCTCTCGGACTACCGGACAGGCCGCCGAGTGCTGCTGGTGTCGGTGGGTGGGGACGGAGGCCTCATCGGAGGCTCCTTCCCCCCACCAGGCCCCTGTTTGTTCTCTCTGCCGGGCAGGGGAAAAGGAAGCCTCACCAGAGGCTCCGCCTGCCCCAGCAAAACCCAGGGCCTGTCATCGGACGCCGTGGGTGGGGCCCAGTGCCATTGTGTTGCCCCCCCATGTGGAAGGCCCAGTGGATGTCTGGGGGAGGGGGCCCTTAGTGATTACAGGCCCCAGGAGGGTTCTGTTACAAATTTGAGGGGGTGCATGGCACCCCCCTAACTACTTTGAGGACTTTGGCCCCCCTTGTGAGGGCCGGTTGAGGCCTGGGGTGTCCGTAGCGATCGCAGCCCCCAGAGGTGCCCATCAGTAGTACAGAGGGGGTGCGTGCCGCCCCTCTCTGCCTCAGAGTTCACCAGAGGCCCCCGTTTGGAGTAGAGGAGAACCGGGCCCCTATTTTTCATTCTTTAGGCATTGGAGGTGCCTTCATCTTTTACAGGTATTTCCTAAAGGAACAATGTATACAATCAAAGTTCTTTCTAGAGATTCATATATTGCGTACCTGTTTATGATGACTACATATATGTATGCAAATGTTCCTTTTATGGGCATAACATGCTAATGTGTTATTATGACTTGCTATACGTTTTTTAATGTTCCTAATATGGGTGTTTATGATATTCTTATGACAAGTGCTTTGGTGTAATAGCGTGTTTCCTGACTACTGCTTATGTTGCAGAATACTTAGTAACCTGTGTGTTATATGTGACTACTGCTAGTCTGCAGAGTAACTAATGTGTAGCGTTCTGACAACTGCTAAGGTAGCAGGATACTACTGATATGTGATGTTTGGTCTAATAATTGCATTGTGTACAATACAGTATATTTTCATATAACTTGGTGTTGTGTTTCCTTTGTGGTGGGGATAGTGCATCATGTGTGTTGTGTGTGTTGTGGAAATGCTTTACACATTGCCTCTGGGATAGGCCTAACTGCTCGTGCCTAGCTACCAAGGGGGTGAGCAGGGGTTATCTTGGACGTGTAACTCCCTTGCCCTGACTAGAGTGGGTGGGTTCTGCCTGGCTGAGGTGCATGCCCTAGCCAACCAGAAACCCCATTTCTAACAGGCGGTAAATGCCACCTACTGCCACTGCGATGTCTGCCAACATACCGTCGCCGTGTCTACCAGCCACCAACCGCATTATGACCGTAGACGGAATACCGCCAGAAGGCTGGTGGTATTTCGTTGACCGTCATGGCGGCAGATGGCGGTAAGGTGGCACTGCTTCTAGCAGCAGCGCCACGCCAGCAAAACACCGCCTACCACACCATGAGCCATGATGCAGCCTGGCGGTGTTTTGCTGGCAGACGCTGCTGCTGGCAGCAGCGCCGCGTCCTGTCTCCTGTTGGAGGACCCCTGCAAGCAGGTAAGTCGGGTTCTCTGACAGGAGAAGGGGGTGGGGGTGTGGTGTGTGTGTGTTGTGTGTGGGGGATGTCTGTTTTTGTATGCGTGCATGCGGGTGTGAGTCACGTGGAATGTGTGCGTGAATGAATTAATGTGAGTGTACGTGTATGTTGTGTGTTGTGAATGTGTGTGTGCTACAATGTATGTTAGTGTGTGTTGCGGGGTGTGGGTATGTATGTGTGCCTGCGTGGGAGGATGTGGGTACGTGTGTGTTTCTTGTCGGGGGTTGGCAGAGGGAGGGAGAGGGTGGGGGAGGACTCTGGGGAAGGGGAGGGGGACAGGGGAGACCCACTGATAGTGCCTACCGCCATGGTTTTCAGGGCGGTAGATTTTCCACGAAAACCATGGCGGTAGGTGGGGTCATAATTCCGAGGGTGGGATTGTGATGGCCGCCTGGCTGGAGACCGAAGTCTCCAGCCTGGAGGCTGTTACCTCCCTGGCGGACGGAGTGGTATATTGGTGGTTTGATTTGAGCGAAAACCTCCAATGTCATAATTTGGGAAAAGACACTGCCAGCCAGTTGGCAGTACCTTTCCCCACATTACCGCTGTCCGCCAGGGTTGTAATGAGACCATATATGTTTAAAAATGTTTACGGACTACATCCATTTAAATTTTATCAAACATACTGTATTTAGTTTCAGATTGTTAGATTTTGACCAATTTGAAACGTGCCAGAAAAACATATGAATTGTAGTAGGTAGCTGAATCTTTTTCTTGTAGGTGTCACTAAGACTTGCTAAGGCAATAGTGTTTTATTGTGAAATGTTAATCTGACTTTTAACTCCGGGGCTTTGTGGTTGATATTTTTTATCTTCCATTAGAATTGAAATAGCTTATTTACAAACATAAAATATTTGCTAACTGAATTCTTCAATTCTCTTTCTTTTGGTAACAGGGAGGTGGGGCTGGTGCAGCGCAGATGGCCATATCCTCGCTTATGGTGTAAGTTTTTTTATTAATATAAGTTGATTGTAACTGTCATTTTACATATGTCATTAGTGCAGAGGTCTTCAAACTGGGGGGCGGGCCCCCCTTGGGGGGCCTCAAGTGATCCCAGGGGGCGCGCCAAACTCTGGCCAAAAGAATTATACAGATAACATGCCTTTGTTTTAAGCAAAAGCATGTTATTGCAGTTTTAAAAAGGTAACAATAGCTAACTGCAATGTTTAAATAGGTTTAGACCTATTTAAACATTGCTATCTTTCTAAAATAATTGTGAAAAGTTCTGGGGGGGGTGGCCCAATGATTTTTATTTTTCAATTGGGGGGGCGCGGCATTAAAAAGTTTGAAGACCACTGCATTAGTGAGTCTTATAGCAGTTGGCCCAGAGAATGTGCTCCTTTCAGAATAGTGTTGCAGCATTCATAGGTGAGGAATTCAGCAATGCACAGTTATGAAAGAGCCCTGGTAGGTAACTTTGTAACTATGGTTCAGTGGGCCTATTCCACCACATAGCACCATGAGGGTCTGCATCCCAGAACATTACAGTGTTCTGGGTGCAGTAACATTTATCTACCTCCATCCCCAATATCTTCCTCCAAGAAAATGTGAGTGCCAAGGATGGCCTTCAAAATCAGCTTGGTGGAGGTGTTCGACAAGAATGTTTCCCCTTTCAGCCCTGTAACTCAGCAAAGTTTTCTTTTACAGTATCTTGAGTGACTTTTGAAAATGTAAGTGGGATCTTCTTAATCCTCAGCAGACCAATGCTTAGATTTAAGATGTGTATTTTCTAAGGAAGCCGGAACTATATTGAGGCAACAAAACAATGTGCAGTTCAGGAGCAGCACAAGGTTCACATCTGTCACAGAAGGTTAGGAAGATGTTGTGATCCATCACGACCCTAAGATGAATCATACAAAAGGGACAACCCAGAATACCCTTGTGGACTTGGGTACTAAAATTAAGACAGGTAAGAGTTCCAACAAGTGATGTTATTCACAGAAATATTATGTGTTTCATGCAATTATTTAGTGATTCAGATCATCAGACTTTAATTCAAACCATATTCAAACCATATCAATATAAATATTTGTAAAAGAACAAATCAGGACTGCGGGTCTCTTGTCAAAAGCATGTGCATTTGGAAGAAAAAGTCACACAAAATGACAATTAATGCAGTAAAGCAAGTCAACAGCCTAATAAATGATGAGGGTTATGTGACAAATGTTTCACAAGTACACAAACAATGTGTCTATCAGTTTTGGTAAATTCAACTTGACATTTGTCAATATACTTAATACCCACTTTCTAGTTAGCTTATAAATCTCTGTTTTAAAACATAGAACAACCGAACAGGAACTCACAAGGTAATTTGTAGAAAGGTGGGTGATGTGTCAACTTTTTGGTCTCAAAATATTTCCATCCACTGGACAATCCTCAGGGCAAAGATGTTTAAGAAGACAACTGAACAAGCCCCTATGTTTTCATATGATTCTAAATTTCACTAAAAACTATCTGGCTTCTGATTGTGATCATATTAGGTTTAAATATAAACATGTAACAGCTTCCACATGGGTTATCTTAGGGTAAGTCTGCAATGTGAGCAAAGTGTCATATTTTGGAAGGGTAGTGCTGCTGAGTGCAACCTGTTAATAAATTAACTGGGTGTGTTCACTTGTACGTCTCTGCATTTCTTAGGAAATATGAAACACAATTTCCACATGGTGACGGAATAGTTACGTACGACTGCTACCTTCCCATCATGACCCTAGGTATCTGTGCCAGTCGCTCAGACCTGTGAACTATAAGGGCAGACTGATAAAGCCTGTTCTATCAGCATAAGAATAGCAGGGATCAGATTGAGGCACTCCACATCTATTTCATTGGTTGTTGGCTCCTGAACGAATCGGTACAACCAGCAAACATATGCGTATCCATTGGTATTCACCAATGGTTTCCATAGTTATGTTATGCCAGGTGTTAGAAACTGGTTTTCTGATTGGGAGAGGAATGCACCCTGTCCAAGCAGGAACAACAATACTAGTTAAGGTAAATTACAAACACACCCTAGGTTAACCTGTGCTTACCGTTTGGTAACTTGGCACAGAGCAGTCAGACTTAACTAAGGAGGCAAAGTATTGAGTATTTCTGCAACACTTCAAACAGTAAAACAGTGAAAACACTACACAATTCAATTCAATTCAAAACAATCTTTATTCGGATTTTACTCCATAAAAGATAAACGATCTCTTTAAAATAAAAAAGGTTATACAATAAAATACTTCAAGATACATTACTAATAAATAAATAGGTAAAAACCTTTGCTGCAACAAATTAGGCGGTAATTCATTCTCATATCGGAGTTTTTCTAGATAAGACAACTTTTTTCTCTGTTCTATTGCATGTAGGATACATTTTATCCCTGCTTCACATTTCTCATTGGTATCCAATTTATTTAGATAAATAGTTAAAAGCTTCTCTACAATAAAATAGCTTGTTAATCATAAATAGTGGTTTTAAAAATTGTTTCCTAATGTCATGATAAAATTTACAAGATAAAATGAAGTGCATTGCAGATTGTGCAAATCGTCCCACGCAGGGGCACTTCGGTAGGCTTTTACTCCAAATCCTCACCTTTGGGAAGGCTACCAAAAAGTGCAACATTCTAAAACGTAATAGGGTCAGATAAAATCTATGCTGAGTGTTTACAACTGTCAGTAAGTCGTTGTTTTCGACCATATAGAGTGCTACTGTTGATTTCATGCATTCTCTATTTTCTCTATCACTAACCCTCCATGCCATTAATTGGTTTTTCAATTCTTTCTTACTAAATTGGAGGACTATTTGGTTGTCCAAATTTGGTGCTAGATTTATACCTTTCAACAGATCTTTTAAATGCATGAACCATGGGATTCTATCCCAATATTCTAATGTAAGACAATCTTTAATAATCATTTGGGTAAAATGCGTCCCTTCTTTTGACCAAATGCCATGCCAAGCCGACAATGCATTAATATATATTAGATCTTCCATGTAAGGGCTGCCCAGTTCCTTATGTACCATGTATGTGGAGGTGGTATTTGGGACTGCAAGTAATCTGTTAAAAAATTTGTTCTCTAGCACTTGTAATGAATGGATCTCGGGCATCAGGCCCCAAAGGGCAGAACCATATGTGATGCTGCTGATTGATTTGCTTTTGTAAATTTGCAGCATTTCCCTTAGGGGTTTATTACCATTTTTTTTGGAAAATCTAAAGACAGCCTCAGTTGTCCTAATATACTTCATCTTAATAATTTCTAGGTGTTGTTTCCAATGACCCATATTAGAAAATTGTATACCCAAGTATGTAATTCCATTCACCTCTTCACATTTATGGCCCTTAATAAAGTAAGTTTTCTTCCTGGCCCTTCCCTGTCCACACGTCATTACCACTGTTTTGCTCATATTCAACATCATATCTCTTTCCTCCATGAATCCCACAAAGCCCTCAATTAACCGCTGCAACCCATTTGCAGTTCGTGACAGCAGTACTGCATTATCTGCGTATAAAAGAATTGGGATAGAACATTCTCCTATTTTAGGGCTATCAATTTCTATATTTTTTAGGTGGGCATCTACTCCATTTATGTAAAGGGAAAATAGGAGAGGCGCCAAAACACAACCTTGGCGGATTCCTCTCCCTATCCTAAAACCTGGGGTACAATCACCATTTCTTCCATATCTCACCCGTGCTGTTAGATGGTTGTATAGTTGCGCCAAGAAGCTTATTATATCTGAGGGCGCACCCAATCTGTTAAAACTTTCCACAACTTAGCATGATTCACCAAATCAAAAGCACTGCTAAGATCTGCAAAACAAAGGAACACATGACCCTTCTTTGCTATTGTATATTTACTTATTATTAAGTTGAGGTTTATACATTGTTCCAGGGTACCAACCCCAGGCCTAAATCCCAATTGAGCCTCTGTGAGTATATGATTGTTAATGGCCCATGATTCTAATCTTTCTAAGAGTACTCTTCCCAGCAAAACACTACACAAAATGATACCACTTCTGGTTAGAAAAAGATACCTTAATTTAATAAATCAAACAAGACCAAAACGTCAACAATCCAAGAACTAGAACATAAGACATGACTTTTTAAAGAATAAACAAGCAGTGTCACTGGGGATATCTGGTAGAGCCTGACCAGGAAAAAGTCAAAGGTTTAGATGGACTGTGATGGAGCACAGACTGGCTACAGGGACCCGTCGGGGACCCGCTGAACAAAAGTACTTTAATCCTGGTGGCCCTGATGTTGAAGATGCTGAGAACAGGCTGAAGCAATGCGTCGGCATTGATGCATCAGCGATGTGTCGATCCTTTCCACACATGAAGTGAAGATGCATTAGATTTCTCCACGCAACAGTGGTGATGCGCTGAGTTTGAGATGCTGCGGTTCTAAGGCCAGCAGTTCAGCACAGCAGAGCAGGAGTTCAGTAGAGTAGCAGCCCAGCAGAGTAGCAGTCCTTGAAGCAGCACAGCAGTTCTTCTTCCTGGCAGAATTTCCACAGGGCCTGAAGTGTACTGAGCTGTCAAGTACCTTTACCCAGTTGTGCCTTTGAAGTGGGGGAGACTTCAAACAGAGGACTTTGAAGTGCACAGAGTCCATGCTCTTCCTTCCCTGGCTCCAGACTCTCTAGAAGGGGTGTACAGCCCTTTGTGTGGGGAAAGGACACAGCCTATTCAGGTGTAAGTATCAGCTCCTCCCTCTCATCCTGCCCAGGATGGCCAACCAGGCTGTGGATGGCCCATCAGTCACACCTAAGCTCCCTTTGAGGGTGACTGCCGAGAAGGAATGCACCAACCTCAGCTGTCACCCACCCCAGAGATGTATTTAGAGACAGACAGAAGGCACCAAGGGCCATATGTACTAAAGCATTTTCCCATAGACACAGAATGGGTAAAATCCTTTGATACATCTGGCCCCAAATGTTTAAAGAAAGAAAATGGCAACTTTCAAAAACTGCCATTTACAGAATTACAATTTAACGTGACTTCACCATAGGTTGTGATTTTAAATTGTGATTCCAGAAACACCAAACTTAAAGGTCCCATCTCTTCCCAATTTACACTTATAAAAGCTATTAAGTTAATAACAATGTTATCCTATGGTAGAGATAGGCCTGGCAGTAGTGAACATTTAATTTTAAGACTTTTTCACTACTAGGACATGTAATACTTAACTGGACAAGTCCTACATTTAAAAAATATTGCAGCTTGGCCTTGGGCTGTCCAGGGCCTATCTTAGGGGTAACATATATGTATTAAAAAGGAAGGTTTGGGCCCGGCAAAAGGGTTAACTTGTGAGGTCGACATGACAGTTTAAAACTTCACACATAGATTCTGCAATGGCAGGCCTGAGACAAGTTTGAAGTGCTACTGAATTGAGTGGTGAAATCAGTGCTGCAGGCCCACTTGTGGCATTTAATTTACAGGTCCTGGACACAGGTAGTGCAATTTACTCGGGCTTTATAAGTAAATCAAATATGCCAAGTGTGGATAAGCCAAGGTTACCATGTTTTAAGCAGAGATCACATGCACTTTAGCAATGATTACCAGTGGTAAAGTGCCCAAGAGTTTTGCAGCAAGCAAAAACAAGGTCAGCAAAAGAGGAGGTCTGAAGGCAAAAAGTCAGAGGGAAATTACACCAACAATGCCAAGTTTAACACCAGGCATTTCAGGCCATATCTGATGTCCCTGCATCTGTGAAATAGGCAGAGAAGTAGAGAGCAAAATCATCCAGGTGCAGACATTTCATAGGGTTGGAGTAGAGGACTGCTGGCAAGGAGCATTTGAAGCCAAAAAACTCACCTTAGCCTAAAAGGTGATCAAGAAGGTCTGTTGAATTTTTATGGTTGGGACCACTGTACATCCTTAAAAAAAGACCCACACCAGTCTGAAGCATTAAAACACTGATAGTGAGCAGAATGCTGCAGATACATTTTAGTACAAGATTGCACTATCAATGGAGTGAGAACGCCTGTCAGTAACCTCCTGTAACTGACAATTGTGAAGACATTTGATGACAGCTACTGCGTACTTCTTTACTTATTTGGAAGTGGTGTCTTTATAGAACCTACATTCTGAGCTCATGAAATCCAGTGTAAACTTTCACATAGAAGCAACCAAGTATGCAAAATACGTGCTATCTTCTAGCCTTGAAATGTTTTTGGCCTAGGAGCAATCCGAAGCTGACAAATGAGGCCCTACTAGCATGAAATTAATGTCAGTAAACCTTACCTTACTTTACACCAATAATGATGTGTTATTGATGCAAAAACATTCTCATTAAACTACCTTTCGACAATCCTCTGCAGAGAGTTTTACCAACACCATTTCACTATTCTTTTCATTTAGTTGTGGAACCAGTCAAAAAAAAAAAAAAAACTTTCTTGCCTAAGTACTGATGAAAAGCAATACATCTAGGGTTCATTCTCGTTTGAATTACTTCTTTTTCCATATTTAACTTACACAAGTCAAAACGTTCTTCCTAAAAATATAATTGACACTTATTACTTCCTGTTAGAAACGGGGTCTCTGGTTGCCAGTCAGTTTGCACTCTGTCCAAGCAGAGACCCTCACATTCGTCAGGTTAAGGGAGATACACAGCTCAGATACAGATAACCCCTGCTCACCCCCTTGGTAGCTTGGCACAAGCAGTCAGGCTTATCACAGAGGCAATTTGTAAAGTGTTTGTACAAAACACACACAGTAACACAGTGAATACACCACAAAAGAACTCCACGCCAGTTTAGAATTTAAACAAGACCAAAACAACAAAAATCCAACATACACAAGCAAAGATATGAATCTTTTAAAATAAGAGTCGTAATCCATAGAAATCAATGGATGTGTTGTTTTAGCATGAAGTACCTAGAATGCGTCAAAAATAAAGCCGCAAGGGCAACAGTGCATCAGAAGAGAAAGCGATGCATCGATTCTTTACTCGGAAGTGAGGTCGTGCATCGATTATTTACTCACACTGGAGGCCATGCAGCAATTCTTTTCTAGCAAGGGAGACCGTGCAGCCTCTGGTCTGTGCATGGATGTTGAAGACTTTGATGCCCAGGATTCGTGTGTGGAAATTTCCGAGTTTGTGGGGAGAACAGACACTACATCATTCCTCCAGCTGCGAGGCAAGTGCTGTGACCAATTTTCAGCTGCGGGACGGCCCGTGCATCGATTTTTCTGATGCGCACACAGATTTCTAAAAGTGGCATTTTCAAACAGACAATCTAAAAACCAACTCTACCAAAAGATGTATTTTTAAATTGTGAGTTCAGAGATCCCAAACTCCAAATCTCTATCTGCTCCCACTGGGAATCTGCACTTAAAAGATAGTTAAAGGCAGTCCCTGTGTTAACTTATGGGAGGGATAGACCTTGCAGTGGTGAAAAACTAATTTGCCACTATTTCACTATTAGGACATGTAAAATACAACAGTACATGTCCCATCTTTTAAATACACTGACATTTCAGCACTTGTATTTAAACAGGTTAGACCCAGCTCAAGTTGTAAATCCTACCTAGATCCAATTATTTCCACTTAGCTTAGAATCATTAAGCAATAAAGTAAACCCATTGATGAGTCTTAGAGCATTGTTGGCACAACATACATCATGTACACATGAGTATTACATCCCTGGAAAGTAATATCTCCAGGATGCTGAAAATAATTTGCATGAGCCCTGACCCTTGTTCTTGTCCATTCATGAATGGGATCTTTCTTGTACAGTGAGCAATCTTGTTCAAACATGCATTGCCCATGCGCCGCCTCAAGGTTTTTCATCTTATCAATGGTTTCCGGCTTCTGCAAAATAATTATCTTGTTGATATGATCCCATGCTGCTCAGGTGTTAAAAAAGTGTACTTACATATCTCACAGGTCTAGTGAATGGATCTTTGGAACAGGTGTGGTAACTAATAGTACTGATGTATGGTTTCCATGACTAATCTATTATTTGTCTGTTCATTGGTAATAACACTGGGTTTCTCATCTCACTTTTTAAGTTAATGAAGGGGTAGGTTAGCCAGTATGTTGGAAATTCTGTCAAGTAATGAAATTTACTGATATACTCCTATGTCCTGCTAATCCTCCAACTGAATTATAGGGTTCTGTATAGAGGCATGCCCTAGGATGAAGTTATTCCATTGTTGTCCATCAGTTAAGAGACAGAGTGAAGAAACTGTGTCCTTTAGCCAGCAATCCCATTTAGTACTTCATTTGGAAGGTTGCTTGGCCTTATTATGTGGCTGTTTTTTAAAAGGTTTTTAAAAGGTAATTTTAGCTACCCCATTTTGGTCAACTGATCAAATGTTTCAGAATTGAATCATCATTACATATGTCATCATCATTACATATGTCAACCCACCTATTCTGATGGCCCATGAACCTGGTGATGTCTCATCAGGATGTAAATGTGACACACCAGCTCCCTTTGTGCATGGCTGTCTAGAGGGAAGGCACAAAGCCCAGCTGTCACTCAGCCCAGGAATGAATTCAGAGACAGGCAGAGGCACAGGATGTCTTTAGTAAGAAAATCCAAACCTTCTAAATGTGGCATTTTGCGACTTACAATTTAAATTCTGACTTCACTAAAAAGCTATCATTTTAAAATGTGAGCCTAGACACACCAAATGCTATTTTCCTTTTTTTTCCCAATTGGAAATTACACGTTAAGCTTGTTTCAAGGTAATCCTAATGTTATCCTATGGGAGAGAT
Source organism: Pleurodeles waltl (assembly GCF_031143425.1). NCBI lineage: Eukaryota > Metazoa > Chordata > Amphibia > Caudata > Salamandridae > Pleurodeles > Pleurodeles waltl. The sequence goes on along the minus strand of NC_090437.1, from coordinate 145,894,737 downwards.
AGGTCTTGCAGTAGCGAAAAAATAATTTAATAGTTTTTCACTGCAGGGACATTTTGAAGTTAAAAATACGTGTCCAACCTTTTCAATATACTCTACACTGCCCTTGGCGCTAGCTAGGGCCTACCTCAGGGGTGACTTACATGTACTAAAATGGAATATTTGGGCCTGGCAAGTGGGCGCACTAGCCAGGTCGAAATGGCACCTTGAAACTGCACACGCCGGCTCTGTAGTGGCAGACCTGCTGCATTTCTAAAGTACTGTAGTGCTGCAGGCCCACCATTAGCATTTAATGTGCAGGCCCTGGGCAAATATAGTGCACTTTACTATGGACTTACAAGTATATTAAACATGCCAACTGTGGATGTGCCAATATCACCATGTTTAGAGTACAGAACACCTGCACTTTAGCACTAGTTAGCAGTGGTAAAGTGCACAGAATCCTAAAGCCAGCAAATATTTAGTCAGCAAAACAGGAGGTTAGAAGGCAAAATGTCAGGAACCACCACCCAGGGATTCCTGTTCTAAGAATTTTTGTTAAAAAATGTTTTTGTATTTCTTTGCCGTTGAGTCAAAGTTTGCGATTTTCCAATTGTGATTTTATTCCTTTCTGTAATTTCGTTCATATGTAAATGACAATTTAGAGTTATATTACCGAATTCTGCCATCATTGCTCTGTCACTCAACTCTCTCTCTACCATTGTTTACTATACATATAAGCTCATAATACGTTTTCAACTTTCTAATCTTCATGCCAAAATAGTGATCTTACCTAAGTTCAAACTTTTTGCATTGTGCCCGAAGGTTGAATAACTCACAAGGGCTTCGCTCAATAATTTGAGGACATTTGAGCACACTTTTATCCCTCAGTCCTACATGTTTTTAATTGTTACTTGTGACATACTTGCAAATTATTGCTAGAGCAGTTTTTTGACACTTTTTGTGTTTCTGTTGTTTTGAAAGTTTTCTAGACAATACGTTATAATGGTAGTCTTCATATATTCTTGTCTCCACCTTTTCTGCCATGACTCTGAGGCCCTGAATTATACTTTTTGGGGCAAAACTGCACCAAAACGATTTGCACCGGCTTACACCATTTCTGTGCATCAACGGGTCACCATATTTATGGAATGGTGTAAGCCTATGCAAAGGGTAGGCTAGGGTAAAAACAAATGACGTTAGTTGGGTGGGGCTGTCGGTATGGAAGAAGGGGGTTTTGCACCCAAAAATGAAGTTAGGCATGTTAGAGTAAACAAATAAATTACTCTAACCTGCCTAGAGTCATTTTCTGACACAAAACCATCCATACCACATGATTACTGTCTTAGAAAAGACAGGAGTCATGCCGCCATCCCAACGGACAGCAGAGGGGACCAGGGTCCCCTGGGCATGACCATTGCACCCTGTGCCATGCATGTGGGCCCATTTCAGGGCCCCTGTGGCACTTTACAAAATAAAATAAAATACTTACCTTTACTTACCTGGGATGGGGTCCCTCGTCCTATGCTGTCCGTCTGGTGTCGGTGGGGGTGTCCCTGGGGCCTAGGGAGAGCACCTGTGGGCTTATTCCATGGTGTTCCACCATGGAAATAGATCCACACGTTCCCTAACAACTGCCCTGACCCAGGCATTAAAAAATGGAGCAAAACAAGATTTGCACCATTTTTTTACCCCTCCTCCCCTCGTGCACCATTTTTGCATGGGAGTATAAATATGGCATTAAGGCCATAGAGTCATTTTTTGCACGGGAACGCATACCTTGCATCTCATTAAGGCAAGGTAGGTTTCCACTTCCAAAAAGTTACTTTAACTACATAAATTTGGCACTAGACGGGTCTAGCGCTAAAGTATAAATATGGAGTTAGTTTTGCACCAAATTAGAGTAAAAAAAATGACTCTAATTTGCTGCAGAGTATAACTATGCCCCTAATTTCCTACACATTTGCGGACTCTTTTATGCATCCATCATCACCCCCTTCAAGAACTATCCTGTTCTTCCACCTTGAAGACATTGCTCACCAGACTGCATTGTGGTAAACACAGTGCTTTTTTCTGTTTTTCAGTGATTGGTAATGTCTTCTTTCACTACTGTTTTTAGCAGTATCGTATGTTTTTAGATGCTAACCCTGGGAGGGTCGTTTAGACCATCTGTTCCAGCTGCTCTCCCTCCTCCATTTAGTGATGGATGAACTGTCGCTGCTGAAGAGTAAGGAGAGTGAGAAGAACCTCAGTAGTCTTCTGCTCCACCATAATCAGACCACCGTGTAGCCCATTCCTGGGTGTGGCATATTTTCTCTTACACCAATTCATCAGAACATCACATGCACATATGGTGTATTGCAAGTCCTGCATTGCCGCTTTAAGTGTGATTGATTAGAAATTATTCTGTCCCCAAGTTTACAATGGCTAGCCACCAGGTTACAATCTACTACCACCAACATCCTCAGTCAGCAGGCCTAACTACTTCAACAGTGGCATCATATGCTCACAAGCACGAGCAAATATCTCCTCTCTTGAGACTCAAAGTTTCACTTAGCTCTGGCTCGGCAGGGAAAATATGCCATACTAATTTTAAAAAAGCAATCAACCCTTAAAACGTGTGTGTAATGATTCCCAATTTATTGGAATTTTGTGGTATGGCTGCTAATGATGGAAAAGCTTTTATTCAGGAACATGTTTCATGATCCCCATATGATTCCTGCCCCTGCCATCTGTTAACAAAGATGACCAGTATAATTGATCGACGAGATGAAACCGTAGGTCATGCAGTGTATCGTTCATTGTAAAGATAGCTACAGCACTACCACTGCTCAAGAAACCAACACTGGACCTAAATGACTATCACCCTACTGAATATGCCGTATCTAGCAATAACTGTTGAATGCAACGGTTAGCTAAGAACTGAGATCCTATCTTTTGGTCCATAGCCTTTTCTGTGATGGGCCAGATGCTTTAATCCGAAAGCAGAAATAAACTTCTATCACACACTAGAAACCTAAGAATTGGCAGCTCTCCAGCCTCTACTTGAGGCTAGAGAGATACAAAACCGCAGTTACATACAGTAGATGGCCGTGTTTTGATGTTGCTGTTTAGTTCCGACTTTAACCTTATTAACTCAGGTTTGCTTCAATATCTCTCCATAATAACTGGGTGACCGGTCCGTTTTGGTCACTTGGAAACGTTATAAGGTAGTTCAGCATGCGATCTCATGAGTTCTCACTAATGTGAGATTGTGGCACTTGTACATCAGGTCTCAGCCTGGATAACTAGTGAACTCAGCCCAAACATTAATATATTTACAGACCGAAGGGAAGAGCTAGCGCCATATGTCCTTTTGGGGAGATAGACTACAGTGGAATCTAAAGAATCAATATTTGATTTATGTCAATTGACTGTTAAGGCCTTCATCAATTTATGTTCAATCGAGCCTCAATGGTTGTGATATGATTGTTCACGACCAAGAGTACTATTGATTTAGTGTCATTATGGGATTCGAAGAGTGGATTGTGCCACTGTCTTCCTTTAACGAGGTCTCAATTTCTTTTGATGAGGTTTCAACTTTACTGAAATCCAGTTGTTTTATTCTGCCTCCTTAGAACCAGTATTCCGTTCTTGCATTTAGCCAAAGCATTCGTCAAAACAAGATAAAAAAGTGCAAAATGGCAAGAAAAGTAAACTTTGCCAAATTTATAATTACTTAAAAGGCAAAAAAGTCACAGGAAATAAACATGTACAATAAGTGAGCAAAGATATTAAAGAAATTCATTCAGATGTTTGGTGATGACCATTACATCACAGCTACAGAACACGATGTTTGCGAAGTATATGAAATGTGGTACTTGTCTATTACAATCTACCTCACATTAACACATTTGTTTTATATAAGTTTTCCCGGAAGTCGAAACTAAAGAGGTAGGAAATATGCACAATGGCAACCGCATACATCAGATGCTCAAATGTCTGTTGGTGATGTGATAGTTTTATAGGTGCTTGTATCATTCAAATATATTCAACACTGATTATTATTCTAAATGCATTGTTCTTATTTTGCATTTTTATTGTCTTTATTCTTCACAGTCGACGAGGAAGAGCCTTATGACAGTAAGGTAAAACAATTGTTTTTCATTTATTTATTTTTAGTTTAAGAAATTTATCGTATCAGTAGTACTGGTAAGGTATAAAGTCATTTTACATATAACTCGAGAAGATGGAGTGATGAATGATTACTTCACTGAAGGGAAGGGAAAGAGCAGATGCAGAGCGTCTCATTGAAACATACAAGAAATGATGGGAACTCACTCAGGATAAAAGTCAAATGAGAATACGTAACACAAACCACAGTGTCATTTTTTTGCTTTAATCTTTTTATTGTTTTAGTTTTAAATTCAAGGTTGCAGTACAACACATGATGACATAGAGGACATATTAATACAAGCAGCTTTGTCATATAATGGAATTTCAAGGTGGAGATTCAGCATAACTGGAGTGCAATAGCAGTGTAATTACAACAACAGGTAACAACTTGGAGTCCGTTTTGAGCGTCCTTACCCCAATCCCCCCCCAGTCCCAGCAAATATAGCACGTCAAACATCTATTTCCACCGGCCTATGGGAGGTCCACCCCCAACCCCACCAATCAGGCTGATCCCCACAAGCTGGAACAAAGGCAGTGCACACGTGCTTCAGTCAGTGCGGTAATCAGCCCCTATGTATGGACATGGCATCCAGTGGTCAGCTGTGCATCATTGGCCGCAGTGGTGCCCAGATTTGTCAGCTGCGCCGCCTACCTCAGCTTATCAAGCATCACATCCCAGCTAATGGCCAAGGAATATTTCGGGAGGCCCAGGTTGTCCTCCCTACTCAGCACCACTCCCTCCACCTCCACCCACACCACAAAGGAGTTCTCCCATGCCAGGAAATCTTGATGAAGCTTTATGCTTCTTGGCCCTGGGGTATATCCCCAGGAGGCAAGCCTCCCACGTGAACAGAGGTGGGTGCAATGTGCAAACCACGAATCACGCCGCAACGCCACACCAGTAGGCACAAAGAGAGGGACAGGACCAAAGCATATTGTGCAAGTCAGCTCCCGCCAGTGCACAACAGGGGCATGCAGCATTTAACTGCTGATAGTATTTGTTTAGGGTTGCGGCGTGAGATTGGTCCTGTGAAAAATATAAAACTGGATGAGGCGGAACCTAGAGGTACAGGGATGTTAGTGTGGCTAGACAGCACAGCAGCCCATGTTGTGTCGGAACAAGGCCCAGTCAAATCTGGCACGCAGCGCAATTATGAGCCATGTGGGAGCGGAGGGCATCAGTGAGCCATCTTACTAGGTGTCTACCTTGCCCCATGACGTACATGTATTGTAGTAGTAGGTGTATTGGTGGTTCAACTGCTATGGCCCCCCAGTGTCTCTTCAATGTCGATATCAGGGAGCTATGCAATAAGAATTGTCCTGTGGGCAAACCCATCTCCGCCGCCAGCTTGGTAAATGGGATGAGCGTGCCCTCCTTATATATATCGCCTCATATATTGATCTCTGCAATGCTCCAGAGTCTCAACTCAGTGCTGCTAATGTATTGCAAGCCACGTGGCATTCACAGTAGTGTCACAGCAGGTGTGTAGGCGGTGTTTAAGCACGTGAGGTACAGGCTTCTGATTAGATTTTGTAAGGGGGTGGAAGAGGTGTAGAATTTTGGGGATTGTCCAGGGTGGTGCTTTAGTCGCCATGTCCACCACTTGGCCTCCACATAGCCACCGCGCCACCCACTGAAGCTGGGAAGCCAGGTAATACTGCTCCATTTTCAGAACTGCTAGGCCTCCCCTGTCCAGGCCTCCCCTGTACATCTAAATCAGTGCTACTCTACACTGCCCTTACCCCAAAGTCATATTCTGTTCTGCTGTTGGAGCCGGCACCCTGAACTTCACCATCTGGGAACAAGACAGAGCATCCGCCTAAGCATTGTTGATCCCCTGCATGTCTTGCCCTCAACTCCAGGTTGTTCCTCAGCTGTGGGAGCACCAGTCTCCTCAACAGTCAGAGTACGTTGGGGCACCTTGCTGCCCCTGTGTTGTTGGCATGCACCACCGCCTGGTTGTCTGACCAAATTGTTAGTTTTAATTTGCCCAGCTTCACACTCCAGATGGTGAGGGCCACCACAATGGGCAAGAGCTCCAGGAGGGCTATACTCCTGATCAGGCCAGCCACAGCTCACTCAGGAGGCCACAATTTTGCGCACCAGTGATCCCCTAGTATCACCCCGAAACCCAGACTGCCCGCTGCGTCAGTGTACAAGGCTAGATCCTTGTTGGTCACCCAATCTTTTCTCCATATCAAGACCCGTTGAAATCTGTCAAGAAAGTTAGCCTAGTATTGAGGTCTTGCTGTGCCCCGGGGCTAAGTCTGACGTGGTAGTGCTTTCTTTTCAGGCCTCTGGTCAGCTGGGTTAACCTCCTTGCGAAGGCCCGCCCCACCGGGATGACTCTTGTGGCAAAATTCAGTTTGCCGATCAGTTCCTGCAACTTGCCCAAGGTAGCTTTCTGGTTCTTGGCCAACATGTTGATTTTTTGCTTTCTGTCCTGTACTTTGTCCTCTGGAATTCTAGTCGTGCCAGCCACTGAGTCTAACTAAACACACTCTGCACTGCCCTTCAAGCCCACAAACAGGTAATCATCCAGGTAATGCAGTTTACCCCCTTTGGGGTGGCACTTGTGAAGGGACCATTCTAAAAAGCATGCAAACTTCTCAAAGTATGCACAGGCTATGGAACAGCCCATGGGCAGGACCTTGTCAAAGTAAGTCCGCCCCTCAAATTGGAAACCTAGGAGGTGCTTTTGCCATCAGCGCCCTGTGACCTGTGGACCTCACTAGGTCCACAGCATCATCAACTTATGCGTAGCAAACTGGGCACTCCGCGGGGTTGATGAAATCGTTGACTAAATCCCCCACTGGGAATGGTAGGTGGTGAATCAGGCGGTATTGGCCCTGCTCTTTCTTGGATACTACACCTAGTGGGGATACTTCCACCCCCTGTAGAATTCCACCCTCCAGGGGACCTTCCACACTGCCCACCTCTACTTCTTTGGTGATCTTCTTGCGCACAATGTCTGGGTGTGACTCCGCCGAGCGGAGATTCTTGGATCCTTTGCTGTGGACCTATCTCTCCACTGGGATTCTAAAGCCCTTCTCAAATCCCTTGCAAAGCAACAGGGCATCAGTCTTGTTGTTATAGTCATTAGCTAGAACCTCTTAATGTTGAAGGAGGAGCGAGCTAGCACGAACCCCCCGCAGGGTCCCAGTTGTCACCCCGGGGGGGACTATTTCTTCTTGGCATCTTTCCTGTCCCTGTCACCCCTGCTCCTTTTACATTCGACTTGCGGGGTGCCCTCCCCCACAAGTGGACCAAATGTGTCTGAATTTGAATACTCGGGCCCAGGAACACTCATTCTTTGTCATACTGGTAACACACTGATGTGGAGACTTTCCCAGATTGCCTCCCTCTCCAGCCTTAAAATTGCTTTTGCTTAAGAAAGGACCTCTGCTTGTCCTGGTACCTTCTGAACTGGCTTTTGCGAGAGGAGTGATCATGTTTCCCTATCCCAGGTCTTGCCTCCCTGGCCACCATCATTTTATGCATGTAGCTAGACACGTCCTCTTCGTCCCATTTCATATCTGGGTAAGCTTGCATTTTAATTCTAAGGCCCTGATTTCTACTTTTTTTCTCTGCATTACCGTCCTTTTTTGATGCAAAAGCGGCGCAATTATATTTTATAAGTATGCGCCGCTTTAGCGTCAATAAATTATGGTAATGCAGCGCAAGAAAAGTATAAATCAGGGCCTAAAACTCTTATCATAATCTAACCATGCATCACCTACAAAGTGCCTATACTCCTCATGGATCTTAGACTCATACAACCATAGATCCTTCGCACAGTGCAGGAACTTCTCCACAATCACCCAGGCCATTATTCTAAACGCATCCAGCCAGTTGCCAAATTCCTTTCTCTTCTCACTCGAGACCTTTCCCTTTTTTCTTCATCTTTCCTATCGCATGTGGCGAGGTCCAGCCCCTCTAACTGTATTTGCAACTCCTCACGCCAAATGCGTTCTTTTACTGCTAGTGGTATAGAACTAGCTAGCCCTGTGGCTCTTATTACCATATATGGATGACTCAGGGTGCCACTCATGTAGGCCTCCGGCGCTAGGCCCTCTTTGCTAGTGGTTTGCGCACTGGACCCTGGATTGTTGCTCAATGCCTCAGTAGGAGCTGTTTGTGTGGCAATTCCTTGCACAGGTCCTGAGCTGGTGATCCCTGCCTGTGCTCGTACAGCAGCTCTGCTCTTTACCGCCACGTCATCCCCAACATTCTCAGGCCTCTCAACTTTGGCAAATAGCAACTGTGCAAAAGATTTCAAAACAGGCTTGCACTATCTAAGTAATGTGCTCCCCCACCATTGGCCTTGCCTTTCTGCTGGTGCTGGCCTCTGAGTCTTGCTGTGCCTTTGGCCCTACCCCATCAGCTTTCTTTTTCACTGCCATCTTCCCGTCTCTGCTGGCAATTTGCTTCCTCTTCTTGGGGCCCTCCTGCTCCTCGACCCCTTCTGCCTGGCCCCTGCCCAGCTCCTCGCTCTCGCTACTGTCACTGCGGACATCCAGATTGCACTGGCTATTCTGGACACATCACAGTTTGGCCAGCATCCAGTCCTTGTTGTGTGTGGTGGCTGCTTCCCTTGCTGCCTTTACTATTTCCTCTAAATCCTCTGGTTGCAGCATGCTTACTGGTTCAGCCATTAAGTAATCTGGTCCTCGAGCCTCCTGTCATTGGTTAAGCATATTGGTTTGCCTTTCACATGGTTTGGGTGCTGTCTCCCACCACTCGTTCATTTTTTGGGCGCCTTTAGGCTTGGGTCACGTCGCCCACTACCAGGGCTATCCCCCAGCTAAGTTTGGAACCATGACCTGGGTCGCGTCGCCCTACCGTGGCTGTCCCCAGCGGGTGCTTTTGCCTTCTCGCTGCTCGCACAGGGGCCGCCCCCTACTGCTCGGGCCGCATTGTGCTTCTCCGCAGCTCTAATTGCTGCTTTTGTCTCACCATCTTTCTTCTGTGCTGGCCCCCACTCTGATCGTCTTCCTGCCGCCTGACACAATAACCGATTATCTTGTACCTCGCTCCCTGGGATCGGCTTTGCTGGCCACTTTTCCTTAAAGGGTAAATAACCTATGCAGATGAAAGCTAGCATGTTTTGCCCTCCCACGCTGTCCCGCCCCTTTAAGGCAAGGGGATCCCTTGAGAGGGCAGGGTACCTCCATGTGCCGGAAACGCTTCCTGTTGGCGCTTGCTTGAAGCCGCTCCTCTGACTCGGCGACTCCGAAGGACGCCCGCTGCCCCTGGCTCCTTCTGACACGAGAGCCCTCCTTACTTCACTTGCAGCGCTTCCCCAGTAGAGTTGTGTCGCCCATGTGGCTGTCCTCTGCTGGGTAAACCCTCTGCACGAAAGACCTCATCCTCCTTGCGATGTGAAACTCACAGCAGAGTTGCGTCGCACACCTGGCTGTCCTATGCTGGGGGCAATTTCGGGTTGCTTCGGTTCAACCACTTGACGAGGGGGGGTCGGATGTTACGATCCGTCTCCTGCTCACCCGGGCCTGCTGCCCCCTGCTTCCCTGCCCAGATGCATCATCAAGGCCGTGGCGATCCTCCCAACAAGAGAGATGGAGGCAATCCTCTTTCGGTAAATCTTCCTCCTTCTGGCGCTACCAGTTCCGGGGCTGCCCTTGCCCTGCAGGCCCCCACCACTTAAAGTGCACAACTGCCCTGCGAGCATGATTTATATGTTGCGTAGCCTCCCGATTGGCTGGTGCTTCGCGCCACTTTGTGTTTGTCTTGGCACCTTGTCTTGTGCCACACCCCTATTTCCGGTCCTGCTTTGGGGGAGAGGTGATTTGGGGGCGGGGTTGATGCAACCATCCTCCAGCTTGCCCTTGCGTCCTCGGGCCACCGTTGCTGGGCCCTGGCGTTGTTTATTGTGCCAGCCTTCTGAGCGCCTGGCGGGTGCGGGCCTCTGCTAAACTCACGCAGGAGCCCTCGGGCCAGACTACTGTGCTGAAAGGGGCCCCCTGGAGCTCGCCCCTCACTCCCCCTGCACCACTGGTGCTGCGGAGGCCTTTGTTACCCCACTGCCTGAATCACTGGCTTGCTTAAAGTATTTGACTCCGGTAAGTGGAGCATAAAAACGGTGGGAATGAGGCTCCGATTCTGAGAAGGACCTTGCACTGCAGGCTGAGAGCAGTGTGAATTTAAGTGTCATTTCAGTGTCGTTGTTCCAGCCCTTGAAATGCAACACAGAAGTACCACCACAAAAAGGATCAACAGGCTGTGAATTTACGTTCCCTTTAATCCACAACCCTGGTTCAATAGAGCACCCTCACCCCCGGAACCTGGCATGCTCCCTTCCTCTCACACCTCGAAGATAACCCGGGTGCAAGTCCAATAAAGAGGGCCGATAAAAATGACCATAATAGTCTGTCACTCGATAACTGTGGCACAGAATAGGTTTCCAGTGGGCTGTCACTTTCATATGGTCTATTTTGTGGCAGGAGCATAGGCCCCGGAGAGAAAAGAATACTATTATTAGATTTCAGTTACCATTTCACAGTTATAATCGTTTATTATTCAAGAATAAAGAGGCCAAATGATAGAGACGAATCATTGCTTTAAAGTCTGACGATATAATGAGGAATATTAATAAACAGTTGACAAAGACACCCTATAATAATAACCTCACTTTAACTTTCATCACATTGTTGTAATGATATCAAAACGACATTTTGTCAAAAAAAGTGGAAGTGTTTATCAAAAATATGTGAATAAGCCTTGTCATAGAGATCAGTAGGAACCTGGCCAAGAATACAAAGCATCACATTCTTTATTTCTCTCACCTTATCTAAGCTATTATTTGTGTGCCCACAGAGATGCTTATGTGGTTCCTCTTTTTTAAATGTTATGATTATTGCTTCAAAGCCAATTGGCCAGTGAGTGCTTGGTTGTTTATAATGTAACTCTCATGGCTAACGTAAAAATACGTTTTTTTTTTTTTTTTTAAATTAGGAATGCTGAATAATATTGGTTTGTCAGATGACAACTGCTCGCAAGAAAGAATAATATTTTTTATATTAGAAGGCTAAATCACTATTGGCTATCAGAACAGATGTGATAAATAAAAATAATTATTATATTAGAAAGTTTGCATGTCATTGGTTGGCAGGTCAAACATAGCTATCTACGGAAACAAAAAGAGTCTGTGAACTGACATGAACATGTGGTTAAACAAAATGCCATTCAAAGAATGATCTCCAAAATGGGACCCACATAAATACAAAAGGAAGCCTGGGAGATATTCCAAAAACATTACGCAATTGTCGAGCTGTCACTTTGTACTTTTTTAAGTATGGATAATGTCTTCCCTTCAAATATGGATGTGTGGACACATTCCTTTCTAAAAAGTAGCCCAGAAGTGTGCATGAAGCTTCTCATTTTCTGTTTGTTTGTGTTGTACCTGGCGTCCGACAATAGGATATTTACTCGAGCAAAATCTTAAATACATGATGTGATGTAATGGTGTGATCTCAGGCATTTTGTGTAACACTTGTAACACTAAATGTGGGAAGATTATGCCTTCATTAATGACATTTTGCCTGGGTCTTTCAACTAAAACGACCTATCTCCTTCATGGAGTGCCACCAGCTGCTATACAATTCTAACACCAGCTGTAAAGCTGCAGGGCCATTTTCACTGCATTTTTTTTCGATACAGGGTGATATGTAAGTGTAAGTGAGTAAAACACTTTCAGATAAACAGCTGTGCGTTTAAACATTTGTGGATTTAAGGAGCGTTTGCAGTTTCAGTATGTGTATGACCTGTGTCACTAATCAGCATTAGAAAAATGTGCAGTCTTTAGTCAGATTGAAAAAACGCTTCTTTCCAGGCCGCATTTCCAAGAAGCAAAGAATGCTCCAGCAGTTATCGGAAGATGGAGTACTCCTGATGCAATATATGTGTAAACATGCTGCTTTATTGGAAGAAAACAGAGCTCAAAACTACAACAGCTCTAAATTAACTACATACTCTAAATGGGACTCACAACTTTGTTAACATTGAACTATAACCCCATCTTCCATTCTTCAGCATTCCCACCCCTAATAGCTCGACAGCCCCATCAGCCCTATTTAACAAACCAACCCCTTAAACCACACTTCCTTTAAAACACCTCTCATTGTACCATTTGTAGGCAACCTTCTGACTTATTTTTGTGCCTGTCCTCAGCAGGCCCAGGCCCAAACCCCTTCATTGTCAGTCTTGCATCGCGCCTTCCAGTGTTGCCATCTTCATAGTCCTCCTACCCTAACCTTCTCCACTCTCCCCTTGCCTTATCATGACCTCTCTCTTTCTGTCTTTCTCAAGTGGGCATAGCTTCTTTCCTGCCCTGCTTGCTCCCAGTGCAAGTCTCACATGCCTGGACTAGGTTCGGTGGTGAGCCGTGCATTGCAATAAAGGGATAGTGAAATACGCCACGCAGCTACCAACATCATCCGCGCATTGTGTCCTTCAATAACACTTCCTAAACTCCCCACACAGGGCGGGCATCACCTCTTCTCTGTGCAATGCTTTATCGGAAAGGGTTCTAACTCGATGCGGGTGTACTCTAGTGGGAGACAATTGGCGCTCGAGGCAATGAGGTATATATTGAATGAAGACAAAATCAATACACGGTGCACCCTTGAAGGACCCCACCCCTAAGCCCTAACTGTGTGGTAATCCATACAGCTCATAACAATAAACAACAAGAGGCACTCGTTATATTTACAGTTTCAACAAATAGTGCTATGAAGCCAGTGTCTGGAAACGCAAAACAACATCCCATATATTTCTGGAGAAATGAGATAAACATACATTAAGATAAAAAACAAGTAACCTTCAAATGTATATTCCAATGTCCTATAATTAAATGTCAGTATCCAAATCCAGTTAAATTGGTGTTGACGAAAGTTGTCATATATGTTGTTCCAATCTGTTCCATAGCCAAGTATCAATGTCCCAAACTGTTCAATCCATTACTCAGCTGCACTTGCCATGTGTGTTGTTCGATTTTAGCCTCACAGCCGATTTTAACCTCACAGCCAACACGTGTTTCGGCCGGGGATTGCCCCGTGGACTTCGTAAGGGCTGCAATTGTATATCAGAGGTATATATATTAAGTAAATTTGAGTCAATCATCAAGTTTCAAGATGATATACAAATCTGCCACCAGTTCACCAGAGGGTGAGATGGATGGTTGTGAAATATTGAAAGAAACATGCATCCTAAAACATGTTAGTTCTACGTGTCCGATCATAGATAATAGCTTCACTTAATTCTATGACTAGGACTACCTATGAGTGTCAAATTGCATCGTTAAGTGATTAAAGATGTTAGAGCACTAGTGTGTGAATTAAAATATAAGTAACACAAGAATTCTTCATCTATATAAAGTATAGTCCCCACACATCACCCGAATCAAAGAGTGAATTCTAACCAAAGTAGTCCTCATATCTGCCCTGATATTCAAGAACCAATACCAAAGTTTACATGTATATTAAGTTTGCAATTTTTCACAGTAATTTGAGTATTGGGAGTATATCTCGTTGTTGCTAAGCCCAAGTGTATTCCACTTCATAAGCGCTCTTCTTTTAATGTTATTGACATCTGTCAAATAAGTAAAACAGTAAAAGCTCAGTAGCAGTGCCATCTCAAATCACATAACTAGATCCACAGTAAACCCCTGAGACTACACCCTTAGTTACCACATAAGAACACAGATACAATGGTACGTGCATATGCCAAGCTCAAAAAACCACTCCCACTACGAGTATTCAATTCAAATTATACAATTCCGAATTACCAATTATGTTCAGTGAATCTGATACCATTGCAACACTTACTACAATAACTCACCCGATCGTAGAGAAGTGAAGAAAATGTATTCAAAATGTGGCATCCTGAGCGCTAGTACGCATCGGACTGTCTTCCCGCCTTTGTCAAGAACTCACAGAACCGCAATAGAAGACGGGCTAAAAACTCGTCCCAGCCGAATATAAATGTCACGCTACTCTGGAATACTCCTACCACCAACATAAAGATAGGACTACTTCAAGGCGGCCATCTTGGGAGGGAAAGTAACGACATCTGAGACCCAACCAAGTAATAACAAACAATAAAGTCTATAACGCGCCGAACTGCCACCAACAAAAAAATAAGACTCATTCAAGGCAGACATTTTTGTAAGGGAAAATACCCATATCTGGAGTCCTGTTCAGTAATGATACTGTAGGGTCTAAAACATTCCGATCTAAGGAGCACAATCCCACTGAAGGGAACAAACCCACTTAGGAGGATTTATATCGAAATAAATAATCCAAATACCAAGGAAAAATATCACCAAACCATAATGATTATTAGGAAAAAGAGTTAAGAGAAAAGAGAGATGCCCCAATGAAAGTTGATATTAGATGCTAATATTGATATATCAAAAAGTTAGTAGTGTACAGTGACCGTCAGGAATCAAAGAAATAGAAATATACAACATCAATATATATACAGGTGGATTATAATTGTAAATATTGACAAAATAATATGTATGCCAAGATTAGAAGAAACAATAACTAAAACACCATGATTATCATGTATAGTATATATGTTGCTTGACATCTATACAGAGCTTCAAGATATAAACTCTTTGCAAGTTAATTTCATGTACCAATTATTTAGATTGAACTAGTACTTATCAACATGATTGTAAATTAACCCATACCTACCCTATTCAAGTAGTACATGTTGAGTTGTTGGAAACAACAAAAGCATTCCTATCTATGCAAGATCTAATGTTATATGCTGCTCATCCTGGTCTCCTAAAAAATATTCTAGTTCCTTGACCCTATTAAGACCTGCTCTACAGCTCTGAGGCGTAATATCCATAACATCTCTTTTCTTCTTAGAGACAACTCTCTATTGCCCCCCCCCGGGTTCCATTTCTATATGTTCGATACCCAAAAATTCAAAAGTTTTGCGAGGTCCTTGTAATTCACATGACATTATGGGGGTCATTCTGACCCTGGCGGTCGGTGACCGCCAGGGTCACCGACCACGGGAGCACCGCCAACAGGCTGGCGGTGCTCCGTCGAGCATTCTGACCGCGGCGGTTCAGCCGCGGTCAGAAACGGAAAGTCGGCGGTCTCCCGCCGACTTTCCGCTGCTCGGGAGAATCCTCCATGGCGGCGGAGCGCGCTCCGCCACCATGGGGATTCTGACACCCCCTACCGCCATCCTGTTCCTGGCAGATCTCCCGCCAGGAACAGGATGGCGGTAGGGGGTGCCGCTGGGCCCCTGGGGGCCCCTGCAGTGCCCATGCCAATGGCATGGACACTGCAGGGGCCCTAAAGTATTTCAGTGTCTGCAAAGCAGACACTGAAATACGCGACGGGTGCAACTGCACCCGTCGCACCTTCCCACTACGCCGGCTCCATTCGGAGCCGGCGTCCTCGTGGGAAGGTAGATTTGCCCTGGGCTGGCGGGCGGCCTTTTGGCGGCCGCCCGCCAGCCCAGGGCAAATCTCAAAATACCCTCAGCGGTCTTGTGACCGTGGAGCGGTATTTTGTCGGGGGAACATTGGCGGGCGACCTCCGCCGCCCGCCAATGTTAGAATCACCCCCTATGTGTGCTACAAGTGGGTATCTGTAGTCCTCATCTGCAAGTGCCCTTGCATGTTCTCCAATCCTTATTCTTAGTAGATGGATTGTGCTACCAACATAATAACGATTACATTTGCAAGAAACAATATACACCACAAAAGGGGTACCACAATTGATGTTTGATCTAGTCTTAACAGTCTTGCCCGAGTTGTCTGTGAATTCCGTTTTTTTGCAAAAGGCCCATTTACATAGTCCACAGTGTCCACAACTGCGAAAGCCTACGTTATGGGCAGAAAGCCAATCCTCCTTGGCATAATTCATAAGATAACTGGGACTAAGAATACTTCTCAGAGATTTACCTCTCCAATACGTAATTTCAGGTTTGGTGCCGATAATGCCTCTCAGAGTATCATCTTGTAACAGAATATGGCAATGTTTATAAACAAACTTTCGCAAAAGTCTTGAATTTTCTGTATAATCTGTTACCAATGTTACTTTATCTTGCTCACTTCGAGTAGTGTGTTCCTTGGATTTAAGTGTATCCTCCCTATGGATATACTTTATTCTACGTTTTGCCTTATTAATAATGTGCCTTTGATATCCTCGTTGTTCAAACCGCTGACACATATCCTCAATACATGTTTCAAACTCGTCATCTTTACTATAATTGCGTCTCGCCCGGATCATTTCGCCATAAGGTACTGCGGAGATTTGATGTTGTGGGTGGGCACTTTCAGCATGTAAGATTGAGTTGCATGAAGTGGATTTTCTATGTAGCCTGCTATGAATTCTATTGTATTCTGTGAATAATTGTATATCCAAGAAATGAATGCAATTGTTACTATATTGGTAAGTAAATTTCACATTCATATCATTCAGATTAAGACATTTACAAAACTCAATTAGTTGCTCCACACTACCCGTCCAGATCATGAGGCAATCGTCAATATAACGACCCCAATATAGTAGATCCGTGTTACCCTCAAAGTGGTGGAAGGCTACTGCCTTCACTAGGAGTTATGCAGCATGTGCACGGTGGTGGCAGCATATTGATTAGTGATCAGTAGTAGTGAACATGACTTTTTTACCCTGTGCCACTGAAGTGAGGCCTACAGGTTCACTCACCTTTTTAAATGTTCCACTGCTGTGTCCTTAACTCTCCTCAAACCAACCCATGAATAGGTTGGCGTAAGAAGGGGAAAATCTTGAGCCCATCGCCACTCCTTGCTTCTGTCTATACCAGTCCTTTTTAAAAAGAAAAAAGTTATTATTGAGCATTTGTTCTATCATATCTGGTATCATCCTTGTATGTTCCCATAAATTTACTGATTTCCTGTTGAGAAACAATTCAACAGCTTTCAGACCCAAGTCATGTCTTAAACATGTATATAGAGAAACAACGTCCAAAGTAACTAACAACATATTAGTGTCCCAATCGCAATCACTTAATATACTTAAAATATGTGTGGTATTTTTGATGTATGAGGGAAGGTTGTTAACCATTGATTGAAGGAACACATCAACATATTCTGATATTTTTTCAGTAGGCCCAGAGATTCCCGAAATAATGGGTCTCCCTGGTGGGAACGGTAGTTCCTTGTGTATTTTTGGCAGAGTATATAGACATGGATACCTGGGACGATCCACCAAAAGATATTGATTTTCATCTTTGTGAAGTAATTGTTGCTCATACCAATTTTTCAATTTTCTATGGATGATGTTGGTTAGGCCCGGAATCGGGTTGTACGTGAGTTTTTCATAGCACCGAACATCTTTTAACTGAGTAAGAATTTCATTTTCATAGTCACATTTATTCAATATTACCACATTGCCTCCTTTGTCTGCTTGCCTGATCATTATTTGATCATGTTGCAGAAGTTCTCTAAGAACCTTCCTTTCTGCATGACTCAAATTGGGTAAAGTGTAATGTGGCTTTGCTTTATCTAAATCTCTACACACTAAGTCGAAAAACATGTCCAAACTGTTATTACCAATAAACTTGGGGACCCATCTTGATTTCTTTCTCAGACCACTGCTAATACTGATATTATGTGTTATGTTAAAATCATCCAACACCCTTGTGTTCAGAGATGGATAATAGTGTAGCAGTGTCTTGAATATCTTTGATTGAAAACTCATTCATATTGAAGCCTTGTGCCGGGTTGTCCCTGCTCTGTATATCAGTTGGATTTAGTGAGAAATATTTTTTCAATTTAAGTCTGCGTATGAATTTGAAAAGATCTATTTTCGATTTACATGTGTCCCCTTGATCCGTGGGACACAAATGTAAACCTTTTTCTAACAGTGATCTCATATCAATTGTGAGATTCATGTTTGATAAGTTAACAACATATATTGAGTCATTTCTATTTTGATTCAAACTCGTTTGTCCCAAGATCTCGTTTTCATGCCTATTTTTGCTGTTGTGTTTTCCCCCTCGCCTGCCTCTTCTGGTCTTACAGTGTTTAGCCTCTTTTTGCACTGATCGCGATTGCTCTGCTTGATCCTCATGAGCTATTGTAAAACACCTCCCCTGCCTGTAGATAAACATTGTGATGTCATGCCCACTCCACATTCAATGTCACTATCACTAGACACCTGAGCACTTGTAGATGTAGAACCAGAAGTAATAGAGGACTGTGATTCTTGCCTACTCAAGTTCAACTGTACCAAATGATCATACTTTCTCGCAAAGGTAAACACCCTCCCTGATCACAGTCTCTTTCATCTCTTTTTAGCTTTCTTGCCTTACGCTGTGTGATTTCCTCTTGGAATTGAGAAAGAATCTCATCCAAAATTTTGTAGTTCTTCTCAGTAGCCTCAGGAAGAATAAGCTCTTTAATTTCTGCCTCAAGTGTGGCAATTTCTAATTGCAATCTAGAGACCTTTCTTTCCGAATTAGTAATAAGAATTTCCATGAGTTTTAATGAACTAGAAGTTAATTCCTTATCCCAAAGAGTCAATATATCTGTATCCAGATCGTCAGATTGGAAAAATTTGGGATCGTAAACCCCGTGGAATGCGATTAAGTTTTGCATGCTGTTTAAGTGTCGCTCCCTCCCACCATTTCGAAAGTTCACTCTTTTTTAATCTTTCCAATCTAATGAATTTGCTTCTTAAGTCCTCTTTGCGAGAGTGATTAGAATTTGTTATCGAATCTGATATTGTACTGCCACGTGCCAAATTACTGAAAAGTTCTTCTGCTAACTTTACCCTATCCATGTTTATGACATCGCCCTAGCAGCCTCTCCATACTTGACCTGGATTCTAACTCGATGCAGGTGTACTCTAATGGGAGACAATTGGCAATCGAGGCAATGAGGTAAATATCGAATGACGTCAAAATCAATACACGGTGCACCCTTGAAGGACCCCACCCCTAAGCCCTAACTGTGTGGTAATCCATACAGCTCATAAAAATAAACAAATAGAGGCACTCATTATATTTACACAGTTTAACAAATAGTGCTATGAAGTCAGTGACTGGAAACGCCATACAACATCCCATATATTTCCGGAGAAATGAGATAAACATATATTAAGATAAAATACAAGTAAACTTCAAATGTATATTCCAATGTCCTATAATTAAACGTCAGTATCCAAATCCAGTTCAATTGGTGTTGACGAACGTTGTCATATATGTTGTTCCAATCTGTTCCATAGCCAAGTATCAATGTCCCAAACTGTTCAAGCCATTACTCAACGACACTTGCCATGTGTATTGTATGATTTTATCCTCACAGCTGATTTTAACCTCACAGCCAACACGTGTTTCGTCCGGGGATGGTCCCGTTGACTTCGTAAGGGCTGCAGTTGTAGTGTGGTCAGTTTTACGTATATTTTGCGCATTAGCTTCAGGCTTTAGGCCTCTGTGCACTTTGCCCTAAATATATTTTATTCATTTGCTAACAGCTTAGAGCCTCTGTGCCCTTTACTCTGAATGCTTTTTATTAGGCTTCGTACTGTTATTTTTCAGAATAGCCAGTTCTACGGTGTTGTTTTTTATTCATATCACACTGTTTTGCCTACTTCAGCACTGGAGTTCATAACATATTCACTCTGTGCTTCAGTCAAGGATACAGTCTGGTACATTGCCGATAGACGTGGTAGGAGTTTAGACTTGCCATTCCTGCGTAGGGACATTTTGTGATCACAATGACATGTTAATTATAAAATCACTTCCTTGTCCCAATACATGCAAGAGGGAGATTCCGACCAGGGAACCACAACTAGACGCTGACTGCCTTGTTGCAGATGCTGAACCAGATCACAGGCCTTTGCTCAGGTATGAGTGTGTCCGTCTCCCTAGTGATACAGAAAGGCAAGCTAAAAGCTTAACATGCTGTGCTCTAAATAGAACAAGCAGAGGGAGAGTAGAAACGGTTAGGAATTATGATAGCGTTATTCTTATGTTTTACTCTCCTGGTTACTATATCAATCCTACTATGTTGTATTGTTCTGGTTATTGCGGCTCACGCCTTAATATCTAAAATACAGTTGTTTTATTAAAACATTTTATAAAACTTATACTGTCTTTGTCATTTGTATATGAGACCATATTGTGAATGAGAGAGTTGGTTTGGATCTGAGTGACCACGACTTCCCTGAGAAGTTCCAAAGATGTCATGCGCTCGGCTGCCCAATCATTTCTTCCCCGTGGGAGAAATGAGGCACTGCTAGTTAGCCGGAGCAACAACCGGATTTAGGGTGACAGAGTTCCTTACACGTGGGTCAGACTCAGTCCCCCACACCGTTATCGATCCTGCTGCCTAGAAATCCAGTAGTCTCATTTAGGATAATGAGAGCCCACGCGACACAGTTGTATATCAGAGGTATACATATTAACCCCTTCGCTGCCAGGACTTTTCCCCCTCCTGTGCCAGGCTTTTTTTTGCCTATTTGGGGCAGTTTGCGCTTAGGCCCTCATAACTTTTTGTCTACATAAGCTAACCAAGCCAAATTTGCGTCCTTCTTTTCCAACATCCTAGGGATTCTATAGATACCCAGACTTTGTGGGTTCCCCTGAAGAAGGCCAAGAAATTAGCCAAAATACAGTGACAATTTTGTTTTTTTCAAAACAATGGGAAAAAGTGGCTGTAGAAGAAGGCTTGTGGTTTTTCCCCTGAAAATGGCATCAACAAAGGGTTTGTGGTGCTAAACTCACCAGCTTCCCACCTTTTAGGAACAGGCAGACTTGAATCAGAAAACCCAATTTTTCAAAACAGTTTTGGCATTTTACTGGGACATACCCCATTTTTAAAAAGATTTGTGATTTCAGCCTTATCCCAGAAACCTAAACATTTCTGAAAAGTAGACAAAATTTTGAATTCATCAAGGGGTCATTTGTGTAGATCCTACAACGATTTCCTACAGAAAATAACAACTGAAAAAGAAAAATATTGAAATTGAGGTGAAAAAAACATCAATTTTTCTCTACGTTTTACTCTGTAACTTTTTCCTGCAATGTCAGATTTTCGAAAGCAATATACTGTTACGTCTGCTGGACTCCTTTGGTTGCAGGGATATATAGGGCTTGTAGGTTCATCAAGAACCCTAGGTACCCAGAGCCAATAAATGAGCTGCACCCAGCAGTGCGTTTTCATTCTATACCGGGTATACAGCAATTAATTTGCTGAAATATAAAGAGTAAAAAATAGCTATCAAGAAAACCTTTGTATTTCCAAAAAGGGCACAAGATAAGGTGTTGAGGAGCAGTGGTTATTTGCACATCTCTGGATTCTGGGGTGACCATACTAGCATGTGAATTACAGGGCATTTCTCAAATAGATGTCTTTTTTAAACACTCTCCTATATTGGGAAAGGAAAAAATGTAGAAAAAGAAAAGGGGCAATAACACTTGTTTTGCTAATCTATGTTCCCCAAGTCTCCCGATAAAAATGATACCTCACTTGTGTGGGTAGGCCTAGCGCCCGCGACAGGAACCGCCCCAAAGCGCAACGTGGACACATCCCATTTTTTTTTTAAAGAAAACAGAGGTGTTTTTTGCAAAGTGCCTACCTGTAGATTTTGGCCTCTAGCTCAGCCGGCACCTAGGGAAACCTACCAAACCTGTGCATTTTTGAAAACTAGAGACCTAGGGGAATCAAAGATGGGGTGACTTGTGGGGCTCTGACCAGATTTTGTTACCCAGAATCCTTTGCAAACCTCAAAATTTGGCTAAAAAAACACATGTTCCTCCCATTTCTGTGAAAGAAAGTTCTGGAATCTGAGAGGAGTCACAAATTTCCTTCCACCCAGCGTTTCCCCAAGTCTCCCAATAAAAATGATACCTCACTTGTGTGGGTAGGCCTAGCGCCCGCGACAGGTAATACCCCAAAGCACAACGTGGACACGTCCCATTTTTTTAAAGAAAACAGAGGTGCTTTTTGCAAAGTGCCTACCTGTAGATTTTGGCCTCTAGCTCACCCGGCACCTAGGGAAACCTACCAAACCTGTGCATTTTTTAAAACTACAGACCTAGGGGAATCCAAGATGGGGTGACTTGTGAGGCTCTGACCAGGTTCTGTCTCCCAGAATCCTTTGCAAACCTCAAAATTTGGTTAAAAAAAAACACATGTTCCTCACATTTCTGTGGCAGAAAGTTCTGGAATCTGAGAGGAGCCACAAATTTCAAAACAGAGGTGCTTTTCGCAAAGTGCCTACCTGTAGATTTTGGCCTCTAGCTCAGCTGGCACCTACGGAAACCTACCAAACCTGTGCATTTTTTAAAACTAGAGACCTAGGGGAATCAAAGATGTGGTGACTTGTGGGGCTCTGACCAGGTTCTGTTATCCAGAATCCTTTGCAAACCTCAAAATTTGGCTAAAAAAACACATGTTCCTGACATTTCTGTGGCAGAAAGTTCTGGAATCTGAGAGGAGCCACAAATTTCCTTCCACCCAGCGTTCCCCCAAGTCTCCCGATAAAAATGATACCCCACCTGTGTGGGTAGGCCTAGCGCCCGCAACAGGAAATGCCCCAAAGCGCAACATGGACACATCCAATTTTTTGAAAGAAAACAGAGGTGTTTTTTTCAAAGTGCCTTCCTGTAGATTTTGGGGTCTAGCTCACCTGGCACCTAGAGAAACCTACCAAACCTGTGCATTTTTGATAACTAGAGACCTAGGGAAATCCAAGATGGGGTGACTTGTGGGGCTCTGACCAGGTTCTGTTACCCAGAATCCTTTGCAAACCTCAAAATGTGGCGAAAAAAAACATATTTTCCTCACATTATGGTGACAGAAAGTTCTGGAATCTGAGAGGAGTCACAAATTTCCTTCCACCCAGCGTTCCTCCAAGTCTCTCAATAAAAATGATACCTCACTTGTGTGGGTAGGCCTAGCGCCCGTGACAGGAAATGCCCCAAAGCGCAACGTGGACACATCCAATTTTTTTAAAGAAAACAGAGGTGTTTTTTGCAAAGTGCCTACCTGTAGATTTTGGCCTCTAGCTCAGCTGGCACCTAGGGAAACCTACCAAACCTGAGCATTTTTTAAAACTAGAGACCTAGGGGAATCAAAGATGGGGTGACTTGTGGGGTTCTGACCAGGTTCTGTTATGCAGAATCCTTTGCAAACCTCAAAATTTGGCTAAAAAAACACATGTTCCTGACATTTCTGTGGCAGAAAGTTCTGGAATCTGAGAGGAGCCACAAATTTCCTTCCACCCAGCGTTCCCCCAAGTCTTCAAATAAAAATGATACCTCACTTGTGTGGGTAGGCCTAGTGCCCGCGACAGGAAATGCCTCAAAGCGCAACGTGGACACATCCAATTTTTTTAAAGAAAACAGAGGTGTTTTTTGCAAAGTGCCTACCTGTAGATTTTGGCCTCTAGCTCAGCCTGCATCTAGGGAAACCTACCAAACCTGTGCTTTTTTTAAAACTAGAGACCTAGGGGAATCAAAGATGTGGTGACTTGTGGGGCTCTGACCAGGTTCTGTTACCCAGAATCCTTTGCAAACCTCAAAATTTGGCTAAAAAAACACATGTTCCTCATATTTCTGTGGCAGAAAGTTCTGGAATCTGAGAGGAGCCACAAATTTCCTTCCACCCAGTGTTCCCCCAAGTCTCCCGATAAAAATGATACCTCACTTGTGTGGGTAGGCCTAGCGCCCGCGACAGGAAATGCCCCAAAGCGCAACGTGGACACATCCAATTTTTTTAAAGAAAACAGAGGTGTTTTTTTCAAAGTGCCTACCTGTAGATTTTGGACTCTAGCTCAGCCTGCATCTAGGGAAACCTACCAAACCTGTGCTTTTTTTAAAACTAGAGACCTAGGGGAATCAAAGATGTGGTGACTTGTGGGGCTCTGACCAGGTTCTGTTATCCAGAATCCTTTGCAAACCTCAAAATTTGGCTAAAAAAACACATGTTCCTGACATTTCTGTGGCAGAAAGTTCTGGAATCTGAGAGGAGCCACAAATTTCCTTCCACCCAGCGTTCCCCCAAGTCTCCCGATAAAAATGATACCCCACCTGTGTGGGTAGGCCTAGCGCCCGCAACAGGAAATGCCCCAAAGCGCAACGTGGACACATCCAATTTTTTGAAAGAAAACAGAGGTGTTTTTTTCAAAGTGCCTACCTGTAGATTTTGGCGTCTAGCTCAGCTGGCACCTAGGGAAACCTACCAAACCTGTGCATTTTTGATAACTAGAGACCTAGGGGAATCCAAGATGGGGTGACTTGTGGGGCTCTGACCAGGTTCTGTTACCCAGAATCCTTTGCAAACCTCAAAATGTGGCGAAAAAAAACACATTTTCCTCACATTATGGTGACAGAAAGTTCTGGAATCTGAGAGGAGCCACAAATTTCCTTCCACCCAGCGTTCCTCAAAGTCTCTCAATAAAAATGATACCTCACTTGTGTGGGTAGGCCTAGCGCCCGCGACAGGAAATGCCCCAAAGCGCAACGTGGACACATCCAATTTTTTTAAAGAAAACAGAGGTGTTTTTTGCAAAGTGCCTACCTGTAGATTTTGGACTCTAGCTCAGCTGGCACCTGGGGAAACCTACCAAACCTGTGCATTTTTTAAAACTAGAGACCTAGGGGAATCAAAGATGGGGTGACTTGTGGGGTTCTGACCAGGTTCTGTTATCCAGAATCCTTTGCAAACCTCAAAATTTGGCTAAAAAAACACATGTTCCTGACATTTCTGTGGCAGAAAGTTCTGGAATCTGAGAGGAGCCACAAATTTCCTTCCACCCAGCGTTCCCCCAAGTCTTCCGATAAAAATGATACCTCACTTGTGTGGGTAGGCCTAGCGCCCGCAACAGGAAATGCCCCAAAGCGCAACATGGACACATCCAATTTTATGAAAGAAAACAGAGGTGTTTTTTTCAAAGTGCCTACCTGTAGATTTTGGCGTCTAGCTCAGCTGGCTCCTAGGGAAACCTACCAAACCTGTGCATTTTTGATAACTAGAGACCTAGGGGAATCCAAGATGGGGTGACTTGTGGGGCTCTGACCAGATTCTGTTACCCAGAATCCTTTGCAAACCTCAAAATGTGGCGAAAAAAACACATTTTCCTCCCATTATGGTGACAGAAAGTTCTGGAATCTGAGAGGAGCCACAAATTTCCTTCCACCCAGCGTTCCTCCAAGTCTCTCAATAAAAATGATACCTCACTTGTGTGGGTAGGCCTAGCGCCCGCGACAGGAAATGCCCCAAAGCGCAACGTGGACACATCCAATTTTTTGAAAGAAAACAGAGGTGTTTTTTTTTCAAAGTGCCTACCTGTAGATTTTGGCCTCTAGCTCAGCTGGCACCTAGGGAAACCTACCAAACCTGTGCATTTTTGAAAACTAGAGACCTAGGGGAATCAAAGATGGGGTGACTTGTGGGGTTCTGACCAGGTTCTGTTATCCAGAATCCTTTGCAAACCTCAAAATTTGGCTAAAAAAACACATGTTCCTGACATTTCTGTGGCAGAAAGTTCTGGAATCTGAGAGGAGCCACAAATTTCCTTCCACCCAGCGTTCCCCCAAGTCTCCCGATAAAAATGATACCCCACCTGTGTGGGTAGGCCTAGCGCCCGCAACAGGAAATGCCCCAAAGCGCAACGTGGACACATCCAATTTTTTGAAAGAAAACAGAGGTGTTTTTTTCAAAGTGCCTACCTGTAGATTTTGGCGTCTAGCTCAGCTGGCACCTAGGGAAACCTACCAAACCTGTGCATTTTTGATAACTAGAGACCTAGGGGAATCCAAGATGGGGTGACTTGTGGGGCTCTGACCAGGTTCTGTTACCCAGAATCCTTTGCAAACCTCAAAATGTGGCGAAAAAAACCACATTTTCCTCACATTATGGTGACAGAAAGTTCTGGAATCTGAGAGGAGCCACAAATTTCCTTCCACCCAGCGTTCCTCAAAGTCTCTCAATAAAAATGATACCTCACTTGTGTGGGTAGGCCTAGCGCCCGCGACAGGAAAAGCCCCAAAGCGCAACGTGGACACATCCAATTTTTTTAAAGAAAACAGAGGTGTTTTTTGCAAAGTGCCTACCTGTAGGTTTTGGACTCTAGCTCAGCTGGCACCTGGGGAAACCTACCAAACCTATGCATTTTTGAAAACTAGAGACCTAGGGGATGGGGTGACTTGTGGGGTTCTGACCAGGTTCTGTTATCCAGAATCCTTTGCAAACCTCAAAATTTGGCTAAAAAAACACATGTTCCTGACATTTCTGTGGCAGAAAGTTCTGGAATCTGAGAGGAGCCACAAATTTCCTTCCACCCAGCGTTCCCCCAAGTCTCCCGATAAAAATGATACCCCACCTGTGTGGGTAGGCCTAGCGCCCGCAACAGGAAATGCCCCAAAGCGCAACGTGGACACATCCAATTTTTTGAAAGAAAACAGAGGTGTTTTTTTCAAAGTGCCTTCCTGTAGATTTTGGGGTCTAGCTCACCTGGCACCTAGAGAAACCTACCAAACCTGTGCATTTTTGATAACTAGAGACCTAGGGGAATACAAGATGGGGTGACTTGTGGGGCTCTGACCAGGTTCTGTTACCCAGAATCCTTTGCAAACCTCAAAATGTGGCGAAAAAAAACACATTTTCCTCACATTATGGTGACAGAAAGTTCTGGAATCTGAGAGGTGCCACAAATTTCCTTCCACCCAGCGTTCCTCCAAGTCTCTCAATAAAAATGATACCTCACTTGTGTGGGTAGGCCTAGCGCCCGCGACAGGAAATGCCCCAAAGCGCAACGTGGACACATCCAATTTTTTGAAAGAAAACAGAGGTGTTTTTTGCAAAGTGCCTACCTGTAGATTTTGGCCTCTAGGTCAGTCGGCACCTAGGGAAACCTACCAAACCTGTGCATTTTTGAAAACTAGAGACCTAGGGGAATCCAAGATGGGGTGACTTGTGGGGCTCTGACCAGATTTTGTTACCCAGAATCCTTTCCAAACCTCAAAATTTGGCTAAAAAAACACATGTTCCTCACATTTCTGTGGCAGAAAGTTCTGGAATCTGAGAGGAGCGACAAATTTCCTTCCACCCAGTGTTCCCCCAAGTCTCCAGATAAAAATGATACCTCACTTGTGTGGGTAGGCCTAGCGCCCGTGACAGGAAATGCCCCAAAGCGCAACGTGGACACATCCAATTTTTTGAAAGAAAACAGAGGTGTTTTTTGCAATGTGCCTACCTGTAGATTTTGGCCTCTAGCTCAGCCGGCACCTAGGGAAACCTACAAAACCTGTGCATTTTTTAAAACTAGAGACCTAGGGGAATCCATGATGGGGTGACTTGTGGGGCTCTGACCAGGTTCTGTTACCCAGAATCCTTTGCAAACCTCAAAATTTGGCCAAAAAAACACATGTTCCTCACATTTCTGTGGCAGAAAGTTCTGGAATCTGAGAGGAGCCACACATTTCCTTCCACCCAGTGTTCCCCCAAGTCTCCCGATAAAAATGATACCTCACTTGTGTGGGTAGGCCTAGCGCCCGCGACAGGAAATGCACCAAAGCGCAACTTGGACACATCCAATTTTTTGAAAGAAAACAGAGGTGTTTTTTGCAAAGTGCTTACCTGTAGATTTTGGCCTCTAGCTCAGCCGGCACCTAGGGAAACCTACCAAACTTGTGCATTTTTGAAAACTAGAGACCTAGGGGAATCAAAGATGGGGTGACTTGTGGGGCTCTGAACAGTTTCTGTTACCCAGAATCCTTTGCAAACCTCAATATTTGGCTAAAAAAACACATGTTCCTGATATTTTTGTGGCAGAAAGTTCTGGAATCTAAGAGGAGCCACAAATTTCCTTCCACCCAGCGTTCCCCCAAGTCTCCCGATAAAAATGATACCTCACTTGTGTGGTTAGGCCTAGTGCCCGCGACAGGAAATGCCCTAAAGCGCAACGTGGACACATCCAATTTTTTTAAAGAAAACAGAGGTGTTTTTTTCAAAGTGCCTACCTGTAGATTTTGGCGTCTAGCTCAGCTGGCACCTAGAGAAACCTACCAAACCTCTGCATTTTTGATAACTAGAGACCTAGGGGAATCCAAGATGGGGTGACTCGTGGGGCTCTGACCAGGTTCTGTTACCCAGAATCCTTTGCAAACCTCAAAATGTGGCGAAAAAAAACACATTTTCCTCACATTATGGTGACAGAAAGTTCTGGAATCTGAGAGGTGCCACAAATTTCCTTCCACCCAGCGTTCCTCCAAGTCTCTCAATAAAAATGATACCTCACTTGTGTGGGTAGGCCTAGCGCCCGTGACAGGAAATGCCCCAAAGCGCAACGTGGACACATCCAATTTTTTGAAAGAAAACAGAGGTGTTTTTTGCAAAGTGCCTACCTGTAGATTTTGGCCTCTAGGTCAGTCGGCACCTAGGGAAACCTACCAAACCTGTGCATTTTTGAAAACTAGAGACCTAGGGGAATCCAAGATGGGGTGACTTGTGGGGCTCTGACCAGATTTTGTTACCCAGAATCCTTTCCAAACCTCAAAATTTGGCTAAAAAAACACATGTTCCTCACATTTCTGTGGCAGAAAGTTCTGGAATCTGAGAGGAGCCACAAATTTCCTTCCACCCAGTGTTCCCCCAAGTCTCCAGATAAAAATGATACCTCACTTGTGTGGGTAGGCCTAGCGCCCGTGACAGGAAATGCCCCAAAGCGCAACGTGGACACATCCAATTTTTTTAAAGAAAACAGAGGTGTTTTTTGCAATGTGCCTACCTGTAGATTTTGGCCTCTAGCTCCGCCGGCACCTAGGGAAACCGACCAAACCTGTGCATTTTTGAAAACTAGAGACCTAGGGGAATCCATGATGGGGTGACTTGTGGGGCTTTGACCAGGTTCTGTTACCCAGAATCCTTTGCAAACCTCAAAATTTGGCCAAAAAAACACATGTTCCTCACATTTCTGTGGCAGAAAGTTCTGGAATCTGAGAGGAGCCACAAATTTCCTTCCACCCAGTGTTCCCCCAAGTCTCCCGATAAAAATGATACCTCACTTGTGTGGGTAGGCCTAGCGCCCGCGACAGGAAATGCACCAAAGCGCAACTTGGACACATCCAATTTTTTGAAAGAAAACAGAGGTGTTTTTTGCAAAGTGCTTACCTGTAGATTTTGGCCTCTAGCTCAGCCGGCACCTAGGGAAACCTACCAAACCTGTGCATTTTTGAAAACTAGAGACCTAGGGGAATCAAAGATGGGGTGACTTGTGGGGCTCTGAACAGGTTCTGTTACCCAGAATCCTTTGCAAACCTCAATATTTGGCTAAAAAAACACATGTTCCTGATATTTTTGTGGCAGAAAGTTCTGGAATCTAAGAGGAGCCACAAATTTCCTTCCACCCAGCGTTCCCCCAAGTCTCCCGATAAAAATGATACCTCACTTGTGTGGGTAGGCCTAGTGCCCGCGACAGGAAATGCCCTAAAGCGCAACGTGGACACATCCAATTTTTTGAAAGAAAACAGAGGTGTTTTTTTCAAAGTGCCTACCTGTAGATTTTGGCGTCTAGCTCAGCTGGCACCTAGAGAAACCTACCAAACCTATGCATTTTTGATAACTAGAGACCTAGGGGAATCCAAGATGGGTTGACTTGTGGGGCTCTGACCAGGTTCTGTTACCCAGAATCCTTTGCAAACCTCAAAATGTGGTGAAAAAAAACACATTTTCCTCACATTATGGTGACAGAAAGTTCTGGAATCTGAGAGGTGCCACAAATTTCCTTCCACCCAGCGTTCCTCCAAGTCTCTCAATAAAAATGATACCTCACTTGTGTGGGTAGGCCTAGCGCCCGCGACAGGAAATGCCCCAAAGCGCAACGTGGACACATCCAATTTTTTGAAAGAAAACAGAGGTGTTTTTTGCAAAGTGCCTACCTGTAGATTTTGGCCTCTAGGTCAGTCGGCACCTAGGGAAACCTAACAAACCTGTGCATTTTTGAAAACTAGAGACGTAGGGGAATCCAAGATGGGGTGACTTGTGGGGCGCTGACCAGATTTTGTTACCCAGAATCCTTTCCAAACCTCAAAATTTGGCTAAAAAAACACATGTTCCTCACATTTCTGTGGCAGAAAGTTCTGGAATCTGAGAGGAGCGACAAATTTCCTTCCACCCAGTGTTCCCCCAAGTCTCCAGATAAAAATGATACCTCACTTGTGTGGGTAGGCCTAGCGCCCGTGACAGGAAATGCCCCAAAGCGCAACGTGGACACATCCAATTTTTTGAAAGAAAACAGAGGTGTTTTTTGCAATGTGCCTACCTGTAGATTTTGGCCTCTAGCTCAGCCGGCACCTAGGGAAACCTACCAAACCTGTGCATTTTTGAAAACTAGAGACCTAGGGGAATCCATGATGGGGTGACTTGTGGGGCTCTGACCAGGTTCTGTTACCCAGAATCCTTTGCAAACCTCAAAATTTGGCCAAAAAAACACATGTTCCTCACATTTCTGTGGCAGAAAGTTCTGGAATCTGAGAGGAGCCACAAATTTCCTTCCACCCAGTGTTCCCCCAAGTCTCCCGATAAAAATGATACCTCACTTGTGTGGGTAGGCCTAGCGCCCGCGACAGGAAATGCACCAAAGCGCAACTTGGACACATCCAATTTTTTGAAAGAAAACAGAGGTGTTTTTTGCAAAGTGCTTACCTGTAGATTTTGGCCTCTAGCTCAGCCGGCACCTAGGGAAACCTACCAAACCTGTGCATTTTTGAAAACTAGAGACCTAGGGGAATCAAAGATGGGGTGACTTGTGGGGCTCTGAACAGGTTCTGTTACCCAGAATCCTTTGCAAACCTCAATATTTGGCTAAAAAAACACATGTTCCTGATATTTTTGTGGCAGAAAGTTCTGGAATCTGAGAGGTGCCACAAATTTCCTTCCACCCAGCGTTCCTCCAAGTCTCTCAATAAAAATGATACCTCACTTGTGTGGGTAGGCCTAGCGCCCGCGACAGGAAATGCCCCAAAGCGCAACGTGGACACATCCAATTTTTTTAAAGAAAACAGAGGTGTTTTTTGCAAAGTGCCTACCTGTAGATTTTGGCCTCTAGGTCAGTCGGCACCTAGGGAAACCTAACAAACCTGTGCATTTTTGAAAACTAGAGACCTAGGGGAATCCAAGATGGGGTGACTTGTGGGGCTCTGACCAGATTTTGTTACCCAGAATCCTTTCCAAACCTCAAAATTTGGCTAAAATAACACATGTTCCTCACATTTCTGTGGCAGAAAGTTCTGGAATCTGAGAGGAGCGACAAATTTCCTTCCACCCAGTGTTCCCCCAAGTCTCCAGATAAAAATGATACCTCACTTGTGTGGGTAGGCCTAGCGCCCGTGACAGGAAATGCCCCAAAGCGCAACGTGGACACATCCAATTTTTTGAAAGAAAACAGAGGTGTTTTTTGCAATGTACCTACCTGTAGATTTTGGCCTCTAGCTCAGCCGGCACCTAGGGAAACCTACCAAGCCTGTGCATTTTTGAAAACTAGAGACCTAGGGGAATCCATGATGGGGTGACTTGTGGGGCTCTGACCAGGTTCTGTTACCCATAATCCTTTGCAAACCTCAAAATTTGGCCAAAAAAACACATGTTCCTCACATTTCTGTGGCAGAAAGTTCTGGAATCTGAGAGGAGCCACAAATTTCCTTCCACCCAGTGTTCCCCCAAGTCTCCCGATAAAAATGATACCTCACTTGTGTTTGTAGGCCTAGCGCCCGCGACAGGAAATGCACCAAAGCGCAACTTGGACACATCCAATTTTTTGAAAGAAAACAGAGGTGTTTTTTGCAAAGTGCTTACCTGTAGATTTTGGCCTCTAGCTCAGCCGGCACCTAGGGAAACCTACCAAACCTGTGCATTTTTGAAAACTAGAGACCTAGGGGAATCAAAGATAGGGTAACTTGTGGGGCTCTGAACAGGTTCTGTTACCCAGAATCCTTTCCAAACCTCAATATTTGGCTAAAAAAACACATGTTCCTGATATTTTTGTGGCAGAAAGTTCTGGAATCTAAGAGGAGCCACAAATTTCCTTCCACCCAGCGTTCCCCCAAGTCTCCCGATAAAAATGATACCTCACTTGTGTGGGTAGGCCTAGTGCCCGCGACAGGAAATGCCCTAAAGCGCAACGTGGACACATCCAATTTTTTGAAAGAAAACAGAGGTGTTTTTTGCAAAGTGCCTACCTGTAGATTTTGGCCTCTAGCTCAGCCGGCACCTAAGGAAACCTACCAAACCTGTGCATTTTTGAAAACTAGAGACCTAGGGGAATCCAAGATGGGGTGACTTGTGGGGCTCTGACCAGGTTCTGTTACCCAGAATCCTTTGCAAACCTCAAATTTTGGCTAAAAAAAACACATGTTCCTGACATTTCTGTGGCAGAAAGTTCTGGAATCTGAGAGGAGCCACAAATTTCCTCCACCCAGCGTTCCCCCAAGTCTCCCGATAAAAATGATACCTCACTTGTGTGGGTAGGCCTAGTGCCCGCGACAGGAAATGCCCCAAAGCGCAACGTGGACATCCAATTGTTTTAAAGAAAACAGGTGTTTTTTGCAAAGTGCCTACCTGTAGATTTTGGCCTCTAGCTCAGCCTGCACCTAGGGAAACCTACCAAACCTGTGCATTTTTGAAAACTAGAGACCTAGAGGAATCCATGATGGGTTGACTTGTGGGGCTCTGACCAGGTTCTGTTACCCAGAATCCTTTGCAAACCTCAAAATTTGGCTAAAAAAACACATGTTCCTCACATTTCTGTGGCAGAAAGTTCTGGAATCTGAGAGGAGCCACAAATTTCCTTCCACCCACTGTTCCCCCAAGTCTCCCGATAAAAATGATACCTCACTTGTGTGGGTAGGCCTAGCGCCCGCGACAGGAAATGCCCCAAAGCGCAACGTGGACACATCCAATTTTTTGAAAGAAAACAGAGGTGTTTTTTGCAAAGTGCCTTCCTGTAGATTTTGGCCTCTAGCTCAGCCGGCACCTAGGGAAACCTACCAAACCTGTGCATTTCTGAAAACTAGAGACCAAGGGGATTCAAAGATGGGTTGACTTGTGGGGTTCTGACCAGGTTCTGTTATCCAGAATCCTTTGCAAACCTCAAAATTTGGCTAAAAAAACACATGTTCCTGACATTTCTGTGGCAGAAAGTTCTGGAATCTGAGAGGAGCCACAAATTTCCTTCCACCCAGCATTCCCCCAAGTCTCCCGATAAAAATGATACCCCACCTGTGTGGGTAGGCCTAGCGCCCGCAACAGGAAATGCCCCAAAGCGCAACGTGGACACATCCAATTTTTTGAAAGAAAACAGAGGTGTTTTTTTCAAAGTGACTACATGTAGATTTTGGCCTCTAGCTCAGCTGGGACCTAGGGAAACCTACCAAACCTGTGCATTTTTTAAAACTAGAGACCTAGGGAAATCCAATATGGGGTGACTTGTGGGGCTCTGACCAGGTTCTGTTACCCAGAATCCTTTGCAAACCTCAAAATTTGGCTAAAAAAACACATGTTCCTGAAATTTCTGTGGCAGAAAGTTCAGGAATCTAAGAGGAGCCACAAATTTCCTTCTAACCAGCGTTCCCCCAAGTCTCCTGATAAAAATGATACCTCACTTGTGTGGGTAGGCCTAGTGCCCGCGACAGGAAATGCCCCAAAGCGCAACGTGGACACATCTAATTTTTTTAAAGAAAACAGAGGTGTTTTTTGCAAAGTGCCTACCTGTAGATTTTGGCCTCTAGCTCAGCTGGGACCTAGGGAAACCTACCAAACCTGAGCATTTTTGAAAACTAGAGACCTAGGGGAATCCAAGATGGGGTGACTTGTGGGGCTCTGACCAGGTTCTGTTACCCAGAATCCTTTGCAAACCTCAAAATTTGGCTAAAAAAACACATGTTACAGAAATTTCTGTTCAGAAAGTTCTGGAATCTGAGAGGAGCCACAAATTTCCTTTTACCCAGCGTTCCCCAAAGTCTCCCGATAAAAATGATACCTCACTTGTGTGGGTAGGCCTAGTGCCCACAACAGGAAATGCCCCAAAGCGCTACATGGACACATCCAATTTTTTTAAAGAAAACAGAGGTGTTTTTTGCAAAGTGCCTACCTGTAGATTTTGGCCTCTAGCTCAGCCTGCACCTAGGGAAACCTACCAAACCTGTGCATTTTTTAAAACTAGAGACCTAGGGGAATTCAAGATGGGGTTACTTGTGGGGCTTTGACCAAATTTTGTTAACCAGAATCCTTTGCAAACCTCAAAATTTGGCTAAAAAAACACATGTTCCTCACATTTCTGTGGCAGAAAGTTCTGGAATCTGAGAGGAGCCACAAATTTCCTTCCACCCAGCGTTCCCCCAACTCTCCCGATAAAAATGATACCTCACTTGTGCGGTTAGGCCTAGCGCCCGTGACAACAAATATCCCAAAGCGCAACGTGGACACATCCCATTTTTTTACAGAAAACAGAGGTGTTTTTTGCAAAGTGCCTACCTGTAGATTTTGGCCTCTAGCTCAGCCGGCACCTAGGGAAGCCTACCAAACCTGTGCATTTTTAAAAACTAGAGACGTAGGGGAATCCAAGATGGGGTGACTTGTGGGGCTCTGACCAGGTTCTGTTACCCAGAATCCTTTGCAAACCTTAAAATTTGGCTAAAAAAAACACATGTTCCTGACATTTCTGTGGCAGAAAGTTCTGGAATCTGAGAGGAGCCTCAAATTTCCTTCTACCCAGCGTTCCCCCAAGTCTCCCGATAAAAATTATACCTTACCTGTGTGGGTAGGCCTAGCGCCAGCAACAGGAAATGCTCTAAAGCGCAACGTGGACACATCCAATTTTTTGAAAGAAAACAGAGGTGTTTTTTGCAAAGTGCCTACCTGTAGATTTTGGCCTCTAGCTCAGCTGGGACCTAGGGAAACCTACCAAACCTGTGCATTTTTGAAAACTAGAGACCTAGGGGAATCCACGATGGGGTGACTTGTAGGGCTCTGACCAGGTTCTGTTACCCAGAATCCTTTGCAAACCTCGAAATGTGGCTAAAAAAACACATTTTCCTCACATTATGGTGGCAGAAAGTTCTGGAATCTGAGAGGAGCCACAAATTTCCTTACACCCAGTGTTCCCCCAAGTCTCCCGATAAAAATGATACCTCACTTGTGTGGGTTGGCCTAGTGCCCGCGACAGGAAATGCCCCAAAGCGCAACGTGGACACATCCAATTTTTTTTAAAGAAAACAGAGGTGTTTTTTGCAAAGTGCCTACCTGTAGATTTTGGCCTCTAGCTCAGCTGGGACCTAGGGAAACCTACCAAACCTGTACATTTTTAAAAACTAGACACCTGGGGAAATCCAAGATGGGGTGACTTGTGGGGCTCTGACCAGGTTCTGTTACCCAGAATCCTTTGCAAACCTAAATATTTGGCTAAAAAAAACACATGTTCCTGACATTTCTGTGGCAGAAAGTTCTGGAATCTGAGAGGAGCCACAAATTTCCTTCTACCCAGCGTTCCCCCAAGTCTCCCGATAAAAATTATACCTTACCTGTGTGGGTAGGCCTAGCGCCCGCAACAGGAAATGCTCCAAAGCGCAACGTGGACACATCCAATTTTTTGAAAGAAGACAGAGGTGTTTTTTGCAAAGTGCCTACCTGTAGATTTTGGCCTCTAGCTCAGCCTGCACCTAGGGAAACCTACCAAACCTGTGCATTTTTGAAAACTAGAGACCTAGGGGAATTCAAGATGGGGTGACTTGTGGGGCTTTGACCAAATTTTGTTACCCAGAATCCTTTGCAAACCTCAAAATTTGGCTAAAAAAACACATGTTCCTCACATTTCTGTGGCAGAAAGTTCTGGAATCTGAGAGGAGCCACAAATTTCCTTCCACCCAGCGTTCCCCCAAGTCTCCGAATCAAAATGATACCTCACTTGTGTGGGTAGGCCTAGCGCCCGCAACAGGAAATGCCCCAAAGCGCAACGTGGACACATCCCATATTTTGAAAGAAAACAGAGGTGTTTTTTGCAAAGTGCCTACCTGTAGATTTTGGCCTCTAGCTCAGCCGGCACCTGGGGAAACCTACCAAACCTGTGCATTTTTGAAAACTAGAGACCTAGGGGAATTCAAGATGGGGTGACTTGTGGGGCTTTGACCAAATTTTGTTAACCAGAATCCTTTGCAAACCTCAAAATTTGGCTAAAAAAACACATGTTCCTCACATTTCTGTGGCAGAAAGTTCTGGAATCTGAGAGGAGCCACAAATTTCCTTCCACCCAGCGTTCCCCCAAGTCTCCCGATAAAAATGATACCTCACTTGTGCGGTTAGGCCTAGCGCCCGTGACAACAAATATCCCAAAGCGCAACGTGGACACATCCCATTTTTTTTACAGAAAACAGAGGTGTTTTTTGCAAAGTGCCTACCTGTTGATTTTGGCATCCAGCTCAGCCGGCACCTAGGGAAACCTACCAAACCTGTGCATTTTTAAAAACTAGAGACCTAGGGGAATCCAAGATGGGGTGTCTTGTGGGGCTCTGACCAGTTTCTGTTACCCAGAATCCTTTGCAAACTTCAAAATTTGGCTAAAAAAAACACATGTTCCTGACATTTCTGTGGCAGAAAGTTCTGGAATCTGAGAGGAGCCACAAATTTCCTTCTACCCAGCGTTCCCCCAAGTCTCCCGATAAAAATTATACCTTACCTGTGTGGGTAAGCCTAGCGCCCGCAACAGGAAATGCTCCAAAGCGCAACGTGGACACATCCAATTTTTTTAAAGAAAACAGAGGTGTTTTTTGCAAAGTGCCTACCTGTAGATTTTGGCCTCTAGCTCAGCTGGGACCTAGGGAAACCTACCAAACCTGTGCATTTTTGAAAACTAGAGACCTAGGGGAATCCAAGATGGGGTGACTTGTGGGGCTCTGACCAGGTTCTGTTACCCAGAATCCTTTGCAAACCTCAAAATTTGGCTAAAAAAACACATGTTCCTCACATTTCTGTGGCAGAAAGTTCTGGAATCTGAGAGGAGCCACAAATTTCCTTCCACCCAGCATTCCCCCAAGTCTCCCAATAAAAATGATACCTCACTTGTGTGGGTAGGCCTAGCTCCCGCAACAGGAAATGCCCCAAAGCGCAACGTGGACACATCCCATATTTTGAAAGAAAACAGAGGTGTTTTTTGCAAAGTGCCTACCTGTAGATTTTGGCCTCTAGCTCAGCCGGCACCTGGGGAAACCTACCAAACCTGTGCATTTCTGAAAACTAGAGACCTAGGGGAATCCAAGATGGGGTGACTTGTGGGGCTCTGACCAGGTTCTATTACCCAGAATCCTTTGCAAACCTCGAAATTTGACTAAAAAAACACATTTTCCTCACATTATGGTGACAGAAAGTTCTGGAATCTGAGGGGAGCCACAAATTTCCTTCCACCCACTGTTCCCCCAAGTCTCCCGATAAAAATGATACCTCACTTGTGTGGGTAGGCCTAGCGCCCGCGACAGGAAATGCCCCAAAGCGCAACGTGGACACATCCAATTTTTTTAAAGAAAACAGAGGTGTTTTTTGCATAGTGCCTACCTGTAGATTTTGGCCTCTAGCTCAGCCGGCACCTAGGGAAACCTTCCAAACTTGTGCAGTCTTGAAAACTAGAGACCTAGGGGAATCCAAGATGGAGTGACTTGTGGGGCTCTGTCCAGGTTCTGTTACCCAGAATCCTTTGAAAACCTCAAAATTTGGCTAAAAAAACATATGTTCCTGACATTTCTGTGGCAGAAAGTTCTGGAATCTAAGAGGAGCCACAAATTTCCTTCCACTCAGCGTTCCCCCAAGTCTCCCGATAAAAATGATATCTCACTTGTGTGGGTAGGCCTAGTGCCCGCAACAGGAAATGCCCCAAAGCGCAATGTGGACACATCCAATTTTTGAAAGAAAACAGAGGTGTTTTTTGCAAAGTGCCTACCTGTAGATTTTGGCCTCTAGCTCAGCCGGCACCTGGGGAAACCTACCAAACCTGTGCATTTCTGAAAACTAGAGACCTAGGGGAATCCAAGATGGGGTGACTTGTGGGGCTCTGACCAGGTTCTATTACCCAGAATCCTTTGCAAACCTCGAAATTTGACTAAAAAAACACATTTTCCTCACATTATGGTGACAGAAAGTTCTGGAATCTGAGGGGAGCCACAAATTTCCTTCCACCCACTGTTCCCCCAAGTCTCCCGATAAAAATGATACCTCACTTGTGTGGGTAGGCCTAGTGCCCGCAACAGGAAATGCCCCAAAGCGCAATGTGGACACATCCAATTTTTGAAAGAAAACAGAGGTGTTTTTTGCAATGTACCTACCTGTAGATTTTGGCCTCTTGCTCAGCTGGCACCTCGGGAAACCTACCAAACCTGTGCATTTTTGAAAACTATAGACCTAGGGGAATCCAAGATGGGGTGACTTGTGGGGCTCTGACCAGGTTCTGTTACCCAGAATCCTTTGCAAACCTCAAAATTTGGCTAAAAAAACACATGTTCCTCACATTTCTGTGGCAGAAAGTTCTGGAATCTGAGAGGAGCCACAAATTTCCTTCCACCCAGCATTCCCCCAAGTCTCCCAATAAAAATGATACCTCACTTGTGTGGGTAGGCCTAGCTCCCGCAACAGGAAATGCCCCAAAGCGCAACGTGGACACATCCCATATTTTGAAAGAAAACAGAGGTGTTTTTTGCAAAGTGCCTACCTGTAGATTTTGGCCTCTAGCTCAGCCGGCACCTGGGGAAACCTACCAAACCTGTGCATTTCTGAAAACTAGAGACCTAGGGGAATCCAAGATGGGGTGACTTGTGGGGCTCTGACCAGGTTCTATTACCCAGAATCCTTTGCAAACCTCGAAATTTGACTAAAAAAACACATTTTCCTCACATTATGGTGACAGAAAGTTCTGGAATCTGAGGGGAGCCACAAATTTCCTTCCACCCACTGTTCCCCCAAGTCTCCCGATAAAAATGATACCTCACTTGTGTGGGTAGGCCTAGCGCCCGCGACAGGAAATGCCCCAAAGCGCAACGTGGACACATCCAATTTTTTTAAAGAAAACAGAGGTGTTTTTTGCATAGTGCCTACCTGTAGATTTTGGCCTCTAGCTCAGCCGGCACCTAGGGAAACCTTCCAAACTTGTGCAGTCTTGAAAACTAGAGACCTAGGGGAATCCAAGATGGAGTGACTTGTGGGGCTCTGTCCAGGTTCTGTTACCCAGAATCCTTTGAAAACCTCAAAATTTGGCTAAAAAAACATATGTTCCTGACATTTCTGTGGCAGAAAGTTCTGGAATCTAAGAGGAGCCACAAATTTCCTTCCACTCAGCGTTCCCCCAAGTCTCCCGATAAAAATGATATCTCACTTGTGTGGGTAGGCCTAGTGCCCGCAACAGGAAATGCCCCAAAGCTCAATGTGGACACATCCAATTTTTGAAAGAAAACAGAGGTGTTTTTTGCAATGTGCCTACCTGTAGATTTTGGCCTCTTGCTCAGCTGGCACCTCGGGAAACCTACCAAACCTGTGCATTTTTGAAAACTATAGACCTAGGGGAATCCAAGATGGGGTGACTTGTGGGGCTCTGACCAGGTTCTGTTACCCAGAATCCTTTGCAAACCTCAAAATTTGGCTAAAAAAACACATGTTCCTCACATTTCTGTGGCAGAAAGTTCTGGAATCTGAGAGGAGCCACAAATTTCCTTCCACCCAGCATTCCCCCAAGTCTCCCAATAAAAATGATACCTCACTTGTGTGGGTAGGCCTAGCTCCCGCAACAGGAAATGCCCCAAAGCGCAACGTGGACACATCCCATATTTTGAAAGAAAACAGAGGTGTTTTTTGCAAAGTGCCTACCTGTAGATTTTGGCCTCTAGCTCAGCCGGCACCTGGGGAAACCTACCAAACCTGTGCATTTCTGAAAACTAGAGACCTAGGGGAATCCAAGATGGGGTGACTTGTGGGGCTCTGACCAGGTTCTATTACCCAGAATCCTTTGCAAACCTCGAAATTTGACTAAAAAAACACATTTTCCTCACATTATGGTGACAGAAAGTTCTGGAATCTGAGGGGAGCCACAAATTTCCTTCCACCCACTGTTCCCCCAAGTCTCCCGATAAAAATGATACCTCACTTGTGTGGGTAGGCCTAGCGCCCGCGACAGGAAATGCCCCAAAGCGCAACGTGGACACATCCAAATTTTTTAAAGAAAACAGAGGTGTTTTTTGCATAGTGCCTACCTGTAGATTTTGGCCTCTAGCTCAGCCGGCACCTAGGGAAACCTTCCAAACTTGTGCAGTCTTGAAAACTAGAGACCTAGGGGAATCCAAGATGGAGTGACTTGTGGGGCTCTGTCCAGGTTCTGTTACCCAGAATCCTTTGAAAACCTCAAAATTTGGCTAAAAAAACATATGTTCCTGACATTTCTGTGGCAGAAAGTTCTGGAATCTAAGAGGAGCCACAAATTTCCTTCCACTCAGCGTTCCCCCAAGTCTCCCGATAAAAATGAAATCTCACTTGTGTGGGTAGGCCTAGTGCCCGCAACAGGAAATGCCCCAAAGCGCAATGTGGACACATCCAATTTTTGAAAGAAAACAGAGGTGTTTTTTGCAATGTGCCTACCTGTAGATTTTGGCCTCTTGCTCAGCTGGCACCTCGGGAAACCTACCAAACCTGTGCATTTTTGAAAACTATAGACCTAGGGGAATCCAAGATGGGGTGACTTGTGGGGCTCTGACCAGGTTCTGTTACCCAGAATCCTTTGCAAACCTCAAAATTTGGCTAAAAAAACACATGTTCCTCACATTTCTGTGGCAGAAAGTTCTGGAATCTGAGAGGAGCCACAAATTTCCTTCCACCCAGCATTCCCCCAAGTCTCCCAATAAAAATGATATCTCACTTGTGTGGGTAGGCCTAGCTCCCGCAACAGGAAATGCCCCAAAGCGCAACGTGGACACATCCCATATTTTGAAAGAAAACAGAGGTGTTTTTTGCAAAGTGCCTACCTGTAGA
Source organism: Pleurodeles waltl (assembly GCF_031143425.1). Lineage (NCBI taxonomy): Eukaryota > Metazoa > Chordata > Amphibia > Caudata > Salamandridae > Pleurodeles > Pleurodeles waltl. The sequence goes on along the minus strand of NC_090437.1, from coordinate 145,853,581 downwards.
TTTTGGCCTCTAGCTCAGCCGGCACCTGGGGAAACGTACCAAACCTGTGCATTTTTTTAAACTAGAGACCTAGGGAAATCCAAGATGGGGTGACTTGTGGGGCTCTGACCAGGTTCTATTACCCAGAATCCTTTGCAAACCTCGAAATTTGACTAAAAAAACACATTTTCCTCACATTATGGTGACAGAAAGTTCTGGAATCTGAGGGGAGCCATAAATTTCCTTCCACCCAGCGTTCCCCCAAGTCTCTCGATAAAAATGATACCTCACTTGTGTGGGTAGGCCTAGCGCCCGCGACAGGAAATGCCCCAAAACGCAACGTGGACACATTCAATTTTTTTAAAGAAAACAGAGGTGTTTTTTGCATAGTGCCTACCTGTATATTTTGGCCTCTAGCTCAGCCGGCACCTAGGGAAACCTTCCAAACATGTGCAGTCTTGAAAACTAGAGACCTAGGGGAATCCAAGATGGGGTGACTTGTGGGGCTCTGACCAGGTTCTGGTACCCAGAATCCTTTGCAAACCTCAAAATTTGGCTAAAAAAACACATGTTCCTCACATTTCTGTGGCAGAAAGTTCTGGAATCTAAGAGGAGCCACAAATTTCCTTCCACTCAGCGTTCCCCCAAGTCTCCCGATAAAAATGATATCTCACTTGTGTGGGTAGGCCTAGTGCCCGCAACAGGAAATGCCCCAAAGCGCAATGTGGACACATCCAATTTTTGAAAGAAAACAGAGGTGTTTTTTGCAATGTGCCTACCTGTAGATTTTGGCCTCTAGCTCAGCCGGCACCTAGGGAAACCTACCAAACCTGTGCATTTATGAAAACTAGAGACCTAGGGGAATTCAAGATGGGGTGACTTGTGGGGCTTTGACCAAATTTTGTTAACCAGAATCCTTTGCAAACCTCAAAATTTGGCTAAAAAAACACATGTTCCTCACATTTCTGTGGCAGAAAGTTCTGGAATCTGAGAGGAGCCACAAATTTCCTTCCACCCAGCGTTCCCCCAAGTCTCCCGATAAAAATGATACCTCACTTGTGCCGTTAGGCCTAGCGCCCGTGACAACAAATATCCCAAAGCGCAACGTGGACACATCCCATTTTTTTACAGAAAACAGAGGTGTTTTTTGCAAAGTGCCTACCTGTAGATTTTGGCCTCTAGCTCAGCCGGCACCTAGGGAAACCTACCAAACCTGTGCATTTTTAAAAACTAGAGACCTAGGGGAATCCAAGATGGGGTGACTTGTGGGGCTCTGACCAGGTTCTGTTACCCAGAATCCTTTGCAAACCTCAAAATTTGGCTAAAAAAACACATGTTCCTCACATTTCTGTGGCAGAAAGTTCTGGAATCTGAGAGGAGCCACAAATTTCCTTCCACCCAGCATTCCCCCAAGTCTCCCAATAAAAATGATATCTCACTTGTGTGGGTAGGCCTAGCTCCCGCAACAGGAAATGCCCCAAAGCGCAACGTGGACACATCCCATATTTTGAAAGAAAACAGAGGTGTTTTTTGCAAAGTGCCTACCTGTAGATTTTGGCCTCTAGCTCAGCCGGCACCTGGGGAAACGTACCAAACCTGTGCATTTTTTTAAACTAGAGACCTAGGGAAATCCAAGATGGGGTGACTTGTGGGGCTCTGACCAGGTTCTATTACCCAGAATCCTTTGCAAACCTCGAAATTTGACTAAAAAAACACATTTTCCTCACATTATGGTGACAGAAAGTTCTGGAATCTGAGGGGAGCCATAAATTTCCTTCCACCCAGCGTTCCCCCAAGTCTCTCGATAAAAATGATACCTCACTTGTGTGGGTAGGCCTAGCGCCCGCGACAGGAAATGCCCCAAAACGCAACGTGGACACATTCAATTTTTTTAAAGAAAACAGAGGTGTTTTTTGCATAGTGCCTACCTGTATATTTTGGCCTCTAGCTCAGCCGGCACCTAGGGAAACCTTCCAAACATGTGCAGTCTTGAAAACTAGAGACCTAGGGGAATCCAAGATGGGGTGACTTGTGGGGCTCTGACCAGGTTCTGGTACCCAGAATCCTTTGCAAACCTCAAAATTTGGCTAAAAAAACACATGTTCCTCACATTTCTGTGGCAGAAAGTTCTGGAATCTAAGAGGAGCCACAAATTTCCTTCCACTCAGCGTTCCCCCAAGTCTCCCGATAAAAATGATATCTCACTTGTGTGGGTAGGCCTAGTGCCCGCAACAGGAAATGCCCCAAAGCGCAATGTGGACACATCCAATTTTTGAAAGAAAACAGAGGTGTTTTTTGCAATGTGCCTACCTGTAGATTTTGGCCTCTAGCTCAGCCGGCACCTAGGGAAACCTACCAAACCTGTGCATTTATGAAAACTAGAGACCTAGGGGAATTCAAGATGGGGTGACTTGTGGGGCTTTGACCAAATTTTGTTAACCAGAATCCTTTGCAAACCTCAAAATTTGGCTAAAAAAACACATGTTCCTCACATTTCTGTGGCAGAAAGTTCTGGAATCTGAGAGGAGCCACAAATTTCCTTCCACCCAGCGTTCCCCCAAGTCTCCCGATAAAAATGATACCTCACTTGTGCCGTTAGGCCTAGCGCCCGTGACAACAAATATCCCAAAGCGCAACGTGGACACATCCCATTTTTTTACAGAAAACAGAGGTGTTTTTTGCAAAGTGCCTACCTGTAGATTTTGGCCTCTAGCTCAGCCGGCACCTAGGGAAACCTACCAAACCTGTGCATTTTTAAAAACTAGAGACCTAGGGGAATCCAAGATGGGGTGACTTGTGGGGCTCTGACCAGGTTCTGTTACCCAGAATCCTTTGCAAACCTCAAAATGTGGCTAAAAAAAACACATGTTCCTGACATTTCTGTGGCAGAAAGATCTGGAATCTAAGAGGAGCCACAAATTTCCTTCCACTCAGCGTTCCCCCAAGTCTCCCGATAAAAATGATATCTCACTTGTGTGGGTAGGCCTAGTGCCCGCAACAGGAAATGCCCCAAAGCGCAATGTGGACACATCCAATTTTTGAAAGAAAACAGAGGTGTTTTTTGCAATGTGCCTACCTGTAGATTTTGGCCTCTTGCTCAGCTGGCACCTCGGGAAACCTACCAAACCTGTGCATTTTTGAAAACTATAGACCTAGGGGAATCCAAGATGGGGTGACTTGTGGGGCTCTGACCAGGTTCTGTTACTCAGAATCCTTTGCAAACCTCAAAATTTGGCTAAAAAAACACATGTTCCTCACATTTCTGTGGCAGAAAGTTCTGGAATCTGAGAGGAGCCACAAATTTCCTTCCACCCAGCATTCCCCCAAGTCTCCCAATAAAAATGATACCTCACTTGTGTGGGTAGGCCTAGCTCCCGCAACAGGAAATGCCCCAAAGCGCAACGTGGACACATCCCATATTTTGAAAGAAAACAGAGGTGTTTTTTGCAAAGTGCCTACCTGTAGATTTTGGCCTCTAGCTCAGCCGGCATCTGGGGAAACCTACCAAACCTGTGCATTTTTTTAAATTAGAGACCTAGGGAAATCCAAGATGGGGTGACTTGTGGGGCTCTGACCAGGTTCTATTACCCAGAATCCTTTGCAAACCTCGAAATTTGACTAAAAAAACACATTTACCTCACATTATGGTGACAGAAAGTTCTGGAATCTGAGGGGAGACACAAATTTCCTTCCACCCAGCGTTCCCCCAAGTCTCTCGATAAAAATGATACCTCACTTGTGTGGGTAGGCCTAGCGCCCGCGACAGGAAATGCCCCAAAACGCAACGTGGACACATTCAATTTTTTTAAAGAAAACAGAGGTGTTTTTTGCATAGTGCCTACCTGTATATTTTGGCCTCTAGCTCAGCCGGCACCTAGGGAAACCTTCCAAACATGTGCAGTCTTGAAAACTAGAGACCTAGGGGAATCCAAGATGGGGTGACTTGTGGGGCTCTGACCAGGTTCTGGTACCCAGAATCCTTTGCAAACCTCAAAATTTGGCTAAAAAAACACATGTTCCTCACATTTCTGTGTCAGAAAGTTCTGGAATCTAAGAGGAGCCACAAATTTCCTTCCACTCAGCGTTCCCCCAAGTCTCCCGATAAAAATGATATCTCACTTGTGTGGGTAGGCCTAGTGCCCGCAACAGGAAATGCCCCAAAGCGCAATGTGGACACATCCAATTTTTTAAAGAAAACAGAGGTGTTTTTTGCAATGTGCCTACCTGTATATTTTGGCCTCTAGCTCAGCCGGCACCTAGGGAAACCTTCCAAACATGTGCAGTCTTGAAAACTAGAGACCTAGGGGAATCCAAGATGGGGTGACTTGTGGGGCTCTGACCAGGTTCTGGTACTCAGAATCCTTTGCAAACCTCAAAATTTGGCTAAAAAAACACATGTTCCTCACATTTCTGTGGCAGAAAGTTCTGGAATCTGAGAGGAGCCACAAATTTCCTTCCACCCAGCATTCCCCCAAGTCTCCCAATAAAAATGATACCTCACTTGTGTGGGTAGGCCTAGCTCCCGCAACAGGAAATGCCCCAAAGCGCAACGTGGACACATCCCATATTTTGAAAGAAAACAGAGGTGTTTTTTGCAAAGTGCCTACCTGTAGATTTTGGCCTCTAGCTCAGCCGGCACCTGGGGAAACCTACCAAACCTGTGCATTTTTTTAAATTAGAGACCTAGGGAAATCCAAGATGGGGTGACTTGTGGGGCTCTGACCAGGTTCTATTACCCAGAATCCTTTGCAAACCTCGAAATTTGACTAAAAAAACACATTTTCCTCACATTATGGTGACAGAAAGTTCTGGAATCTGAGGGGAGCCACAAATTTCCTTCCACCCAGCGTTCCCCCAAGTCTCTCGATAAAAATGATACCTCACTTGTGTGGGTAGGCCTAGCGCCCGCGACAGGAAATGCCCCAAAACGCAACGTGGACACATTCAATTTTTTTAAAGAAAACAGAGGTGTTTTTTGCATAGTGCCTACCTGTATATTTTGGCCTCTAGCTCAGCCGGCACCTAGGGAAACCTTCCAAACATGTGCAGTCTTGAAAACTAGAGACCTAGGGGAATCCAAGATGGGGTGACTTGTGGGGCTCTGACCAGGTTCTGGTACCCAGAATCCTTTGCAAACCTCAAAATTTGGCTAAAAAAACACATGTTCCTCACATTTCTGTGGCAGAAAGTTCTGGAATCTAAGAGGAGCCACAAATTTCCTTCTACTCAGCGTTCCCCCAAGTCTCCCGATAAAAATGATATCTCACTTGTGTGGGTAGGCCTAGTGCCCGCAACAGGAAATGCCCCAAAGCGCAATGTGGACACATCCAATTTTTTAAAGAAAACAGAGGTGTTTTTTGCAATGTGCCTACCTGTATATTTTGGCCTCTAGCTCAGCCGGCACCTAGGGAAACCTTCCAAACATGTGCAGTCTTGAAAACTAGAGACCTAGGGGAATCCAAGATGGGGTGACTTGTGGGGCTCTGACCAGGTTCTGGTACCCAGAATCCTTTGCAAACCTCAAAATTTGGCTAAAAAAACACATGTTCCTCACATTTCTGTGGCAGAAAGTTCTGGAATCTAAGAGGAGCCACAAATTTCCTTCCACTCAGCGTTCCCCCAAGTCTCCCGATAAAAATGATATCTCACTTGTGTGGGTAGGCCTAGCGCCCGCGACAGGAAATGCCCCAAAACGCAACGTGGACACATTCAATTTTTTTAAAGAAAACAGAGGTGTTTTTTGCATAGTGCCTACCTGTATATTTTGGCCTCTAGCTCAGCCAGCACCTAGGGAAACCTTCCAAACATGTGCAGTCTTGAAAACTAGAGACCTAGGGGAATCCAAGATGGGGTGACTTGTGGGGCTCTGACCAGGTTCTGGTACCCAGAATCCTTTGCAAACCTCAAAATTTGGCTAAAAAAACACATGTTCCTCACATTTCTGTGTCAGAAAGTTCTGGAATCTAAGAGGAGCCACAAATTTCCTTCCACTCAGCGTTCCCCCAAGTCTCCCGATAAAAATGATATCTCACTTGTGTGGGTAGGCCTAGTGCCCGCAACAGGAAATGCCCCAAAGCGCAATGTGGACACATCCAATTTTTTAAAGAAAACAGAGGTGTTTTTTGCAATGTGCCTACCTGTATATTTTGGCCTCTAGCTCAGCCGGCACCTAGGGAAACCTTCCAAACATGTGCAGTCTTGAAAACTAGAGACCTAGGGGAATCCAAGATGGGGTGACTTGTGGGGCTCTGACCAGGTTCTGGTACTCAGAATCCTTTGCAAACCTCAAAATTTGGCTAAAAAAACACATGTTCCTCACATTTCTGTGGCAGAAAGTTCTGGAATCTGAGAGGAGCCACAAATTTCCTTCCACCCAGCATTCCCCCAAGTCTCCCAATAAAAATGATACCTCACTTGTGTGGGTAGGCCTAGCTCCCGCAACAGGAAATGCCCCAAAGCGCAACGTGGACACATCCCATATTTTGAAAGAAAACAGAGGTGTTTTTTGCAAAGTGCCTACCTGTAGATTTTGGCCTCTAGCTCAGCCGGCACCTGGGGAAACCTACCAAACCTGTGCATTTTTTTAAATTAGAGACCTAGGGAAATCCAAGATGGGGTGACTTGTGGGGCTCTGACCAGGTTCTATTACCCAGAATCCTTTGCAAACCTCGAAATTTGACTAAAAAAACACATTTTCCTCACATTATGGTGACAGAAAGTTCTGGAATCTGAGGGGAGCCACAAATTTCCTTCCACCCAGCGTTCCCCCAAGTCTCTCGATAAAAATGATACCTCACTTGTGTGGGTAGGCCTAGCGCCCGCGACAGGAAATGCCCCAAAACGCAACGTGGACACATTCAATTTTTTTAAAGAAAACAGAGGTGTTTTTTGCATAGTGCCTACCTGTATATTTTGGCCTCTAGCTCAGCCGGCACCTAGGGAAACCTTCCAAACATGTGCAGTCTTGAAAACTAGAGACCTAGGGGAATCCAAGATGGGGTGACTTGTGGGGCTCTGACCAGGTTCTGGTACCCAGAATCCTTTGCAAACCTCAAAATTTGGCTAAAAAAACACATGTTCCTCACATTTCTGTGGCAGAAAGTTCTGGAATCTAAGAGGAGCCACAAATTTCCTTCTACTCAGCGTTCCCCCAAGTCTCCCGATAAAAATGATATCTCACTTGTGTGGGTAGGCCTAGTGCCCGCAACAGGAAATGCCCCAAAGCGCAATGTGGACACATCCAATTTTTTAAAGAAAACAGAGGTGTTTTTTGCAATGTGCCTACCTGTATATTTTGGCCTCTAGCTCAGCCGGCACCTAGGGAAACCTTCCAAACATGTGCAGTCTTGAAAACTAGAGACCTAGGGGAATCCAAGATGGGGTGACTTGTGGGGCTCTGACCAGGTTCTGGTACCCAGAATCCTTTGCAAACCTCAAAATTTGGCTAAAAAAACACATGTTCCTCACATTTCTGTGGCAGAAAGTTCTGGAATCTAAGAGGAGCCACAAATTTCCTTCCACTCAGCGTTCCCCCAAGTCTCCCGATAAAAATGATATCTCACTTGTGTGGGTAGGCCTAGTGCCCGCAACAGGAAATGCCCCAAAGCGCAAGGTGGACACATCCAATTTTTGAAAGAAAACAGAGGTGTTTTTTGCAATGTGCCTACCTGTAGATTTTGGCCGCTAGCTCAGCCGGCACCTAGGGAAACCTACCAAACCTGTGCATTTTTGAAAACTAGAGACCTAGGGGAATTCAAGATGGGGTGACTTGTGGGGCTTTGACCAAATTTTGTTAACCAGAATCCTTTGCAAACCTCAAAATTTGGCTAAAAAAACACATGTTCCTCACATTTCTGTGGCAGAAAGTTCTGGAATCTGAGAGGAGCCACAAATTTCCTTCCACCCAGCGTTCCCCCAAGTCTCCTGATAAAAATGATACCTCACTTGTGCCGTTAGGCCTAGCGCCCGTGACAACAAATATCCCAAAGCGCAACGTGGACACGTCCCATTTTTTTACAGAAAACAGAGGTGTTTTTTGCAAAGTGCCTACCTGTAGATTTTGGCCTCTAGCTCAGCCGGCACCTAGGGAAACCTACCAAACCTGTGCATTTTTAAAAACTATAGACCTAGGGGAATCCAAGATGGGGTGACTTGTGGGGCTCTGACCAGGTTCTGTTACCCAGAATCCTTTGCAAACCTCAAAATGTGGCTAAAAAAAACACATGTTCCTGACATTTCTGTGGCAGAAAGATCTGGAATCTAAGAGGAGCCACAAATTTCCTTACACTCAGCGTTCCCCCAAGTCTCCCGATAAAAATGATATCTCACTTGTGTGGGTAGGCCTAGTGCCCGCAACAGGAAATGACCCAAAGCGCAATGTGGACACATCCAATTTTTGAAAGAAAACAGAGGTGTTTTTTGCAATGTGCCTACCTGTAGATTTTGGCCTCTAGCTCAGCTGGCACCTCGGGAAACCTACCAAACCTGTGCATTTTTTAAAACTAGAGACCTAGGGAAATTCAAGATGGGGTGACTTGTGGGGCTCTGACCAGGTTCTGTTACCCAGAATCCTTTGCAAACCTCAAAATTTGGCTAAAAAAAACACATGTTCCTGACATTTCTGTGGCAGAAAGTTCTGGAATCTGAGAGGAGCCACAAATTTCCTTCTACCCAGCGTTCCCCCAAGTCTCCCGATAAAAATTATACCTTACCTGTGTGGGTAGGCCTAGCGCCCGCAACAGGAAATGCTCCAAAGCGCAACGTGGACACATCCAATTTTTTGAAAGAAAACAGAGGTGTTTTTTGCAAAGTGCCTACCTGTAGATTTTGGCCTCTAGCTCAGCTGGGACCTAGGGAAACCTACCAAACCTGTGCATTTTTGAAAACTAGAGACCTAGGGGAATCCAAGATGGGGTGACTTGTGGTGCTCTGACCAGGTTCTGTTACCCAGAATACTTTGCAAACCTCGAAATGTGCCTAAAAAAACACATTTTCCTCACATTATGGTGGCAGAAAGTTCTGGAATCTGAGAGGAGCCACAAATTTCCTTCCACCCAGCGTTCCCCCAAGTCTCCCAATAAAAATGATACCTCACTTGTGTGGGTAGGCCTAGCGCCCGCAACAGGAAATGCCCCAAAGCGCAACGTGGACACATCCCATATTTTGAAAGAAAACAGAGGTGTTTTTTGCAAAGTGCATACCTGTAGATTTTGGCCTCTAGCTCAGCCGGCACCTGGGGAAACCTACCAAACCTTTGCATTTTTTAAAACTAGAGACCTAGGGTAATCCAAGATGGGGTGACTTGTGGGGCTCTGACCAGGTTCTATTACCCAGAATCCTTTGCAAACCTCTAAATTTGACTAAAAAAACACATTTTCCTCACATTATGGTGACAGAAAGTTCTGGAATCTGAGGGGAGCCACAAATTTCCTTCCACCCAGCGTTCCCCCAAGTCTCTCGATAAAAATGACACCTCACTTGTGTGGGTAGGCCTAGCGCCCGCGACAGGAAATGCCCCAAAACGCTACGTGGACACATCCAATTTTTTTAAAGAAAACAGAGGTGTTTTTTGCATAGTGCCTACCTGTAGATTTTGGCCTCTAGCTCAGCCGGCACCTAGGGAAACCTTCCAAACCTGTGCATTTTTTAAAACTAGAGACCTAGGGGAATCCAAGATGGGGTGACTTGTGGGGCTCTGACCAGGTTCTATTACACAGAATCCTTTGCAAACCTCGAAATTTGACTAAAAAAACACATTTTCCTCACATTATGGTGACAGAAAGTTCTGGAATCTGAGGGGAGCCACAAATTTCCTTCCACCCAGCGTTCCCCCAAGTCTCTCGATAAAAATGACACCTCACTTGTGTGGGTAGGCCTAGCGCCCGCGACAGGAAATGCCCCAAAACGCAACGTGGACACATCCAATTTTTTTAAAGAAAACAGAGGTGTTTTTTGCATAGTGCCTACCTGTAGATTTTGGCCTCTAGCTCAGCCGGCACCTAGGGAAACCTTCCAAACATGTGCAGTCTTGAAAACTAGAGACCTAGGGGAATCCAAGATGGGGTGACTTGTGGGGCTCTGACCAGGTTCTGTTGCCCAGAATCCTTTGCAAACCTCAAAATTTGACAAAAAAAAACACATGTTCCTGACATTTCTGTGGCAGAAAGTTCTGGAATCTAAGAGGAGCCACAAATTTCCTTCCACCCAGCGTTCCCCAAAGTCTCCCGATAAAAATGATACCTCACTTGTGTGGGTAGGCCTAGTGCCCACAACAGGAAATGCCCCAAAGCGCTACGTGGACACATCCAATTTTTTTAAAGAAAACAGAGGTGTTTTTTGCAAAGTGCTTACCTGTAGATTTTGGCCTCTAGCTCAGCCGGCACCTCGGGAAACCTACCAAACCTGTGCATTTTTTAAAACTAGAGACCTAGGGAAATTTAAGATGGGGTGACTTGTGGGGCTCTGACCAGGTTCTGTTACCCACAATCCTTTGCAAACCTCAAAATTTGGCTAAAAAAACACATGTTCCTCACATTTCTGTGGCAGAAAGTTCTGGAATCTGAGAGGAGCGACAAATTTCCTTCCACCCAGCGTTCCCCCAAGTCTCCCAATAAAAATGATACCTCACTTGTGTGGGTAGGCCTAGCGCCCGCAACAGGAAATGCCCCAAAACGCAACGTGGACACATCCAATTTTTTAAAAGAAAACAGAGGTGTTTTTTGCATAGTGCCTACCTGTAGATTGTGGCCTCTAGCTCAGCCGGCACCTAGGGAAACCTTCCAAACTTGTGCAGTCTTGAAAACTAGAGACCTAGGGGAATCCAAGATGGGGTGACTTGTGGGGCTCTGACCAGGTTCTGTTACCCAGAATCCTTTGCAAACCTCAAAATTTGGCTAAAAAAACACATTTTCCTGACATTTCTGTGGCAGAAAGTTCTGGAATCAAAGAGGAGCCACAAATTTCCTTCCACTCAGCGTTCCCCCATGTCTCCCGATAAAAATGATATCTCACTTGTGTGGGTTGGCCTAGTGCCCGCAACAGGAAATGCCCCAAAGCGCAACGTGGACACATCCAATTTTTTTAAAGAAAACAGAGGTGTTTTTTGCAAAGTGCCTACCTGTAGATTTTGGCCTCTAGCTCAGCCTGCACCTAGGGAAACCTACCAAACCTGTGCATTTTTGAAAACTAGAGACCTAGGGGAATTCCAGATGGGGTGACTTGTGGGGCTTTGACCAAATTTTGTTAACCAGAATCCTTTGCAAACCTCAAAATTTGGCTAAAAAAACACATGTTCCTCACATTTCTGTGGCAGAAAGTTCTGGAATCTGAGAGGAGCCACAAATTTCCTTCCACCCAGCGTTCCCCCAAGTCTCCCGATAAAAATGATACCTCAATTGTGCGGTTAGGCCTAGCGCCCGTGACAACAAATATCCCAAAGCGCAATGTGGACACATCCCATTTTTTTACAGAAAACAGAGGTGTTTTTTGCAAAGTGCCTACCTGTAGATTTTGGCCTCTAGCTCAGCCGGCACCTAGGGAAACCTACCAAACCTGTGCATTTTTAAAAACTAGAGACCTAGGGGAATCCAAGATGGGGTGACTTGTGGGGCTCTGACCAGGTTCTGTTGCCCAGAATCCTTTGCAAACCTCAAAATTTGGCAAAAAAAAACACATGTTCCTGACATTTCTGTGGCAGAAAGTTCTGGAATCTGAGAGGAGCCACAAATTTCCTTCTACCCAGCGTTCCCCCAAGTCTCCCGATAAAAATTATACCTTACCTGTGTGGGTAGGCCTAGCGCCCGCAACAGGAAATGCTCCAAAGTGCAACGTGGACACATCCAATTTTTTTAAAGAAAACAGAGGTGTTTTTTGCAAAGTGCCTACCTGTAGATTTTGGCCTCTAGCTCAGCCTGCACCTAGGGAAACCTACCAAACCTGTGCATTTTTGAAAACTAGAGACCTAGGGGAATTCAAGATGGGGTGACTTGTGGGGCTTTGACCAAATTTTGTTAACCAGAATCCTTTGCAAACCTCAAAATTTGGCTAAAAAAACACATGTTCCTCACATTTCTGTGGCAGAAAGTTCTGGAATCTGAGAGGAGCCACAAATTTCCTTCCACCCAGCGTTCCCCCAAGTCTCCCGATAAAAATGATACCTCAATTGTGCGGTTAGGCCTAGCGCCCGTGACAACAAATATCCCAAAGCGCAACGTGGACACATCCCATTTTTTTACAGAAAACAGAGGTGTTTTTTGCAAAGTGCCTACCTAAAGATTTTGGCCTCTAGATCAGCCGCCACCTAGGGAAACCTACCAAACCTGTGCATTTTTAAAAACTAGAGACCTAGGGGAATCCAAGATGGGGTGACTTGTGGGGCTCTGACCAAGTTCTGTTACCCAGAATCCTTTGCAAACCTCAAAATTTGGCCAAAAAAAACACATGTTCCTGACATTTCTGTGGCAGAATGTTCTGGAATCTGAGAGGAGCCACAAATTTCTTTCTACCCAGCGTTCCCCCAAGTCTCTCGATAAAAATGATACCTCACTTGTGTGGGTAGGCCTAGCGCCCGCGACAGGAAATGCCCCAAAACGCAACGTGGACACATCCAATTTTTTAAAAGAAAACAGAGGTGTTTTTTGCATAGTGCCTACCTGTAGATTTTGGCCTCTAGCTCAGCCGGCACCTAGGGAAACCTTCCAAACTTGTGCAGTCTTGAAAACTAGAGACCTAGGGGAATCCAAGATGGGGTGACTTGTGGGGCTCTGACCAGGTTCTGTTACCCAGAATCCTTTGCAAACCTCAAAATTTGGCTAAAAAAACACATGTTCCTGACATTTCTGTGCAGAAAGTTCTGGAATCTAAGAGGAGCCACAAATTTCCTTCCACTCAGCGTTCCCCCATGTCTCCCGATAAAAATGATATCTCACTTGTGTGGGTAGGCCTAGTGCCCGCAACAGGAAATGCCCCAAAGCGCAACGTGGACACATCCAATTTTTTTAAAGAAAACAGAGGTGTTTTTTGCAAAGTGCCTACCTGTAGATTTTGGCCTCTAGCTCAGCCTGCACCTAGGGAAACCTACCAAACCTGTGCATTTTTGAAAACTAGAGACCTAGGAGAATTCCAGATGGGGTGACTTGTGGGGCTTTGACCAAATTTTGTTAACCAGAATCCTTTGCAAACCTCAAAATTTGGCTAAAAAAACACATGTTCCTCACATTTCTGTGGCAGAAAGTTCTGGAATCTGAGAGGAGCCACAAATTTCCTTCCACCCAGCGTTCCCCCAAGTCTCCCGATAAAAATGATACCTCAATTGTGCGGTTAGGCCTAGCGCCCGTGACAACAAATATTCCAAAGTGCAACGTGGACACATCCCATTTTTTTTACAGAAAACAGAGGTGTTTTTTGCAAAGTGCCTACCTGTAGATTTTGGCCTCTAGCTCAGCCGGCACCTAGGGAAACCTACCAAACCTGTGCATTTTTAAAAACTAGAGACCTAGGGGAATCCAAGATGGGGTGACTTGTGGGGCTCTGACCAGGTTCTGTTGCCCAGAATCCTTTGCAAACCTCAAAATTTGGCAAAAAAAAACACATGTTCCTGACATTTCTGTGGCAGAAAGTTCTGGAATCTGAGAGGAGCCACAAATTTCCTTCTACCCAGCGTTCCCCCAAGTCTCCCGATAAAAATTATACCTTACCTGTGTGGGTAGGCCTAGCGCCCGCAACAGGAAATGCTCCAAAGCGCAACGTGGACACATCCAATTTTTTTAAAGAAAACAGAGGTGTTTTTTGCAAAGTGCCTACCTGTAGATTTTGGCCTCTAGCTCAGCCGGCACCTCGGGAAACCTACCAAACCTGTGCATTTTTTAAAACTAGAGACCTAGGGAAATTCAAGATGGGGTGACTTGTGGGGCTCTGACCAGGTTCTGTTACCCAGAATCCTTTGCAAATGTCAAAATTTGGCTAAAAAAACACATGTTCCTGACATTTCTGTGGCAGAAAGTTCTGGAATCTAAGAGGAGCCACAAATTTCCTTCCACCCAGCGTTCCCCAAAGTCTCCCGATAAAAATGATACCTCACTTGTGTGGGTAGGCCTAGTGCCCACTACAGGAAATGCCCCAAAGCGCTACGTGGACACATCCAATTTTTTTAAAGAAAACAGAGGTGTTTTTTGCAAAGTGCCTACCTGTAGATTTTGGCCTCTAGCTCAGCCTGCACCTAGGGAAACCTACCAAACCTGTGCATTTTTGAAAACTAGAGACCTAGGGGAATTCAAGATGGGGTGACTTGTGGGGCTTTGACCAAATTTTGTTAACCAGAATCCTTTGCAAACCTCAAAATTTGGCTAAAAAAACACATGTTCCTCACATTTCTGTGGCAGAAAGTTCTGGAATCTGAGAGGAGCCACAAATTTCCTTCCACCCAGCGTTCCCCCAAGTCTCCCGATAAAAATGATACCTCAATTGTGCGGTTAGGCCTAGCGCCCGTGACAACAAATATCCCAAAGCGCAACGTGGACACATCCCATTTTTTTACAGAAAACAGAGGTGTTTTTTGCGAAGTGCCTACCTGTAGATTTTGGCCTCTAGCTCAGCCGGCACCTAGGGAAACCTACCAAACCTGTGCATTTTCTAAAACTAGAGACCTAGGGGAATCAAAGATGGGGTGACTTGTGGGGCTCTGACCAGGTTCTGTTACCCAGAATCCTTTGCAAACGTCAAAATTTGGCTAAAAAAAACACATGTTCGTCACATTTCTGTGGCAGAAAGTTCTGGAATCTGAGAGGAGCCACAAATTTTCATTCCACCCATCGTTCCCCTAAGTCTCTCGATATAAATGATACCTCACTTGTGTGGGTAGGCCTAGTGCCCGCAACAGGAAATGCCCCAAAGCGCAACGTGGACACATCCAATTTTTTTAAAGAAAACGGAGGTGTTTTTTGCAAAGTGCCTACCTGTAGATTTTGCCCTCTAGCTCAGCCTGCACCTAGGGAAACCTACCAAACCTGTGCATTTTTGAAAACTAGAGACCTAGGGGAATTCAGGATGGGGTGACTTGTGGGGCTCTGATCAGATTTTGTTACACAGAATCCTTTGCAAACCTCACAATTTGGCTAAAAAAACACATGTTCCTCACATTTCTGTGGCAGAAAGTTCTGGAATCTGAGAGGAGCCACAAATTTCCATCCACCCAGTGTTCCCCCAAGTCTCCCGATAAAAATGATACCTCACTTGTGTGGGTAGGCCTAGCGCCCGTGACAGGAAATGCCCCAAAGCGCAAAGTGGACACATTCAATTTTTTGAAAGAAAACAGAGGTGTTTTTTGCAAAGTGCCTACCTTCAGATTTTGGCCTCTAGCTCAGCCGGCACCTAGGGAAACCTACCAAACCTGTGCATTTGTGAAAACTAGAGACCTAGGGGAAATCAAGATGGGGTGACTTGTGGGGCTCTGACCAGATTTTGTTACCCAGAATCCTTTGCAAACCTCAAAATTTGGCTAAAAAAACACATGTTCCTCATATTTCTGTGGCAGAAAGTTCTGGAATCTGAGAGGAGCCACAAATTTCCTTACACCCAGTGTTCCCCCAAGTCTCCCGATAAAAATGATACCTCACTTGTGTGGGTAGGCCTAGTGCCCGCGACAGGAAATGCCCCAAAGCGCAACGTGGACACATCCAATTTTTTTTAAAGAAAACAGAGGTGTTTTTTGCAAAGTGCCTGCCTGTAGATTTTGGCCTCTAGCTCAGCCGGCACCTAGGGAAACCTACCAAACCTTTGCATTTATGAAAACTAGAGACCTAGGGGAATCCAAGATGGGGTGACTTGTGGGGCTCTGACCAGGTTCTGTTACCCAGAATCCTTTGCAAACCTCAAAATTTGGCTAAAAAACACATGTTCCTGACATTTCTGTGGCAGAAAGTTCTGGAATCTAAGAGGAGCCACAACTTTCCTTCCACCCAGCGTTCCCCAAAATCTCCCGATAAAAATGATACCTCACTTGTGTGGGTAGGCCTAGTGCCCGCGACAGGAAATGCCCCAAAACGCAACGTGGACATATTCAATTTTTTTAAAGAAAACAGGGGTGTTTTTTGCAAAGTGCCTACCTGTAGATTTTGGCCTCTAGCTCAGCCTGCACCTAGGGAAACATACCAAACCTGTGCATTTTTTAAAACTAGAGACCTAGGGGAATCAAAGATGGGGTGACTTGTGGGGCTCTGAACAGGTTCTGTTACCCAGAATCCTTTGCAAACCTCAAAAGTTGGCTAAAAAAACACATGTTCCTGATATTTCTGTGGCAGAAAGTTCTGGAATCTGAGAGGAGCCACAAATTTCCTTCTACCCAGCGTTCCCCCAAGTCTCCCGATAAAAATGATACCTTACCTGTGTGGGTAGGCCTAGCGCCCGCAACAGGAAATGCTCCAAAGCGCAACGTGGACACATCCAATTTTGTGAAAGAAAACAGAGGTGTTTTTTGCAAAGTGCCTACCTGTAGATTTTGGCCTCTAGCTCAGCCTGCACCTAGGGAAACATACCAAACCTGTGCATTTTTTAAAACTAGAGACCTAGGGGAATCAAAGATGGGGTGACTTGTGGGGCTCTGACCAGGTTCTGTTACCCAGAATCCTTTGCAAACCTCAAAATTTGGCTAAAAAAAACACATGTTCCTCACATTTCTGTGGCAGAAAGTTCTGGAATCTGAGAGGAGCCACAAATTTCCTTCCACACAGCGTTCCCCTAAGTCTCCCGATATAAATGATACCTCACTTGTGTGGGTAGGCCTAGTGCCCGCAACAGGAAATGCCCCAAAGCGCAACGTGGACACATCCAATTTTTTTAAAGAAAACAGAGGTGTTTTTTGCAAAGTGCCTACCTGTAGATTTTGGCCGCTAGCTCAGCCTGCACCTAGGGAAACCTACCAAACCTGTGCATTTGTGAAAACTAGAGACCTAGGGGAAATCAAGATGGGGTGACTTGTGGGGCTCTGACCAGATTTTGTTACCCAGAATCCTTTGCAAACCTCAAAATTTGGCTAAAAAAACACATGTTCCTCATATTTCTGTGGCAGAAAGTTCTGGAATCTGAGAGGAGCCACAAATTTCCTTCCACCCAGTGTTCCCCCAAGTCTCCCGATAAAAATGATACCTCACTTGTGTGGGTAGGCCTAGCGCCCGCGACAGGAAATGCCCCAAAGCGCAACGTGGACACATCCAATTTTTTGAAAGGAAAACTGAGGTGTTTTTTTCAAAGTGCCTACATGTAGATTTTGGCCTCTAGCTCAGCTGGCACCTAGGGAAACCTACCAAACCTGTGCATTTTTGATAACTAGAGACCTAGGGGAATCCAAGATGGGGTGACTTGTGGGGCTCTGACCAGGTTCTGTTACCCAGAATCCTTTGCAAACCTCAAAATGTGGCGAAAAAAAACACATTTTCCTCACATTATGGTGACAGAAAGTTCTGGAATCTGAGAGGAGCCACAAATTTCCTTCCACCCAGCGTTCCTCCAAGTCTCTCAATAAAAATGATACCTCACTTGTGTGGGTAGGCCTAGAGCCCGGGCCAGGAAATGCCCCAAAGCGCAACGTGGACACATCCAATTTTTTGAAAGAAAACAGAGGTGTTTTTTGCAAAGTGCCTACCTGTAGTTTTTGACCTCTAGCTCAGCCGGCACCTAGGGAAACCTACCAAACCTGTGCGTTTTCGAAAACTAGAGACCTAGGGGAATCAAAGATGGGGTGACTTGTGGGGCTCTGACCAGGTTCTGTTACCCAGAATCCTTTGCAAACCTCAAAATGTGGCTAAAAAAACACATGTTCCTCACATTTCTGTGGCAGGAAATTCTGGAATCTGAGAAGAGCAACAAATTTCCTTCCACCCAGCCTTCTCCCAAGTCTCCCAATAAAAATGATACCTCACTTGTGTGGGTAGGCCTAGCGCCCGCCACAGGAAATGCCCCAAAGCGCAACGTGGACACATCCAATTTTTGGAAAGAAAACAGAGGTGTTTTTTGCAATGTGCCTACCTGTAGATTTTGGCCTCTAGCTCAGCCGGCACCTAGGGAAACCTACCAAACCTGTGCATTTTTTAAAACTAGAGACCTAGGGGAATCCAAGATGGGGTGACTTGTAGGGCTCTGACCAGGTTCTGTTACCCAGAATCCTTTGCAAACCTCAAAATTTGGCTAAAAAAAACATGTTCCTCACATTTCTGTGGCAGAAAGTTCTGGAATCTGAGATGAGCCACAAATTTCCTTCCACCCAGTGTTCCCCCAAGTCTCCCGATAAAAATGATACCTCACTTGTGTGGGTAGGCCTAGCGCCCGCGACAGGAAATGCCCCAAAGCGCAACGTGGACACATCCAATTTTTTGAAAGAAAACAGAGGTGTTTTTTGCAAAGTGCCTACCTGTAGATTTTGGCCTCTAGCTCAGCCGGCACCTAGGAAAACCTACCAAACCTGTGCATTTTTTAAAACTAGAGACCTAGGGGAATCAAAGATGGGGTGACTTGTGGGGCTCTGACCAGGTTCTGTTACCCAGAATCCTTTGCAAACGTCAAAATTTGGCTAAAAAAAACACATGTTCCTCACATTTCTGTGGCAGAAAGTTCTGGAATCTGAGAGGAGCCACAAATTTTCATTCCACCCATCGTTCCCCTAAGTCTCTCGATATAAATGATACCTCACTTGTGTGGGTAGGCCTAGTGCCCGCAACAGGAAATGCCCCAAAGCGCAACGTGGACACATCCAATTTTTTTAAAGAAAACAGAGGTGTTTTTTGCAAAGTGCCTACCTGTAGATTTTGGCCTCTTGCTCAGCCTGCACCTAGGGAAACCTACCAAACCTGTGCATTTTTGAAAACTAGAGACCTAGGGGAATTCAGGATGGGGTGACTTGTGGGGCTCTGACCAGATTTTGTTACCCAGAATCCTTTGCAAACCTCAAAATTTGGCTAAAAAAACACATGTTCCTCATATTTCTGTGGCAGAAAGTTCTGGAATCTGAGAGGAGCCACAAATTTCCTTACACCCAGTGTTCCCCCAAGTCTCCCGATAAAAATGATACCTCACTTGTGTGGGTAGGCCTAGTGCCCGCGACAGGAAATGCCCCAAAGCGCAACGTGGACACATCCAATTTTTTTTAAAGAAAACAGGTGTTTTTTGCAAAGTGCCTACCTGTAGATTTTGGCCTCTAGCTCAGCCGGCACCTAGGGAAACCTACCAAACCTTTGCATTCATGAAAACTAGAGACCTAGGGGAATCCAAGATGGGGTGACTTGTGGGGCTCTGACCAGGTTCTGTTACCCAGAATCCTTTGCAAACCTCAAAATTTGGCTAAAAAACACATGTTCCTGACATTTCTGTGGCAGAAAGTTCTGGAATCTAAGAGGAGCCACAAATTTCCTTCCACCCAGCGTTCCCCAAAATCTCCCGATAAAAATGATACCTCACTTGTGTGGGTAGGCCTAGTGCCCGCGACAGGAAATGCCCCAAAACGCAACGTGGACATATTCAATTTTTTTAAAGAAAACAGGGGTGTTTTTTGCAAAGTGCCTACCTGTAGATTTTGGCCTCTAGCTCAGCCTGCACCTAGGGAAACATACCAAACCTGTGCATTTTTTAAAACTAGAGACCTAGGGGAATCAAAGATGGGGTGACTTGTGGGGCTCTGAACAGGTTCTGTTACCCAGAATCCTTTGCAAACCTCAAAATTTGGCTAAAAAAACACATTCCTCACATTTCTGTGGCAGAAAGTTCTGGAATCTGAGAGGAGCCACAAATTTCCTTCTACCCAGCGTTTCCCCAAGTCTCCCGATAAAAATGATACCTTACCTGTGTGGGTAGGCCTAGCGCCCGCAACAGGAAATGCTCCAAAGCGCAACGTGGACACATCCAATTTTTTGAAAGAAAACAGAGGTGTTTTTTGCAAAGTGCCTACCTGTAGATTTTGGCCTCTAGCTCAGCCTGCACCTAGGGAAACATACCAAACCTGTGCATTTTTTAAAACTAGAGACCTAGGGGAATCAAAGATGGGGTGACTTGTGGGGCTCTGACCAGGTTCTGTTACCCAGAATCCTTTGCAAACCTCAAAATTTGGCTAAAAAAAACACATGTTCCTCACATTTCTGTGGCAGAAAGTTCTGGAATCTGAGAGGAGCCACAAATTTCCTTCCACACAGCGTTCCCCTATGTCTCCCGATATAAATGATACCTCACTTGTGTGGGTAGGCCTAGTGCCCGCAACAGGAAATGCCCCAAAGCGCAACGTGGACACATCCAATTTTTTTAAAGAAAACAGAGGTGTTTTTTGCAAAGTGCCTACCTGTAGATTTTGGCCGCTAGCTCAGCCTGCACCTAGGGAAACCTACCAAACCTGTGCATTTGTGAAAACTAGAGACCTAGGGGAAATCAAGATGGGGTGACTTGTGGGGCTCTGACCAGATTTTGTTACCCAGAATCCTTTGCAAACCTCAAAATTTGGCTAAAAAAACACATGTTCCTCATATTTCTGTGGCAGAAAGTTCTGGAATCTGAGAGGAGCCACAAATATCCTTCCACCCAGTGTTCCCCCAAGTCTCCCGATAAAAATGATACCTCACTTGTGTGGGTAGGCCTAGCGCCCGCGACAGGAAATGCCCCAAAGCGCAACGTGGACACATCCAATTTTTTGAAAGGAAAACAGAGGTGTTTTTTTCAAAGTGCCTACATGTAGATTTTGGCCTCTAGCTCAGCTGGCACCTAGGGAAACCTACCAAACCTGTGCATTTTTGATAACTAGAGACCTAGGGGAATCCAAGATGGGGTGACTTGTGGGGCTCTGACCAGGTTCTGTTACCCAGAATCCTTTGCAAACCTCAAAATGTGGCGAAAAAAAACACATTTTCCTCACATTATGGTGACAGAAAGTTCTGGAATCTGAGAGGAGCCACAAATTTCCTTCCACCCAGCGTTCCTCCAAGTCTCTCAATAAAAATGATACCTCACTTGTGTGGGTAGGCCTAGAGCCCGGGCCAGGAAATGCCCCAAAGCGCAACGTGGACACATCCAATTTTTTGAAAGAAAACAGAGGTGTTTTTTGCAATGTGCCTACCTGTAGATTTTGGCCTCTAGCTCAGCCGGCACCTAGGGAAACCTACCAAACCTGGGCATTTTTTAAAACTAGAGACCTAGGGGAATCCAAGATGGGGTGACTTGTAGGGCTCTGACCAGGTTCTGTTACCCAGAATCCTTTGCAAACCTCAAAATTTGGCTAAAAAATACATGTTCCTCACATTTCTGTGGCAGAAAGTTCTGGAATCTGAGATGAGCCACAAATTTCCTTCCACCCAGTGTTCCCCCAAGTCTCCCGATAAAAATGATACCTCACTTGTGTGGGTAGGCCTAGCGCCCGCGACAGGAAATGCTCCAAAGCGCAACGTGGACACATCCAATTTTTTGAAAGAAAACAGAGGTGTTTTTTGCAAAGTGCCTACCTGTAGATTTTGGCCTCTAGCTCAGCCGGCACCTAGGGAAACCTACCAAACCTGTGCATTTTTTAAAACTAGAGACCTAGGGGAATCAAAGATGGGGTGACTTGTGGGGCTCTGACCAGGTTCTGTTACCCAGAATCCTTTGCAAACGTCAAAATTTGGCTAAAAAAAACACATGTTCCTCACATTTCTGTGGCAGAAAGTTCTGGAATCTGAGAGGAGCCACAAATTTTCATTCCACCCATCGTTCCCCTAAGTCTCTCGATATAAATGATACCTCACTTGTGTGGGTAGGCCTAGTGCCCGCAACAGGAAATGCCCCAAAGCGCAACGTGGACACATCCAATTATTTTAAAGAAAACAGAGGTGTTTTTTGCAAAGTGCCTACCTGTAGATTTTGGCCTCTTGCTCAGCCTGCACCTAGGGAAACCTACCAAACCTATGCATTTTTGAAAACTAGAGACCTAGGGGAATTCAGGATGGGGTGACTTGTGGGGCTCTGACCAGATTTTGTTACACAGAATCCTTTGCAAACCTCAAAATTTGGCTAAAAAAACACATGTTCCTCACATTTCTGTGGCAGAAAGTTCTGGAATCTGAGAGGAGCCACAAATTTCCATCCACCCAGTGTTCCCCCAAGTCTCCCGATAAAAATGATACCTCACTTGTGTGGGTAGGCCTAGCGCCCGTGACAGGAAATGCCCCAGAGCGCAAAGTGGACACATCCAATTTTTTGAAAGAAAACAGAGGTGTTTTTTGCAAAGTGCCTACCTGCAGATTTTGGCCTCTGGCTCAGCCGCCACCTAGGGAAACCTACCAAACCTGTGCATTTGTGAAAACTAGAGACCTAGGGGAAATCAAGATGGGGTGACTTGTGGGGCTCTGACCAGATTTTGTTACCCAGAATCCTTTGCAAACCTCAAAATTTGCCTAAAAAAAAAAATGTTCCTCATATTTCTGTGGCAGAAAGTTCTGGAATCTGAGAGGAGCCACGAATTTCCTTCCACCCAGTGTTCCCCCAAGTCTCCTGATAAAAATGATACCTCACCTGTGTGGGTAGGCCTAGCGCCCGTGACAGGAAATGCCCCCAAGCGCAACGTGGACACATCCAATTTTTTGAAAGAAAACAGAGGTGTTTTTTGCAAAGTGCCTACCAGTAGATTTTGGCCTCTAGCTCAGCTGGGACCTAGGGAAACCTACCAAACCTGTGTATTTTTGAAAACTAGAGACCTAGGGGAATCCAAGATGGGGTGACTTTTGGGGCTCTCACCAGGTTCTGTTACCCAGAATCCTTTGCAAACCTCGAAATGTGACTAAAAAAACACATTTTCCTCACATTATGGTGACAGAAAGTTCTGGAATCTGAGCGGAGCCACAAATTTCCTTCCCCTCAGCGTTCCTCCAAGTCTCCCAATAAAAATGATACCTCACTTGTGTGGGTAGGCCTAGCGCCCGCGACAGGACATGCCCCAAAGCGCAACGTGGACACATCGAATTTTTTGAAAGAAAACAAAGGTGTTTTTTGCAAAGTGCCTACCTGTAGATTTTGGCCTCTAGCTCAGCTGGCACCTAGGGAAACCTACCAAACCTGTGCATTTTTGAAAACTAGAGACCTAGGGAAATCCAAGATGGGGTGACTTGTGGGGCTCTGACCACGTTCTGTTACCCAGAATCCTTTGCAAACCTCACATTTTGGCTGAAAAAACACATGTTCCTCACATTTCTGTGGCAGAAAGTTCTGGAATCTGAGAGGAGCAACAAATTTCCTTCCACCCAGCGTTCCCCCAAGTCTCCCAATAAAAATGATACCTCACTTGTGTGGGTAGGACTAGCGCTTGCGACAGCAAATGTTCCAAAGCGCAACGTGGACACATCCCATTTTTTGACAGAAAACAGAGGTGTTTTTTGCAAAGTGCCTACCTGTAGATTTTGGCCTCTAGCTCAGCCGGCACCTAGGGAAACCTACCAAACCTGTGCATTTGTGAAAAGTAGAGACTTAGGGGAATCCAAGATGGGGTGACTTGTGGGGCTCTGACCAGGTTCTGTTACCCAGAATCCTTAGCAAACCTCAAAATGTGGCTAAAAAAACACATGTTCCTCACATTTCTGTGGCAGAAAGTTCTGGAATCTGAGAGGAGCCACAAATTTCCTTCCACCCAGCGTTTCCCTAAGTCTCCCGATAAAAATGATACCTCACTTGTGTGGGTAGGCCTAGCGCCCGTGACAGGAAATGCCCCAAAGCGCAACGTGGACCCATCCCATTTTTTGAAAGAAAACAGAGGTGTTTTTTGCAAAGTGCCTACCTGTTGATTTTGGCCTCTAGCTCAGCCAGCACCTAGGGAAACCTACCAAACCTGTGCATTTTTGAAAACTAGAGACCTAGGGGAATCCAAGATGGGGTGACTTGTGGGGCTCTGACCAGGTTCTGTTACCCAGAATCCTTAGCAAACCTCAAAATTTGGCTAAAAAAACACAAGTTCCTCACATTTCTGTGGCAGAAAGTTCTGGAATCTGAGAGGAGCCACAAATTTCCTTCCACTCAGCCTTCACCCAAGTCTCCCGATAAAAATGATACCTCCCTCGTGTGGGTAGGCCTAGCGTCCGCGACAGCAAATGCCCCAAAGCGCAACGTGGACGCATCCCATTTTTTGAAAGAAAACAGAGGTGTTTTTTGCAAAATGCTTACCTGTAGATTTTGGCCTGTGGGTGACTTGTGGGGTCTGACCAGGTTCTATTACCCAGAATCCTTTGCAAACCTAAACATTTGGTAAAAAAACACATTTTCCTCACATTATGGTGACAGAAAGTTCTGGAATCTGAGAGGAGCCACAAATTTCCTTCCACCCAGCTTTCCCCTAAGTCTCCCGATAAAAATGATACCTCTCTTGTGTGGGTAGGCCTAGCACCCGCAACAGGAAATGCCCCAGAGCGCAACGTGGACACATCCCATTTTTTTAAAGAAAACAGTGCCTGCCTGTGGATTTTAGCCTGTATCTCAGCCGGCACCTAGGGAAACCTACCAAACCTTGCATTTTTGAAAACTAGAGACCTAGGGGAATCCAAGATGGGGTGACTTGTGGGGCTCTGACCAGGTTCTGTTACCCAGATTCCTTTGCAAACCTCAAAATTTGGCTAAAAAAACACCTTTTCCTCTCATTTCGGTGACAGAAAGTTCTAGAATCTGAGAGGAGCCACAAATTTCCTTCCACCCAGCGTTCCCCCAAGTCTCCCGATAAAAATGATACCTCACCACAATAAGCCTTTCTATCACCGACTCCTGAAATTTAACAAATGTCATCCTTGACTCAGGTGAACAATCCTTGTATACAATAAAGGCATTAAAAGTTGCCAAATGAAATAAATGTAGGGCCAACTTTTTATACCACACATAAGACTTATGAGGAGCAGTGTAAGGTTACAACCTCTGATCTACTCTATCAACACCACCCATGTGCCTAATGTAGTCCAAAATGCATGCAGGTTTGCGCACTTCTGCAACCTGACTCCAAACAGTCACAGGGGAATTAACCTCATCATGGATGGTAGATAGCATGTACACATCCCTCCTGTCTGAAAATTTCATAGCTAGCAGCTTATTATTCCGCAAGGCACTGCACTGTCCCCTCTCAAGTTTTTTACAGACAAGCTCCCTTGGATAACCTTTCCGGTTCGAACGGATTGTGCCACAAGCAACAGTGTCCACTCTAAACAACTCCTTGAACAACTGCACTCCAGTGTAGAAATTATCTACGTACAAATGGTGACCTTTGTTGAACAACCGTCTAGCAAGTTCCCACACAATTTTTTCGCTAACTCCAAAAGTAACCTGACAACCAGGAGGGTCAATACTGGAATTCCTACCAGTGTAGACCCGGAAATTATACACATATCCTGTACTGCTTTCTGACAGCAGATACAATTTAATCCCATACCGTGCCCTCTTACTAGGAATGTACTGCTTAAAAACTAAACGCCCCTTGAAAAGGACCAAAGACTCGTCCACACTTATCTCTTTGTCTGGAACATAGACCTCTGAAAACTGATCCACAAAATGATCAAGGACAGGCCTAATCTTAATCAAGGTGATCTTGTGGCAAGGCTAAAGCATTATCTACAAAATGCAGCATACGAAGAAGAAGCAAATACCGATTACGTGTCATAGTTGCAGGAAATATAGCCGTTGCAATCAAGGGACTAGTAGACCAATAAGAAGCCAGTGACGGCTTCCTGATCAACCCCATCAAAAAAAGACAAACCTAAAAACTTTTTCATCTCTTCCAGATATGTGGGAACCCACTGAGTAGCTCTAGACTGAGGCTTAAGTCTGGCAGCGTTGTCCCACAAATATTGCTCTGCATACACATTTGTCTGCTCCACAATCTCTTCCATAAATACATCGTCCATAAACAAGTGAAAGAAAGTGGACAGGCAAAAAGTTTTCCGTATTAACTCTACACCCTGGGAGACCAGTAAATGCAGGTAACTGTGGCTGCTCCATCTTTGGGGCAATCCAGGTGTCAGGTCTTCTAATGGGAAACCCTTCAGCCCCAGGCTGCTGCACTCTTGGCACATCAATGTCCTCCTCTAACACAGGCCCTTCATCTGCACTGAGAGTAGCTTCCTCATCAGAAGAATACTCTCGGACAGAAAACTCACTTCCAGAATCTCCTGCTTCCTCCTCTGCCTCAGATGCAGAGTCAGTGTCGTAATCATGGTCTGAAGACGACTCAAAGAGCATGCGAATAACCTGCTGTGCGGTCACTCTGCGGCTAGCCATGATCCTCACTAACAACAAATGGATTGCCAACAACAACTAGTACTAAAATAAGTAATAAACAAAGTGTAGCTTTATCACAAAGAGTTATGTACTAAAAAAACTATACCACTCACTTGCCTGAAAAAGCTACTCACCAAGCAACTTCTCTGCACAGACACAGCAATCACCAATGATATCCCACTAAAAAGAAAAAAGAAAAAAGCAAATTAGACATATGACAACACAAATATCATTATGCTCAAATCTAAGGACAATGTCAAACACACAATACTGCATTTAGCACACCACCTATAAACATGTCATTCATGCATGTCAACAATACTCCTTTGGAGTAAATTGCTTTCACTTACCTAAAACATGCAACTATGCATACTGCAGGACAACTACTGCCAAAACCGCAAGGATCCACAGCAAAGTTAGCAAAAGCTTTGAACTAGAAGAAAAAGAAGAAATACATTGTTATAATCACAAATACAAATACTTCGCCAGTTGACAAACACCCTACCACCAACAACTTAGAAGTTGTCCCTGGTACCTAAGTGGATCCTGCCCCCCTCGAGGGGAAGATAGGTGTAAAAAAATTGGGCAATCTGCCCCCAAGGGGGGCAGGAATGGGCAACACCTCTGTGCCCCCTTTAGGGGGCGACCCTTCCCAAAGGGGGCACCCCCAGCACAAAACAAAAAAAAGGGGAAAAAAAATAATCCCTGGCATATCAGTGGTTTCTGCCCTCCTTGGGGGCAGATGGGCCTACAAAAATAGGCCCATCTGCCCCCAAAGGGGGCAGAGATGGCCAATACGAACTTTCCCCACTTTAGGGGGGCGACCGTTGCCCAAGGGGTACCCCCAAACACATACCACACACACCACACAATCCCTGGCGCCTAGTGTGCTTCCACCATCCCGGGGGCCAGATCGTCCAAAAAAATGGCTGGTCTGCCATTGGGGGGGCGAAACAGAAAAAAAAATAGCCCCCCAGGGGAGTCACCCTTACCCAAGGGGTTGCCCCCAAAATAAACAATAAAAAAAAAATCCCTGGTGTCTAGTGGATTTCACCCCCCCCCCCCCCCGGGGGCAGATCGGCCAAAAAATCGGTGATCTGCCCCAGGGGGGGGGGCAAAATACTAAAAAAATAGCCTCCCAATGGGTCGCCCCCAAAAGAAACTTTTCTTTACAAATAAATCCCTGGTGTCTAGTGGATTTTGCCCCCCCCCCCCCCCCCCCTTGGGGGCACATTGGCGAAAAAAGGCGATCTGCCCCGGGGGGGGGGGGGGGCAAAACACTAAAAAAAATGAACCCCCGGGGGGGCGACCCTTGCCCAAGAACCCTTTCCTTTCCCCCGTGTCTGTTCCCCCCCCCCAAAACCCCAAAACCTCGACGCGCTGGAAGCAAATGGCTTCCAGCGCGTCCGGCAACACTTGATGACGTCAGTGCGCTGTGCGCGCGCTGACGTCATCAGATTGCCGGGGGGTCGGGGGGGGAAGGGGAAGGTCTACCCCTTCCATCCCCGCCTTGGGGGGGAGGGGGGTGCACAGGGGGGGCGCGCTAGCGCTCCCCCAAGTTCCTGTGCCTTGGATGAGGTGACCTCATCCAAGGCACACAGGAACTGTAGCCTTGGACGAGGTGACCTCGTCCAAGGCACAGAATGGGTTAAGTAAATTTGAGTCAGTTATCAAGTTTCAAGATGATATACGAATCCGCCACCAGTTCACCAGAGGATGAGATGGATGTTTGTGAAATATTGAAAGAAACATGCATCCTAAAACATGTTAGTTCTACGTGTCTGATCATAGATAATAGCTTCACTTAATTCTATGACTAGGACTACCTATGAGTGTCAAATTGCATCGTTAAGAGATTAAAGATGTTAAAGCACTAGCGTGTGAATTAAAATATATGTAAAACAATAAATCTTCATCTATATAAAATATAGTCCCCACACAATACCCAAATCAAAGAGTGAATTCTAAGCAAAGTAGTCCTCATATCTGGTGTGATATTCAAGAACCAACACCAAAGTTTACCTGTATATTAAGTTTGTCGTTTTTCACAGTAATTCGAGTATTGGGAGTATATCTCATTGTTGCTAAGCCCAAGTGTATTCTGCTTCATAAGCGCTCTTATCTTAGTGTTAATGACATCTGTCAAATAAGTAAAACGGTAAAAGCCCAGTTGCAGTGCCATCTCAAATCACATAACTAGATCCACAGTAAACCCCTGAGACTACACCCTTAGTTACCACATAAGAACACAGATACAGTGGAACGTGTTTATGCCAAGCTCAAAAAAACACTCCCACTACGAGTATTCAATTCAAATTATACAATTCCGTATTACCAATTATGTTCAGTGAATCTGATACCATTGCAACACTTACTACAATAACTCACCCGATCGGAGAGAAGTGAAGAAAATGTATTCAAAATGTGGCGTCCCGAACGCGAGTACGCGTCGGACTGTCTTCCAGCCTTTATCAAGAACTCACAGAACCGCAATAGAAGATGGGCTAAAAACTCATCCCAGCCGAATATAAATGTCGCGCTACACTGGAGTACACCTACCACCAACATAAAGATAGGACTACTTCAAGGCGGCCATCTTGGGAGGGAAAGTAACAACATCTGCGACCCAACCAAGTAATAACAAACAATAAATTCTATAACGCGCCGAACTGCCACCAACATAAAAATGAGACTCATTCAAGGCAGCCATTTTTGTAAGGGAAAATACCCATATCTGGAGTAAATATAATGAGTGCCTCTTGTTGTTTATTTTTATCGGAAAGGGGATCATCCCTGATGCAAACCTCTGTGAAAAGGCTGCTTTTTTGGAAGCAAACAGAGCTCGCATTCGGTACATCCTTTGGTTTCACATCTAAATTGGCCTCACAAATCTAACCCCATCCACCTGCCCCTCAACATACCCACCTCTAATGGTTCTACAGCCTCCTCCCCCAGTCAACAATTCAACCTTTAAAGCACACTTCCTTTAAAACATCCCTTATTGTAACGCATACTGTAAACTTTCTTACTTTTCTCCAGCAAAGCAACGCTGTGGTTCTCTCTCTCACAGTATTCAGGCCACCTTTCTGCCCACCAGCATTCCTTACAGTACAGGCCAAAGCCTCCTACAACCGGCTCATCAGAGTTGATTTTCACAGCTCAGATATAAGGGTCGGCCACCATCCACATTGTCACTCTGTAGTACTGTTCAAAAATCTGATCCATATCTTCATGTCTTGCCTCACACATTCAGCTATCCGGACTCTGTGGGGTGGTTTAGATGCCCCCTTCATTGCCAGTGCCATATGCCTACAGAAGGCCCTACTTGGTGCCACTACTTTGCAAGCAAAGGTCAAATGGCCCACCAGCTGTTGCAGCTTTCTCAACTCATATTTCTGTTTGTCTAGTGCTTCATGCAACAGCCCTCTCATTGTTTCCAGTTTTCCCTTTGGCAGCCTGAACACCATCACCACTGAGTCTAGCTTTTGCCCAGAAAAAATAGTGTTACTGCCAGACCTTCCATCTTTCCCAGTGCTAACTGGACATACATCTTTAGAGGTTCAATTTATCTCATCAGTCTCTCATACATCCCTATCTTTTGCCATGCCCTCTAACAAAAATCCATGCAAGTCATGCAAGATTTGTCTGATCTTGCCACCTCCCTCATCATCCATTCTGAAAAACTGCAAAAATCTCAAAAACAGCACAGGCCACTGTGCACCCCATCAGCATGGTTTTTTATGGATTTAAAGTTGTTTGGGCAAAGCCTGACATGTGACCTTGTGGCTCCAAAACCTCCCATTTAATTGGAGTACTGACCTTTTGCTATAGCCCCCTTTCAATCCCTTCTTTTCTCTTACTGTTGGTACCCCCTTGACTGGCCAAACACTTCACTGGGGGCACTCCATCCACATTTTGAGAATTCATGCCTGAATATACATGGGTTACCCTGGCAGTTCCCTCTATTAAATTCCAGCATGTTCCAACTGTTACTGTCTTGTATTAAGACCCCATGACCCTAAGGTGGTTTTAAAAGGCATGTGTGGGAGTGACAACCCTGTGTCCATGTACACAACCAGCACCAGTCTTGGTGAGATCATAGAATGCAGCTACAGCTCTTG
The DNA here is from genome assembly GCF_031143425.1 of Pleurodeles waltl. NCBI lineage: Eukaryota > Metazoa > Chordata > Amphibia > Caudata > Salamandridae > Pleurodeles > Pleurodeles waltl. The sequence continues at coordinate 145,823,243 of NC_090437.1, read as the reverse complement.
ATTCACTTCACTCCATGATTTCTGTGGGTTCAGGCTCCTCCTTGCTCTAAATTTCTTTTCATACCTGATGTGTCTCTCAAAGTTGATGTGCTCCATCCTAATGATGTCTACTCACTCCAAATGTGCCATGCTACATTTTTCATACTTTTCACTGAAAATGTTAGTGATGATGTGACTCAGTCACCCATGTTTCCATTTTTTAGAAGCTTTTGGTCGTTTAGCCAGCTTACTTTTTCCTGTCTTCCACTATCCATCACTCCTTGTCTCACTGTGTAGTAGCTTAAAAATTTACACCTACTCACTTACCCATATTTTGTCCTTCATGCTAGGCAATAAGAGTAACCCCATGGGGAAGCTATATCTATGTATGACAACCACATGGGCAGGGGATTATTCTCTTCTACATTTAGAAATGGGGTCTTTGGTTTGGCAGTTAGGTTACCCCCTGTCCAAGCAAGGACCCTCATTCTAGTTAGGGTAAAGGAGAATTACTCTTGGTTAATCCCCACTCACCCCCTAGGTAGCTTGGCACGAGCAGGCAGACTTAACTTCCGAAAAAAATTGTAAAGTATTTGTACCAACACATACAGTAACTCAGTGAAAACACTACAAGATGACACAACACAGGTTTAGAAAAATAGGTACTATTTATCTAAACACAACTAGACCAAAATGATAAAAATCCAGCATACACAAGAGAAGAGTCTTAAATCCTTTAGGAGACAGTGAGAACGTTGTTGTTGCACAACAGTACCTGGGCAGCGTCAAAATAAATCCACACAGGCGAGTGTGTTGAAAAAAGCCAGTGATGCGTTGATTTCTCACCCGCAAGCGTGAAGATGCGTAGTTCTTCCTCCTGTCGGGTCGGCGTGTGTCATTTCTTCTCTCCCGCAAGACAGCGATGTGTAGATCTGGACAGGCACCACGGGTCCAGGCAGGCTTGGCGTTGATTTTCTGCACCCAGGGATGCTGCGTTGAAATCTAGTTGCACGGTGTCAAGAAACCGCACTGCTTGGGGCGTTGTTTCTCCAGCCACGTTGAGTCGATCTCCCAGCCCCGATGCAGGTGGAGCATCGATTTTAGCAGCGAGGCCGGTGGCGCGTCATTTGTCAGCTGCAAGGAAGGTGGTGCGTCAAAAGTTTCCCAGCACATTGGTATTTGGGTGGATTTATGTTCTTTTTCACCAGCTGCACCTTTCAAGGGCCCAGAGACAGGTTAGGGCGCCACTTAGCAGGCAGGACTCTCAGCAGAAAGCCCAGGTGCTGGCAGAGAGAAGTCTTTGTTGTCCGTGAGACTTCAACAACAGGAGGCAAGCTCAGTCCAAGCCCTTGGAGATTCTTCCCAGTGGAAAGTCACACAAAAGTCAGTCTTTGTCCTCTCTCAGGCGGAAGCAGCTACTGCTGGCCAACCCAGCAAAGCAGAGTCACAGGCAAAGGGGCAGTACTCCTCCTCCAGCTTCTTCAGCTCTTCTCCGGGCAGATTCTTCCCAGTGGAAAGTCACACAAAAGTCAGTCTTTGTCCTCTCTCAGGCAGAAGCAGCTACTGCAGGCCAACCCAGCAAAGCAGAGTCACAGGCAAAGGGGCAGTACTCCTCCTCCAGCTTCTTCAGCTCTTCTCCCGGGCAGAGGTTCCTCTTGGTTCCAGAAGTAATCTAATTTTAAGGAGTTTTGGGTCCACTACTTATTCTCCTTTCTGCCTTTGAAGGTGGCAAACGTCAAAGGAAAGTCTCTCTTGTTTGTAAGATCCTGCCTTGCCCAGACCAGGCCCCAGACACACACCAGGGGGTTGGAGACTGCATTGTGTGAGGGCAGGCACAGCCCATTCAGGTGTGAGTGACCACTCCTCCACTCCCTCCCACCACAGAAGGCTCATCTGGATCTGCAGGCTACACCCCAGCTCCCTTTGTGTCACTGTCTAGAGAGAAGTGCAAACAGCCCAACTGTCACACTGAGCCAGACAGGAAATCCACAAACCGGCAGAGTCACAGAATTGTTAAAGTAAAAAAATGCCTTCTTTCTAAAAGTGGCATTTTCAAACACACAGTCTAAAAAACAAACTTTACTAAAATATGTATTTTTAAATTGTTAGTTCTCAGACCCGAAACTCTACCTTTCTATCTGCTCCCAAAGGGAATCTCACCTTTAATAATATTTAAAGGCAGCCCCCGTGTTAACCTATGAGAGAGATAGGCCTTGCACAGTGAAAACCGAATTTGGCAGTATTTCACTGTCAGGACATGTAAAGCACATTAGTATATGTTGTACTTTAAACATACGCTCCACCCTGCCCATGGGGCTACCTGGTGCATACCTTAGGGGTGCCCTACATGCATGAAAAGGGAAGGGTTAGGCTTGGCAAGTGGGTACACTTGCCAAGTCGAATTGGCAGTTAGCAGAGCTAACAATCAGTGCTGCAGGCCCACTAGTAGCATTTGATTTACAGGCCCTGGGCACCTACAGTGCACTGTACTAGGGACTTATTAGTAAGTCAAATATGGCAATCATGGAAAGCCAATTATATGTACATTTTACATAAGAGCATTTGCATTTTAGCACTGGATAGCAGTGGTAAAGTGCCCAGAGTATCAAAAACAGCAAAAACAGAGTCCAGAATATATCAACAACCTAGGAAACAGAGGCTAAAAGTTAGGGGAGACCACGCTAAGGATGCCAAGTCTAACAGCTACTTTTTCCTGCACCAGTGTTTGACTCTCCTCCTGATTTCTTTTGAGGTTCTTTTTTACCCGTTCTGGTTACTCCATTCCCTCCTGCCTGTACCTGTTCCATTTGAGTTTCTCAAGAGCCCCAGGTACTCTCCTTCTCTCTAGTGTCATCTTCCCCTATTTGCAGCCCCCTATCCTGCCTTTCCAATCATCAGCTTTTTTCTCTGACCTATTCTTTAGTTAATTGTCCCACAACTCCAACCAATTTGATTGACAGTGTTCAAATGTCCTGAGGACCCACAATATTTCTCTGTCATGCCTTCGCGTTTGCTCCTCCTCTGTTTCTAAGCATTTTGAAGGCCTTTTCCTGATAACCACCTCTTTTCTCTGCACTGCGAGAATTGACTATTTATTGCCCCTGCACCATCACTTCTATGCCAAACTCTGTCCTCTTTGGCCCCAATGCCCCTTCTTCTCTTCCCCTTCCTCACTCCAGTGCCACTCTTCCTTCTGCCCTGTCGTACTCCATTGGTGCTACCGTTCCATGCCTGGCAATCATCTTCCTGTCTTGTCCCTTCCTCTCTCTGCTCACTCTGCCAAGCATGTGGTGCACTCACTCCCTCAGGTGCCAACTTGCTGTCCTATCCAATCTTTCCTTGTGTGGTGTCACTATCACCATGTCACCTAGTCACACCTGTTATGATATGTTATATTATGTTATGTAATATTATTTATAGAGTGCGTGGCTACCGACCGGCTTCCCAGCGCTAGAGGACTGTGGACCCGTGCAGGGGGAGAGGGAAGCATAAACCTTGAACAGTAAAGTTTTAAAAGATTTCCGAAATTTAAGTCCATTGGTCATCATACGAAGGCCAATGGAAAGAGAGTTCCAAAGTTTGGCCCCTGGTAAGCAAGAGTTGCACCTCCCCATCTGAATTTCTTAATTCTGGGGAGGTTAGCAAGGAACCCTGAGGCTGACCTCAACTCTCTCTTAGGTTTGTAAGGAGAAGAGATAGTTCTTAGAATATGGGGACCCCTGTTATGGAGGGATCTGTGTATATAGAAGAAAACCTTAAACCTAATACGATGGTCTATGGGGATCCAGTGAAGTAGATTCAGTCCTGCCTTTACAGAATTCCTTCTGGGTATTTCTAACAAAACACATGCTGCCGCATTTTTAACTCTTTGTAGTTTATTCCTCACATATAAAGGAGATCCGACAAAGAGACTATTGCCATAGTCTAATCTAGAAATAATAAGAGCTTGGACAATAAGCCTTTTGGCTACCGGCGGAAGAATATGCAAAACCTTTCTAAGAATTCTTAAGAGGCTAAAGCAGATACCGGATATATACTTGGCGTGTTGATCCATCGAGAGAGATGGGTCAAGTCATATCCCTAGGCTTTTGATATTCTCACTAGGGGCCCGTATCACTCCTCTGGAACCATCAATCTCCAAAATCTGAGGAAGGCCAGACTTATGTCCCAGGATCAGCAACTCAGTTTTATCATTATTTAAGCGCATTCTGCTATTCATCATCCATCCTGCAACCGCTTGCAAGCAGGAGCATAGCAAGGCTGTGTTTTCCCTAGAGTTGGAGTTGAGCGAAACCACCAGTTGCGTGTCATCAGCATATGTGACAAGTGAGAATCCCCATGATTCTACCAACTCAGCCAGGGGAACCATGTATATATTAAAAAGCGTGGGGCTGAGTGATGAGCCTTGCGGTACCCCGCAGATGTTATGGAATTTGGCTGAGAGGTGGGATCTATCTAAGACCTGAAAGGTTCTGTCTTTCAAAAAAGATCTCAGCCAGGCCAGCGCCAATCCTTCTACACCCAAATTTCTCATCCTCTGAGCCATCACCTCATGATCCACCGTGTCGAAAGCTGCGCTCAGATCTAATAGTATGATTGCTGTAAACTTTCCTTGATCCATGCTCTTCCTGGCTTCTTCCAGGACAGCAATGAGCGCCGTTTCCGTGCTGTGCTGTGGCCTGAAACCTGTCTGGGTGGGGTGAAGACAATTGTTTGATTCCAGAAAGGAGGATAGTTGCTTGCTGATATGTTTATCTAGAATTTTTGCGGGACTGGGCAGAAGGGAAATAGGTCTGTAGTTCTTCAATTCTGTAGGATCTAGATTAGGTTTCTTAAGTAGGGGCTTCACCATGGCATGTTTCCATAATCCGGGAACTTCACCTGTAGATATGGAATTATTCAGCATATTAGTTATTTCATGAACTATCACCCTGGGCACCTTGTGCAAGTATTTGTGGAGAGGCAGGATCTACAGGGGAGCCGGACTTGAGATTAGTTAAGTATAAGGATACTTCCTCTGGGGAAATAGGGGTAAACTGAGTGAGAGAGTCCCCGTCCTTTATACAAAGAGAGGCCTGATCTTCTAGCCTAGAGGGAGATTCTAGAAAGTTGGAATAAATATCCAAGATCTTTTGATGGAAGCATCCTGCTAGTTTGTTACTGTGTTCTACTGAGGCTTTAATGGGATTCTCCTCACCAGGTACTTGAATAATCTCTTTTAATATCTGGTATACTACTTTAGGAGATCCAGCTGATCCCTCAATCCTTCCTGCGTAGTAGGTCCTCTGTGCTAGCTTTATCTCCCAGTGGTAGGCTCTTATCTCCTTTCTATAGGCCTCCCTATCTGCTGATTCATATGATTTCCTCCATATTCTTTCTAACTTCTTACAGTTCTTTTTAAGTCAGTGGAGGTCCGAGGAAAACCAAGGGGAACTGGTGTTCTTACGTGACCCTGTTTTAGTCCGGCAAGGAAGAGTGCAGTCGAGACTATCTGTGATCCAGTCATTGAATTTCTCTGGCTCACAGTTAGTCCCACCAAGGGAGTTAGGTTTCCGGATCTCAAGTACCCTATTCCACTCTTCAGCAGAGAGCTTGTGCCAGCTCCTGCCCTTTTGCTTAACAGGCATTAAGTGGGAGCTTCTCAGTTTCATAGTGAGGTTCAAAGGAACAGAGAAATGGTCTGTCCAAGGTAAGGGAAAAGGGGGTTTTGGTATAAGTGCCGTCATATTTCTGAACACTAAATCGATTGTTTGCCCTCTTTCATGAGTGGGGCCCTTCACTAATTGTTCTAGCCCAAGGCTTTCAATTCACCTAGCAGTTTTTTCGTGGCGGGTAGGTCTAAATTCTCAGCGTGGATATGAAAATCCCCCAATATAGTGAAATTAGGTCTTTTGCAGATTAGGTCCGCCATGAGGTCAGGGAAGGAGTTGAGAACATTTTCATATGACTCTGACGGGTGATACAATAGTACTGCTGAGAAAGTAAATAGTGGGTCTAGAGCCAGGAAGAAAGCCATACCTTCTTCTTCTAATACCTGGAGAGGTTGAGAAGTCATCTTAAAAGTGTCTTTGTAGATTATAGCGATACCCCCCCCAGAGGTAGTTCTACCTACTCTAGCTATAGAGTAACCTTGGAGTAGGGCTAGCCGGATGTCCGGACCTGAAGCTTCATGAAGCTAGGTTTCAGTGAGAAACAGTGCTGAAGGCAATGTCTCATTTTATGCCGTGACATTGACCAGAAATTAATAAGGAACAAAGAAAAAAGCATATTCAAGACTGGATGTAACTGTGCCTCGGCCAAGTGTGGGGTCCGGTGACAGGTAGGACATTTCCAGCTGCTGTCACCTGGGTCCAGGCATCCCTGACAGTTTTTATGGACACTTCCTCTGAAAGAAAGCAGATGGTCTGCAGAATATGTAGGAGCCACAGAGATCAGCTCTGGGGCAGGATTTTGTCTAGGGGGGCTGGCCCTTCGGCCCGGTCGGGCGTGGATGGGCTCAGACGGACGCAGACTCGCTTGCCTTTGGCGCACCTTCGGCGTTATCATCCTATCCATCTCACCATCTCCCCCAACTCCTTCATGTCACTCCTCACAAACACCACTGTTGGACCTGACATCCTTGGCATGGTTTTCCCTAACTTTTGCTTTTCATCCTCCTGTCTTTGCTTCCTTTACCTTTGCTGTCTTTAGGACTCTGCATACTTTACATCTGCTAAACAGTGCTGAAGTACATATACTCTCTCCTTTAGACATGGTAACAAGCTTACACCCAATTGGCACATTTAATTTACTTGTAGGTCTTTTGGAAAGTATTACTATGTGTACCAAGGGCCTGTACATTAAATGCATCAAGTAGTCCTGCAGCACTATGTAGGAAGGTTCCCTCTTTCTTGGCATGGTTACCCCCTTTTTCTGCCTGATGTCAGTGGTTTTGACTGTGTTCACTGGGATCCTGCTAACCAGGACCCCTCCTCCAGGACTCCAACTCCACCCATGGGTGGTGCTCAGAGCTCTTCCAGAGGGTCCCTGGGTTTTGCCATCTTGGAATCCAGGTTGGTAGGGAATTCTGGGAGCATGTGAGTGCCCAGTGCCAGCAGGTGACGTCAGAGCCCCCTCCTGATAGTCACTCAGCTAGGTGACTAATCCCCCTTTCAGAGCTATTTGGGGTCTCTCCTTTAGGTTGTTCCTCAGATTCGGATTGCAAGACTCCATCAGGAATCCTCTGCACCCTCCACTTCGTCTTCTGATGGAAGAAACTGCATCTGGAAACTTCAGGACCCTACAAGCTGCAACAAAGAAGCAAGACGCCTCTGCAACTTTGTATCTCCCGCTCCTTCCAGCAACGGCAACATTTCCCTGGTTGTGCATCCCCTGAGGACAGTCCGTCTTCAGCCTACATCAGAAGGAAGAAGAAATCTCCCTTGGGGTGAAGGAGTCACTCCCCTGCTTCTGCAGGCACCAACTGCGATGACAACCGGCTGCGTTTATCCCCTCTCCTGCTGAGCTGCTTGGATCCTGCATTATGGGAGGTATACTGAAGTGGTCCCGACGGTCCTCTCTTCCAACTGTCCAACTTTGGTGGAGGTAAGACCTTGCCTCCCCAGGCAAGACAGTATCCCGTGCACTGCGTCTTTTGCATCTGCCAAGGCCTGTTGGCATCCTTCCCTGCAAAATACTAATGCATCTTGAGGCTTCAGCCCTCAGCACTCTAATCTGTGACACACAACTCGCGGAGTGGTTCTCCGGCGGTATGGGAGCCTTTCTTGTAGTGCTGCATGGGCCTCTTCTGTAACTTTTGTGTGCCTGTCTTGTGGGATGCCTGTGTGCACTGCCTGGTCTTCTGTGGGCTCTCTGTGTGGCTGAGGGCCCCCTCTGACTCCATCTCCTGGGTAAAGTCCACCTGGTCTTTCCTGGTCCCCGGTAGCATCATTTTCTGCTAACCGCGAGCTTTGCGTGTGCCCAGGCTTGTTGGCAGACTCCGATGACGTAAACCCAATGGCAATCCTCCATCTGGTGTGGAACATCACTTGCACCCTCTATGAACCCAAATTCGTCTGCTTGGATGCAGTGCTGACTTTTCTTCTTCACCAGTGATTCACTTTTTGCACCTTCCTCCGGATTAGCAGGGGCTCCTGCTCTTCCTGGACTCTTCTGTGCTTCTTGGACTTGGTCCCCTTCTTCCACAGGTCTTCTTATCCAGGAATCCACTTTTGGTGTCTTGCAGTCTCTTCTGAGTTTTGCAATAGTCTTCTTTTCTTCTCTGTGTGGAATGTGGGAAACTTACTATGATTTACTTGTTTTCTTGGTCACTGGGGTGGGTTGTGGGACTTACCTTTGGGCTCTTCTAGTACTCCTAGCTCCCCTCTACACACTACACTTGCCTAGGTGGTGGACCAACGTTCGCATTCCAGTTTTTTAGTGCATGGTTTGTGCTCCCCTTCGGCCCATTGCGAACTATTGGGAGTTTTTTACTAATTGCCCTGTTTTTTTACCATTTTTATGCCAATTTCTGCATACTAGTGTATATAATTTCTGTAATACTTACCTCCTAAGGGAGTATTGCCTCTATGGTATTTTTGGTATTTGTGTCACCAAAATAAAGCACCTTTATTTTTGTAACACTGAGTGTTTTCTTTCATGTGTTTAAGTACTAAGTGTGATTACAGTGGTATTGCATGAGCTTTGCTTGACGTTTAGGCAAGCCTTGGCTGCTCATACACAGCTACCTCTAGAGAGCCTGGCTTCTAGACACTGACTACACTACAATAATAAGCGATACCTGGACCTGATATATGGTGTAAGTACTATAGGTACTCACCACACACCAGGCCAGCCTCCTACACCACCCACTTAAGTAGGCTTGAAAACATGTCTCAGGCCTTCCATTGTAGTCAGTGCATGCAGTTTTAAACTGACATTTCAGTCTGCTAACATAAACCCTTTTCCATTTATAAGCCTTCATTTTTATGTGACCTCTAAAATAGGCCCTCCATAGCTATGTGGCAGGATGCAGTGTATTCAAAACATTGGACATGTACTTTTAAGTTATACATGTCTTGGTAGTGAAAAACTCTTAAATTTATTTTCCACTATTGTAAGGCATGCTTCTCCCATTGGATTGCACTGGGTTAACTTATTACATTTAATAAGTGATAACTTCCAATTGGGAGCAAGTAGAGATATCAACTTTGCTGTCTAATGAATTGTACTGTAAATTCTTCTTTAACCACAACATCAGATTTTAGATCACAGTTCTGAAAATGCCACTTTTAGAAAGTTTACATTTTCTTGTCCTAACCATTTGGCTCCTGCAGTCTCTTTTCTGGATCAAATGTCTACACCTAGTTGGCAGTTGGTCTCTGCATATTACTCCCAGACAACGAGACAAAGGAGCATAGATTTTTGGCTGGTTGGGACATCTCTGACTGGATGGGGGAGGAACTGTGACCTAACACACATGCACATCACAAAGGCTGTCCCTGAGTACACTCAAAAGGGTTTTGACCCAAGTCTGTTGTGTCCCCCGGACAAGCTGGGGTGAGGACAGGGAGGCAGATCATTCCAACCATCTCTCAGGTGATAACCTCCAGAACCTTCTCCTACTTCAAAGTGGGCACCAGGTATAGTTATTTGGCCCTCAGACCCAACTCAGGACCTGTGGAGGAGTAACGTCAAAATAATTCTTTGAAGTAAACAAGGTTGCCTTTCAATCCCGCCCTAACTCCAGACTACCAGCAGGGGTATAAACAGAGAAGGAGAGAGAAGAAGCTGTCTCTAAAGTTCACTGAGGTTACTTTGTCCAAACACTAATAACCATAAAAAGTGAACCTCATACTATATAATTCCAGGCCCTATGAGATCTTTCTCAACAGACCCTTAACCACGTATTCTACCCTCAATGGTAAATGTTACAACTGTGGGATGATTTTGTGGGTAGCATCATCACAGGGTCTCCATCCACTTCAGTATCCCGTTATGCAAACAAACTGAGGGATATCTCAGTGAGAAGGTCTTTTGGTTATTAGTTCCTGTAGGGGGTAATCAGCCCTTTGTGTGCGGGCAGGACACAGCCTATACTAATGAAAGTGTTAACTGCCTCTCCTCCCTCCCCAGGACTATTATCAGTATGCAGATGAATGCAGTTGTATTTCCTGTCACACTCAGCCCTTCCTATTTGTGGCTGTATGGAGAGATTGCACAATGTAGCTGTCACCTAAACCCAGGATGTATTCAGAGACATGCTGAAGCACAGAATGGTTATAGTAAGGAAATACCACTTTCTGAAAGTGCCCTTTTCAAACCTGCAGCTTAGGGGGAGGAGAAAACCCCCGGCAACCCTTGTGACGGGCAGGAGCCCTTTAAATCGAAGACAGCGCTCCCGCCTCGCGGGACGCGCTTAGGGGGAGGAGAAAACCCCCGGCAACCCTCGTGACGGGCAGGAGCCCTTTAAATCGGAAGACAGCGCTCCCGCCTCGCGGGACGCGCTTAGGGGGAGGAGAAAACCCCCGGCAACCCTCGTGACGGGCAGGAGCCCTTTAAATCGGAAGACAGCGCTCCCGCCTGCGGGACGCGCTTAGGGGGAGGAGAAAACCCCCGGCAACCCTCGTGACGGGCAGGAGCCCTTTAAATCGGAAGACAGCGCTCCCGCCTCGCGGGACGCGCTTAGGGGGAGGAGAAAACCCCCGGCAACCCTCGTGACGGGCAGGAGCCCTTTAAATCGAAGACAGCGCTCCCGCCTCGCGGGACGCGCTTAGGGGGAGGAGAAAACCCCCGGCAACCCTCGTGACGGGCAGGAGCCCTTTAAATCGGAAGACAGCGCTCCCGCCTCACGGGACGCGCGCGGGATGCGCCCGGGCGAAGCCTGGGCCAAGGGCGGGCCCGTCCTGCGCCCGTCAGCGACGGAAGAGACCGGGCTGGGCCAGATTATTTTCTTCCTGACTTCCGAGGTCGGTGACCAGTGGACGAACATATCTTACCCACCCGGACACCTTCTTAATATAGGTGAGCTGCACTTCTGGCCCTCCTAGTGTCTCAGTTTTTCTTAACAAAGCCCCAGTAGAGCTAAAACAAGGTGGGAGCAGGAGAGGAAGGGCACCCACGGAAATAAACTGCCAAACTTTGGGACTGGACTTAAGTGCCTTATCAAAGCAAGATGGGTAGACGGAAGGGGGGGATGCCCTTGGTAAAAGCCGACAATAACAAGACTCTAGATGGTTTCCTTCAAAAAGCGGTTGGGGCATTAGAAAAAGAAATTGAACTGGTGGAGCGCCGTCTGACTGCCCCCCACCAACGGAGGCTTTGTCGAAAATTCCACCACAACCTTTACACCCACCAGCTCTCCAGCCTGCCCCGCCAACTCCACCTCTAACTATCCAAACTACCCGAATGCCCGTCGCAGAGCCCTTGGACAAGGTCATATATCCTTCAGAAATTACACAGTCTATGCCAGATAGGCCTGCACCCTCCCCAGAGCATAGCTCAAAGGGCAAAAGGAAACACGGGGAGGTAAACCTAAAGAACAAACGGGCCCGCGTTTTGAACTCCCCCAATCATGCCGTGCCTACTCGGACTAAGGATTGTACACCTGCCCAAGCTACTAACAACGGCAGCCTAGACATAGCTTTCATAATAGATTTTATAAAAGACGAGCTCTCCAAAAAACTATACCCTATAACAACGCGCCTATCAGCTATTGAGGAGAAACTTGATGTTCTCATCAAACTTAATCAGCCAAATACTTCTCCCCCATTAGATTCACAATATTCGCAACAATATTTTCCCCCTTGCCCTCCAGTCAACAGTGCCAATAACCCTCCTCTATCACAAAGTATGGCCCACATCTCTCAATCACTTTGCCCTGATTCTTCGCATCAACCAGTGAGGGCTTCTACTGCTAGACTGGCCAACCCCCCTAAAACTTGGCACCCAAAGAGAGATTCCCTCCTCCCAAGGCGGACTGATGAAATTGCTTCTTCAATGAACATGGGCACAAGACTGCTCAAGGTCCATACAAACTCTCCAGCAGACCGGATGCATAGGGATCTAGGAACCAATATGAGAACTTTACACCTACCACCGGAAGCTTGCCCTTATGTGCTTGTTATTACGAATGTTCCTAAGCTTAAGCCTAATATTCCCGAATCATTTACAGAACTGAAAAATAAGGTCATCCACTGGCTTCATAGATATGCTAGATTTGCTTTTCACATGATACCCTCAATATTAATGGTGAGGAGGGTGGGTTGGGTGGGTCCACTCAAAAACCCCGGTACAGGGGATTGTATTGTTATTAACTTTGATGCGCCTTCCCTTGTCCAACAGCTCTCCTTGAATGTGTGTCATTCTAACCCTCTAGGGGGAGTAATCTCACTTTGCAGGTTCCAGGCTTTTTACCCTCAAAAAGCTGCACCAGCTATTAAGGGGGTAACAATGTCACCCAGAGGTCCCACTAGGGCACAGATACAGACTGATTCTCAGCCGAGACCCAGCCCTTTCTCGCTACCGCTTTCTGAAATTGATTGACTAAAAGACAGCACTAAGTACAGTTCATCTCAGCCCCAAGGTTCAAATAATTGGGTTAAAAAGTACTCTATAGTTAAAAGTAATAAAACTCATGCAATAGGGCAGGGTAATCCCGAGGTTGAACAATCCCCCACTGCAGACACCAGAGACCCTACGCCAACTCCTACACTTGCCCAGTCAGATCCTTCTAAGATGGAAACTAGCATCTGGCCTTCCTCCTGTGCCCAGAGTTCTGAAATCTGTACTGGGGGTGCAAATAAAGAGCGCAAGGCGATGGAGACTAACTTAGCCATAGATTTAGTAGACCTCAGTAAACTTGGATATCTACCACTACTTCAGACACCCGAACTGCTCACGTCATTCCTCGATCTAGACGGGGCAAGAAATACTTTGGGAAATACTGTAGTGGGAAATCCAAATACGGCTGGTATAGACGCAACTGAAAAGGGTATAAAACTTCCCCACGGTATTCCATCTGCAAGAGAGAATCCTGCGGTTGAAGCTCCTCAAGACATAATAGATGGCCTAGATACCATCCTCAGTTGGAATATTGCAGGGTTGGAGAATAAAATGAACAACCCTGAATGGGGCAAATTCATAGACAAACATAAAATATGCCTTTTCCAAGAAACATGGGCTCTGGAGCCCAAATACAGAATTGGCTACAAAAGTTACTGGGTCCCAGCAACTAAGGTGAATTCAGGGAGACCCTCAGGTGGGCTGCTTATATGGCTCAGTTGTTCCTTCAAATGTCGGATTGAAATAATCGACTTGGGGTGTCCTGATTTAATGGGGTTATCAATACCATCCCTTAGCGAGAAACCACTTTTAATAATTCATATTTATAACAGGAGCCTGGGTAGCAAATATGAGTCCGACACATTGACTATTTTGGACAGCTTTCTTTCTTATAAATCACCTTCTCACTTTATCCTTATTGCTGGAGATTTTAATGTCACTTTTGAACCCTATTCGCTGGCCCAGGAACTATATAAAGATGAAGACGCCTACTGGGGTATCCCCCAACTGGTATCTAGCAAAAGACCAAAAACAAATAGATTAACACACCAGGTTGTGGACATTACACTGGCACATGGCTTGCGGGCTTGTAACAGGCGTTCCCGCTCGGATCCCAATCTTCACCCTACATTCAGGCGCGGGACACAGAAGAGCCAGATAGATTATATTTTGCTTGATATCCGCCTGTGGGGCTATATGGTCGACATGAACATTGTAGAACATGAGGAAAGTGACCACGAACCATTGATCTTATTCCTTAGGAACCTATTACCCCTACTTGAAGTCTCTTGTTCCAAGACCCACGAACAACTGCTTGCATTGACCAACAATAGACGAAATGTTAGATGGGAATCCCTGAGCACCGACACAGCCACTTTGGCATCTGTGTTCAGGCAGTTGGCTGATCATATGGATAGTATATCTCAGCCTATAGAAGATAGTGGTGTGCTTATAGCAGCACACACGCAATTTTTTAACTCTCTAAAAAATCTTTTCACTAAAGAGTCTGCAAAAGAAGCTAAAAAGAAGTGTAACGCAAGGTGGTTCAATGCCGCATGTAGGGAAGCACAACACAAACTCCTGAGAGCTTTAAGAGGAGGCCAATCAGACCATATAAGGGAAGCCAGGAAAGAGTATAGACAGGAACAAAGTAGAGCCCGTAGGACATGGGATGAATCTAGATGGGTTTCCCTCTTGGAGTCTGCTAAAATAAACAACACCTCGAAATTTTGGAAAATAGTGGCTGATGCCAGCGAAGATCCTAATTGTTCGCCTGGAGCCTCAATACTCCCTGTAGAGTGGACAGATCACTTTTCCCGATTATATTCTGGGATTACTGGTGTTACTTCTAGGGAACTGACCCATACCATGATCACTGAGAGTCCCAAAATTGAATTTACCCTGGCAGAAACCAAGGCTGCGATCGCTTCACTGAAATGGGGAAAGGCCCCCGGCCTTGATAAAATACCAGGCGATTTATACAAGACAAACCCAGATATGGGCCCCATATCTGAACCTCATTTCCAATGCGGTAACTGCAGGAGCACCTGTCCCGAGCTCCTGGAGGGGAGCAGAGATAGTTCCCATCTTTAAGAAAGGTAACCCCTCTAACCCTGTTAACTACCGTCCAATCTCCTTACTTGACAACTTTCAAAAACTTTTTGCTAAGCAAATTTTGTCTCGTTTAGAAGAATGGATTCTGGAAACTAATGCCATTTCTGATTTGCAAGCAGGGTTTAGGCCCGCAGTTAGTACCATAGATCAGGTGCTAAGATTTTTAACATTAAAATGGAAGACTGTAGAAGTAGGCAGAGGTAACCTTTTCGTAGTTTTTATTGACCTTAGAGCCGCGTTTGATCTGGTCCCCAGAAATCCGCTATGGCTGACACTAGCTAATATGGGTGTCCCACATGGCCTCCTGAAACTCATTATCCGACTACACGAGAACACTTATGCTCAAATCAGGAGTGGCAAGAAAGGTGACCTAACAGAAGCAGTGGCTATTGAGAGGGGAGTCAGACAGGGGTGTGTTTTGGCCCCCACCCTTTTTCTTCTATACATAAATAATTGTATTAAGTATTTAGCAAACTGTACTAATGATTCCCCAAAGCTGGCCGGGACCAAAGTACCATGCCTACTTTATGCAGATGACACTATCCTTCTGTCTAAATCATCCATGGGAATTCAGAATCTGGTCAACCAGTTTGGTGTTTTCTGTAGAGACTACGGGTTAGACATTAATCTTAAGAAAACTAAACTCATGATATACAGTGCCCCGAATAAGAAGCTTAGAGCAAACATTAGGATGGATTCAATTCATCTGGAGAGGGTAATGGAATACGATTATTTGGGTATTAGACTATCTGATAAGGGCAGCTGG
The DNA here is from genome assembly GCF_031143425.1 of Pleurodeles waltl. Classification (NCBI taxonomy): domain Eukaryota; kingdom Metazoa; phylum Chordata; class Amphibia; order Caudata; family Salamandridae; genus Pleurodeles; species Pleurodeles waltl. The sequence continues at coordinate 145,807,843 of NC_090437.1, read as the reverse complement.
GATCCAGCTATAAGGAAAGGGGCACTAACAATCAGCCAAAGATGTGGAGTGATAGGACGTAAGGCTAGTACTGCAACAAGCCCTCCTCTGACCCTCATCTCTGAAATCTACAAAGCCCAAATTCGTGCCGCGGCCCTATATGGAGCGGAGCTTTGGGGATTACACAGACAAATGGACACTCTTCAAACCAAAGAAAATAATTTCCTCAGACGCATATCCAGACTGGGGAAGGGCACGCCGATGCTCCCCCTAAGACTGGACCTGGGTCTAAATAGCATTAAGGACACAGCATACCTAAGACCACTTCTGTACTGGGTCAGATTATGGAAAACGGAGGAACTCGAACCCTTCAGATTAGCAGTTAAAGAACTATTGCCACCTTGCTATGGATGGGAAAAAGTACGGTGGCTTAGGGAGATGAGGGCGGCTTGGGTTAAACTGAACTTAGCCCAGTATTGGGAGAATCCCGAGATGATCCCTGGCAATGCTAAACGCCTGATCAAAGATCGCTATTGGGAAAAGATTCATGAGGAATCCCTCGGCTCAATTGGGTTGGGTCGGTTGACAGCAGAGTTTCTGCTGGTTAAGCATGAACCTCTGCCTGAAAGCTTCCTGGATCTCCCTATGCCAGCCCGTGCTCGTTCCTTATTACTTCAGTTCAGATACGGAACATTGGCAGTCAACAGCTTCACAGCTTGCTGGTCAACAAATAGTTCTCTATCTGATAAATGTATAAACTGCCATCTATGCAAGGAAACTTCTGAGCATGTCCTATTTTTCTGTCCTCTGTACAAATGCCCTCGTGGGAAGTGGATTATCCCTCTGTGTAAAACACTGCCATCACAAAACCGAAACAGTGTATATAGAATATGCAAATATGATACTTCCACGCTGATAGTAAGTTCTGTTTCCAAATATTTGGCAGCAGCATGGAAAATCCGCAATAGGATTACTACAGATCTTAACCCATCGGTCGAAGAACGGTCTAGAAGTTAGCGAACTAGCACCCTGTTATATTAATCTGGGACTTCAAGTAAAACGATTAGTATGACCTATCGACAATGAAAGAATGTAGCCCCGCGCATGATGGCTAGTGGGTTACCCCAATTGAAGTGACTCATAGTTCCTCAGCACATATAATTTAAAAAATCGCAAGTTGCAATCTATTCGATTAACTTATTTAATAGAACTGATTAACTTATAGCATTATTTTCCACTGGTTCACTTCTAGCCTTTGCCAATAGGAGCTACTATATGTAGTTTTTATGTCTTATTTTATATATAAACCTGTTTTAGAATGATTTTCATGCTTTTAACAATTGGTTAGCATTATTTTAGTACTTAGCCTCTTGCACAGGGTAAGATCCAGAGATTATTTTGAGAGCCTTGTCTTAATTATTTATGAAACTTTTTATGTAATTTTATGAATTTTTTCTTTTTGTATTAACTGCCAAATGTTTTTTTACTAAGTGATGGTTCATGGCTTTTATCTTTTTATATGTATGATCACTTCTAACTATTCAAATGGTCAAAATTTGGACCGAATAAACTATTAAAAAAAAAAAAAAAAAAACCTGCAGCTTTAAAAACCAAATATACCAAAATATATATTTTTATATCCTGAGTCTCAAGACACCAACCTCAATTTTTCTATCTTTTACCAATAGAAAATTACACTTAGAATATGTTCCAATGTAACCCCAATGCTAGCCCATGGGAGAGATAGTCCTTGCAATAGTGAAAAATGAATTTAAGAGTTTTTCTCTATCTGGACATAATAAACTTAAATGCTTATGGCCAACATGTTAAATACACTGCACACTGCCCCTGGGGCTAACCAGGGACTACCTTAGGAGTGACTTACCTGTAATAAAAGGATAGTTTGGGCCAGGCAAGTGAGTACACTCTGCAATGGCAGCCCTGTGATGTTTGAAAGACTACCATAGTGGATGGCACAACCAGCACTGCAGGCCCACTAGTAGCATTAGACTTACAGGCCCTGAGCACACATGATGCAATTTACTAGGAGCTTCCTTGTACATCCAATATTCCAGCCATGAAGAAGCCAATGTTACCATGATTTAGACACAAAGCACATGCACTTCAGCACTAGGTAGCATTGGTATGGTGCACAGAGTCCTAAAGCCAGCAAAAGCAAGGTTCCGAACACAGTCAAAACTGAAGGGTCAGAAAGCAAAAGGTTAGGAGAAACCATGCCAAAAGATGCCAGGTCCAACACTTAACATAAGAGGCAATGCGTAAAGTATTTATGAAATACTTGAACTACAGCAACACAGTGAAAGAACCACAGAAAAGACACCAGTTTAGAAAAATAGGAAATATTTGTCTGATGAAACTTATACCCAAACAACAAAAATCCAATCATACTTGCATAGGTATCACAGTTCAAGTGTGGCATTGTAAATCACAGTGCTTAAAAAGATGTAGTTGCTCCCTTTCAGTGAGATACATAAGTTCTCTTTAGATGAGTACTAGGAAAGCACTTACAATTATAGATCCTATATCATCACCCGACCGGAATGGTTTGCAGAGGACCTTAGATTCTCAACTTGGGAAGTCAATGTGGGGCAAGAACACACAACAGGCAACCCAGAGCTGTGGTGCGGGGTGTTGCTGGATATGCAAGCACAAAGGCTGAACAGTCAGCTTGCTCCTTCTACTTACAGTACCTTGATGGTGTCTGGATGTCCCTGTGAAGACGATGAAGCACTATGCACACTGGCTTAGTGAACCAAGAAGCTTTCACTTCAATTGTTGAATGAAGCCGAGTTGATGAGCTGACTTGGAAAATAAAGAAGCGCTTGGCCCATTCCGACTTGGTAGGCGGAGAAGTTCTTGACACCCTCTGACTTGTTATGAAGATGTTCTTGGCCCACGCTGACTTGGTAAGCGAAGAAGCGCACAGCCCGCGCTGACTTGGTTTGAACAAGCACTCGACTCATGCAGGTCAAATGGAGGGTGTTACACATATGGAGGGTCAGACATACAGTTCCTCATTGAGACACACTGCTACTGGACTCACATCCTGAGATTTCCAACAGGAAGTTAAAGAGCAGGAGTAGCCCTTCTCACTGAAAGAGGCAGCAGGCCAACACAGCAGAGTAAGTTGCAAAGTGGTAGTCCTTCCTTGCAGCATACCAATCAGCAGGCAGTAGGCCAACACAGAGCAGTTAGCAAAGTGGCAGTACCTCCTGGCAGCACAGCTTCTCTTTTTGGCAGAGTCTCCTCAGGACCCCATAAGTGAATTGACTTGGTGGGGTTTGAGGTCCAGTACTTAAACCAAATGTGTCTTTGAAATGGGGAAGACTTCAAAAGATGCCTTGGAAGATCACAAGTGCCTTCCCTGGCTCCATACACTCTACAGGGGAGTATACAGCCCTTTGTGTGAGGAGAGGGACAGCCCTGCTCAAGTGCAAGAATCAGCTGCTCCCTCCCACCTAGCCCAGGAAGACCCATACAAATGTCACACCAAAGCTCCTTTTTTTTTGTGGCTGCCCACCACAAATGCACAGAGTTCAGCTCTCTGTCATCTATCCCAGAGTTGTATTGAGACAGACAGAGGCACAGAATGGTTGACATAAGAAAATGCCAACTTCCTAAAAGTGGCATATTCAGACTAACACTTTAAAATCCAACTTCACTATAAGTTGTGATTTTAAATTGTGAAGGCAGAGATACCAAACTCCACATATCTATCTCTTCTCAATTGGAAATTACACTTAAAAGATGCTTTAAGGTTACCCGAATGTTAAGCTGTGGGAATGATAGGCCTTGAAGTAGTGGAAAACAAATTTAAGAGTTTTTCACTATCTGGACATGTTAAACTAAAAGGTGCATGCCCCCCGTTTTAAATACACTGCACTCTACCCTTGGGGCTAGCCAGGGCCTACCCTAGGGGTGACTTACGTGTAATAAAAAGCTAAGTTTGGGCCTGGCAAGTGTGTATACTGGCCAATTGTGAAGGGCCAGTATAAAACTGTACCCACTGGTGCTACAGTGCATGCTTGAGGCATGTTTGAAGGCTACTGTAGTAGGTGGCACAATCAGTGCACTTTGCCAGGTACTTACAAGTAAATCAAATATGTCAATTGGTGGTAAGCCAATGTTACCATGTGTAGAATACAGAGCACCTGCGCTTTAGCACTGGTCAGCAAAACAGGAGGTCAGAGGGCAAACAGTTAGAGGAAACCATGCCAAGGCCTGCCAGGTCTAACACTTACACTTTGGATTCCACTTTTATCTAATGTGTTTAATGCCATTAATAGGGGTGGGTTTCCTTCTATTTATCAAGCATGACGATTGCCCCTGATTTTAATAAGGGGAGTAGAATTGGCCCCTAATGCTAATGCCCAATATCCCTGCCCATCCTTTCAGGTAAGAGTTTGGATAGGGTGTTATTGGAGAGGTTACAGAATTGGGGAGAGGGACATTCTATTGTTTCAGATATGAAATACAGATTTAGGAAAGGCTTAAGTACTTTGGAACAGTCCCTGAATTTAGAACTGCTGGTGAGCAAGTACACTAAGGCTAAGAAGGCATCCATTTTTTTTTACCTTTATGAACCTTATCAGTGCATTTGACTGTGCTAATCATATTAATCTGTGGCAACCTATGTACACAATGGGTGATGATATTCAGCTAATTATTTTACTTAACCGCCTTTATAAGATTGCCACAGCTAGGGTCTGGTTTGGCCCATGAGGGGAAGGTACTTGGCCATTTATAGTAAAGAAGAAAGTCAGACTGTAGTGTGTCTCAGCCCCATTCCTATTTATTCTGTACATATTCAGTTTGGAAAATGCCCTCTTGCATCTTGCAATCCACTGTTGACCTTCTTAAGATTGTTTCTCGATTGTTACCTTCCCTGCTATATGTAGACAATGTGGTTCTTCTAGAAAAGACCTGTGTAATGATTTGCTGGAAAAGAACTCCTAAAACAAGGCAATGTGTTGTTAAGATTACTGCAATCTTGATAGTTCCTTCATTTTCATTCTTGGGGCCTGTTAGGAATTGTATTTCTGGTTGTCAGCGTATGCACCCAGTACAAGTAGCAACAACCACTCTGGTCAGGGTAAATCAGATACACACTTTATGTAAACCTGTGCTCACCCTCTGGTAGTTTGGTACAGAGCAGGCAGGCTTAACTTAAGAGGCAATGTGTAAAGTATTTGTACAACACACACACACACTTCACACACACACACACACACACACACACACACACACACACACACACAGTAACACATTGAAAACACCACAAAAAGACTCCAAACTGATTTGGAAAAATAGGGAATATTTACCTGATTAAAACACAACCAAACCAAAATGACAAAAAAATCAATGTATACTTTTTCCAATATGAGCATTCAAAGTGTGCAGTGCTGAAAGAACATTCAGGTTTTGTAGGTTATTTACGGTCACGTTGACCGTGTTGAATTGAGTGAAATCCAGGCAGTGGATCGTTAGTTCTGCAGCTGCAAACGTATCTGTAAATCAGTGCCCAACCCCCACTGACACTGGTAATCCTTGACAGTTCCCTCGAGACCATTGCACCGATCCTAATGCAGCCGCCAGTGAGAAAGTGCACAGCTACGGGGACCACAAGGGTCCTGCATTGCACAGTACCTCCTCTGGAGAGGTAACAGGGATGTGGTTGAGCTACCGACATCTGTGACCTCAGGGAATGAAGTTTTTGAGGTTGCGATCTCCTCTGTCAAGCTGAGGGTGGGGGGCATAGCAAGTCATACTGATCCGGTTTTGTGCAGTGCTGCAGTGGTCTCTCCCAGGGGTCATAGACAGGGCTCTATGCTGTCCTTGCCGTGCTTGGCACTGGAACACAGTTGATTAGGGCAGCAGGCTGCTGTCAATAAGGACTCTAATGTGTTCATCCCAAAAGCACCGGTCCTTTGATGGAGTATAACACAGAGCTCTGAGCCCAGCTGGAGCTCGGGCAAGCACTGATTTTTAAAACACGGAATTCTTGGTTTGTGCGGAGTAGAGCCCTGGTTGTCACCACACGGGACAGTTCTCTCATGCAGCTTATGTGCTAGTTCTCAGAGAATGGCTTAAACAACTGTCTTACAAAAAAAATGTCAACACAAGTCCCTGATGGCCCTGAGACTTTGAGAAAGGGGCAAGCCAGTAAGCCCTTGGTGATCGCTTGAGGCAAATAATGCAAAGCCTGTCCTTCCTCAAGCCAAGTTAGGGAGCAGCAGGGCAACAACATAAAAGCAGTCCTTTGCTGAAAAAAAATCCAGTTGAGTCCTTTAGGGAGTTCAACAGTCCTTTTGACAGAATTTCAGTTCCAGAAGCAGGGTGTCTGATTTTAGGGTGGCTGGGACTCAGCACAAAAGTGCCTTTGATGTGAGGGGTGACTTCAAAGCAGGCCGCTGTAGTGCACAAGTATCCATTTCATCCCAGCCCTGAGTGTCAGGCTATCTGTGGGGGATAATCAGACCTTAGTGTGTGAACAGGATGTTATCTATGGAAGTGTGTCTGCCACTCCCATTCCTCTATGCCCAGGAAGACCCATCATAATGCAGATGAATACAGATGCAGTTGAGTGTCCTGTGTTGTGGCTGTCTAACGAGAATCCACAAATGTAGCTGTCACCCAGCCCAGTCCAGATGTGTATTGGAGACAGGCTGTAAGGCACACAGAGCAGTAAGAGAAGGGAAATGTTCACTTTCAAAAAGTGGTGTTACTATATTAGTAATGATAAACCCAACTTTACCAGTAAAGAGGATTTATCAGGTCCATTCCAAAGATATGAAACATGGGGAAGCTACACCTGTCTGATCAGGAATCACAACTTAAAAGTTGTATTAAGGAATTCCCAATGGCAGCCGAAAAGAGAAGTAGGCCTCACAGTAGTGAAAAACAAATTTGGGTATTTGTCACTACTAGATCATGACAGACATAAGAGCACATGTCCTACCTTTTACCGACACAGAACCCTGCCCTTAGGCTTACTTAGGCCTACCTTAGGGGTGACTTATATATGTAATAAAAGGGGTGTTTAAGTTTTGGCAAGTAGTTTTGAATGCCAAGTTAAAGTGGCAGTAAACTCCACACAAGGGCAGTGCAATGGCAGGCCTGAGACAGGGTTGAAAGTCTACTTATGTGGACAGCACAATCAGTGCTGCAGGTCCACTAGTAGCATTTGAAGTACACGCCCTGGGTATATAGCATACCGCTCTGCAAGGGACTTTCAGGTAAATCAAATATGTCAGTCAGGTGTACACCAAGGTCATTGTATTTACGTAGGAAGCACACGCACTTTAGCTTTGGTTAGCAGTGGTAAAGTGCTCAGAGTCTTAGAGTCAGCAAAAAGATACCACAAAGACAGGAGGTAAAAGGCAAAAAGTCTAGGGGAAGACCACTCTAATGATGCCAGGTCTGAAATGCCCTATTTGCTAGACAGGGAAAATGCGGCCCTTAAATATGAGTGAAGCCCATACAGTTACAGAAGACGGCTACCTTTGTATTCAGATTTGCTTCTAAATTAGGGACCAGGACCATTAAAGAGATGCTTATAACCCATAATTGTAGATTTTCTATCACTTGACTGTTCTTACAAAATTCCTATGGTTGGAATTTATTAGATCAACCTATAAATGTTAAGGCTTTACGCTGGGTAATTCAGAAGAAAGCATTCTCTTCTCAGTTATGAAAAATGAAATAAACAGAATTTGACAGCCAAATGAATCTCGCTAAAGACCAACGTGAAAATGCCAAAAGCTCTGTAAATGGTCACACCTTAATCCCTTCTAGTTATGGCTTATAGTTCTATATTTGTTGTGCTTTCAATAGTCATCAATGCTGTATTTTAATCGATTTTATTTTGGTGCAGTCCATTTTATGGTGGATTCTCCAACTCCAGGGCTCTGATTTAAGGATCTTAGAGTGTGCCTCTGCTGGCACAAAACACTTCACATACTGTGTTTGTTTGCAAGTTTTATGAATATCCAAGAATATATTTAAAAAAAAAAATTGGTATTGCATTTTAAACAATGTAGAGCTGCACTCTTGTATTTACAATCTTTGAAATCCTAGCCTGTTTGTCAAGCTGTGCTAAGTTTTGTAAGTAGTGCTGGGAGAACTAGGAAATCTTTAACAAATATGCACAGTTCATATTTGATTTTATATTCATATTTTATGTGTTTTATTGTATTTAATACTATTTGTTATGGTTGTGGAGTATTATCTGAATAAAGATGTATTTGACTTGATCTTGAGTGATCTTCCCTGTTAGGTACTTCTTGCTGTTAATTGAAGTTTAGCAGGGCAGTGTTTAAGGTACAGTGCAGGCGCCTTCTTGCATCATATGTGATCTCTTTTGTGAAGGCTGACAATGTAACAGTGATGCATTTCAAGTTTATGGAAGAGAGTATTGGGCATGCAGAGTATTGGCTTGGTCAATTTAAGAATTTATGACTGTCTCACCAAAACTGACAGATTCAGCTGAATATTTAAGGGCCTCTAGCACTACCTTAGCGCCACCGTAGCGTCATTTATTTGACGTGCCATATGTACAAAGTGACAAAATGCATGCATTGTGCCACTTTGTAACGCTTTCTGCTACATTATGCCTTTGACAGACATGATGTATGGAAGGAGGACATTCTGGGGCTAGGAGGCCCACAAAAATAACACAGTGAAATTTAACAGATATCACTGCGCCATTTTTGCGTCATTGTTAACGCCTGTTCAGATCAGGCGTTAAAATGACACTCCATAGAAACCTATGGGTCTCCTTGCACTTTGCTACACTAGCGTCAACATTTTTTATGCTAATGTAGCAAAGTGCCACAATAGCATCGAAAATGTTGGCACTATTGTGCTAACAACCTCCATGGTAACAACCATGGTGTTGTTAGGTACTGGTAGTGGGCAGATGAAAAAGTAGCGCACTATCTCTGGTGTGGCAGTTATTCTTAAATATGGGTCTTAATTTCTTCCAAAAGGGATTTCTAGCTGACATTTAGATGATGAAGGATATAGTAATGCTGAAGTTGATAAGCTAAACAATTAACAAACTCAGAAAAAAAGACAAGAACTAGATCTGACACAATAAGCTTTAGATTGGGCAAAAGTTCATAAAATGTTTAATAAGTGATAGGTTTAAGAGAGAAAATGGGAGTGTTGTCTCTATTCAAAGTAAAAAGGACTACAGTGTAAGATGAGGTAGCAGTGAAAGACCTGATATGAGTTTGGTGAATTCTGGACACCTTGCTTGCATTGCTGGGTCTGCATTTGAAATAGAGCAGATGGTAGATCCTACACTTGTGGCACACCTCCTGCATCCATCCAACTCTAAATTAGTCCATAGGCATTTCTAGAGGACAGGGATGGCACAATGAGTGAGTTTAAAAATCGATCTTGAATGATTTGTATCCTTATCAAAAGAGGACACTCAAATGTTTTTTGGGAATTTTTTAAGTGATTGGGGATAACATACCTTATTGTCGCATTTATAGTTTATAAACCAGCTCTCTTCTTGCTTGCCTTTGAGCAAATTTTAATATTTTAATTTAGAAGATAAGGGAGCAAAGTGTGTTTCCTTGTCCATTATGTAAGAAACCAAGGTACAATAGGTGAAATTAGCAACATCAAATGTAATGCAGGTGAAGGCGAGGGATGAATGAGTGTTGATTGGCCTGTAGAAAGCTTCAGTAGGATTTTTTTGTATTCAACAGTGAGGTACAATTAATGAAAATGTGAGGGACATTGTGAGATGTTTGTAATGTTTTCACTAAAAAGTGATCAGACCAGTTGAAAGTTGTAGTATTCTGCAAAGATAAATTGATCCTCATAGAAAAACAATGCAATTGTATGTGGATCGGTTGGGTTATTGGTGATAGGATGTGAGTTTAGGTCCAAAAAGTTGAGTATTACTGATTTACCTTCTTATGTTGAAAGCTATTTTATATAGAAACCTATTTCAGTAAGATGTTTTTCTTATAAAGGGCATTGACCCCTCATCCAGCAAGCACTAGGTGGCAGTTCTCTTTGTATGAGAAGCGCATCAAAAGAAGCAAATGCTGCTTGGTGGGCCCACCAAGACCTCTATTAATTGTACTTTGTAAGTTTGCGCCGCTTTTGCATCACAAAATGACAGTAAAGTGGCGCAAAAAAGGTATAAATCAGGGCCTTAGTGCCTACACACTAAGTAGAAAAGGTGCTAACAACCTGATCGAATAGCCTCATTAAATCTTGAAAATGTGGACCTACAACTGAAGAAGAGGCTATAAGACACAGGGGAGAAAGGGAAATACTCTGTTCCACCAGGAATCACTTTTCAGAAGCAAAAGGGGAGATGGTGAAAACATCAGCCCTGAAAGAGAAAAGCAAATATTTTTTACAGACAATGGTGGTCATTACAACCCTGGCGGTCGGTGTTAAAGCGGCGGTAAGACCGCCGACAAGCCAGCATTAAACAATTTGCAATTACGACTGTGGCGGAAACCGCCAACAAAGACAGCAACTTTAACACTCCGACCGCCACGGCGGTACAAACAAACAGCTTGGAGGTCACCGCCAACAGACAAGCGGGAGACAATGTACCGCCCACTCTATTATGACAGGCCAATCCGCCACCTTTTCCGGGGCGGATTCACCGTGGATAAAAACACGGCGGAAACAGGAATCCCCAAGGAAAAACGCTCACCTCTACACACTCCACGAGAAACGAGGACGCCATGGACCCAGAACTCCAAATTCTCCCTGCAATAGTCTTCCTGCTCCTCTACCAGGAGCACGAACGCCGGCGGCAAAGACCACGGTGAGTACTGCACCTACGACACAGGGGAGGGGGGAGGGAAAAAACAGTGACACACGCACGCAACACCCCCACCCTCATCCACACCCACTACAACCCACACACTAATGCATATCAATACATCACAGTTACACCCCCCAAACACCCTGAAGAATGCAAAGACAATAGAAAATGAGTGTAACCATTGTAATATATTAAAAGCAAGTAGGCAGAAATATATACATAGTAGTCCAGGTAGTGCTCCAAGAAAGTCCGTGAAACACTGGGACCACACGGTATGGGCGAGGCCCACACAAGATCCCCGACCATGACGGAGAGAACACTGCAGGGGCATCAGACAGCAACTAAACAGGCAACTCAGGGGGAAGGAAAGGGGGGCACCTCAGCCGGTTCAGTGCACGATGCCAAATACACGAGGGGGCCACATGCCCACTGTTCAATCTCGGGCAGTGCAAAGCCACAGTCTCTCAAGTCTCTACAGTGGGTGGGTTGCCCACTGTTCAATCCTGGGGAGTGCAAAGCCACAGTCTCTCAAGTCTCACAAGTGGGTGGTTTTCCCACTGTTCAATCCTGGGGAGTGCAAAGCCACAGTCTCTCAAGTCTCACAAGTGGGTGGTTTGCCCACTGTTCAATCCTGGGGAGTGCAAAACCACAGTCTCGCAGGTCTCACAAGTGGGTGGTTTGCCCACTGTTCAATCCTGGGGAGTGCAAAGCCACAGCCTCTCAAGTCTCACAAGTGGGTGGGCTGGCCACTGTTCAATCCTGGGGAGTGCAAATCCATAGTCTCTCAAGTCTCACAAGTTGGTGGGCTGCCCACTGTTCAATCCTGGGGAGTGCAAAGCCACAGTCTCTCAAGTAGATAACAGTCTCCACTGGTTGTGGAGGGGGCTTTGTGCCCAGAGTGCTTCATCCTGCCAAGGACTGAGGTAGTGGATGTATCTCTCCACTGGTTCTGGAGGGGCTTTGTGCCCAGAGTGCTTCATCCTGCCAAGGACTGAGGTAGTGGATGTATCTCTCAACTGGTTCTGGAGGGGGCATGGTGCCCAGAGTGCATCTGACAGACTCATTTGCCCAGTGCCCTTGCCGCTCATGGGCCAGCGGTGCTTGAGATGGCGGTGCCCTGTTCAACGGTGCTTGAGATGGCGGTGTCCTGTTCAGCGGTGCTTGAGATGGCGGTGCCCTGTTCAGCGGTGCTTGAGATGGTGGTGCCCTGTGCAGCGGTGTTTGAGATGGCGGTCTCCATTGCAGGGTCTCAGCTGCTGGCGGTCCTTCATGGCCCAGCGGGGCTTTTGCTGGCGGTGGCCTCCTGGTCAGGTGGGCTTATGCTGGTGGTCCTTCATGGCCCAGCGGGGCTAGTGCTGGCGGTGGCCTCCTGGGCAGCTGGGCTGGTGCTGGCGGTGGCCTCCTGGGCAGGTGGGACAGTGTTGGTGGTGGGCTCCTGGGCAGCTGGGCTGGTGCTGGCGGTGGCCTCCTTGGCAGGTTGGATGGTGCTGGCGGTGGCCTCCTGGGCAGGTGGGATGGTGCTGGCGGTGGTCTCCTGGGCAGCTGGGCTGGTGCTGGTGGTGGCCTCCTGGGCAGCTGGGCTGGTGCTGGCCTCCTGGACATTGGGGATGATGGCGGTCTTCTCCGCCATGCTGCTCTTCCCAGACTTGCCGGGTTTCTTGTGGCCCTTCCCCGCCTTTTAAGGTGTCACCGCTGACTCCACACTCCCACTGAGACCCCTGGGAGCGGCTTTGGTGGCTGGAGTCTTCCCCCTCTCCCGCCGGGCACTGGCCAACTTCTGATGCTTCACAGGTGGGGGACTGTCTGTGCTGTGGCTCCGTGCCACACTGGCGGCCCCGGTGGCTGGTGCACTCCAGATTCCGGTGACTAGAGGCACCACTGGTCCCGGAGATGTTGTGGCTGAGGTGCTAGTTCGGGACCTATGAGATGGATGGGGTGGGGGAGGTGTGGGAAAGAGGTCAAGGTTGGACAGGAAAAGTTTTTTAGGACACACTGGACGGGTAGCTGGAGGGGGTTTGGGAGTGGAGGAAGAGGTGGTGGTTGTAGGAGGTGTACGTTTGGTGACTTTGGGTGAAGGTGCATGTGCTGGAGGCTGTTGTGAGGTGGATGGCTGTTGGGTGGGTGGGTGCCTGCGTTTGTGTAACAGGGGATGTGTGAATAGTAGTGGGGTGGTGACTGCATGCGAGCGAGGTGTCGTGGTAGGTGTTCTGGAGAGGGATGTAGTGGCTGTAGAGGTAGTGCATGCAGGTGTGAGTGTAGACGAGACTGGGAGGGTGACGAGGAGGAGGGGGACACAGTGGAGGCAGTGGATGTTGGTGTGTCTGCATGTGTGTGATGCTTGCGTGAATGCCTGTAGGATGTGTGGTGCTTATGTTTGCCTGAGCTTCCCTTGGGTGTTGACGTGTGTGCATGTTGGTCTGTAGGTGTGCTTGGGATAGGCTGAGGTACAGGGGATTGAGTCGGGGTGGAGGAAGTTGGAGGGGGGAGGCTAGACACAGGAACAATGGCTGCCATCAGTGCTGAGGCCAGAGTCTGAAAAGCTCGCTGAAGGGCCGCCTGACCAGAATGAATGACCTCCAGGAATGCATTGGTTTGTTGCAACTGCCTCTCTACACCCTGGATGGCATTCAAAATGGTAGACTGCCCACAGTGAGGGACCTGAGGAGGTCAATGGCCTCCTCACAGAGGGTAGCAGGGGTGACTGGGGCAGGGCCTGAGGTGCCTGGCGCGAAGTGATGCCCTCCCTCCTGGGTGAGCGGGCACGGGGCAAAGGCTGAGGGGTTGCTGGGAGGGCGGTGCTGGTAGGGGGGGTGGTGGCTATACCTGTAGATGCGGGGGGCACAGATGTTGCCGCCACCACAAGGGAGCTACCATCAAAGGACGAGTCCGTGTCGCTGGTGTCAGCTCCTGTCCACGCCGTGGAGCTCCCCTCGCCCTCCGTCTCACTGGTGAATTCAGACTCCGTAGTGTCGCCCTCCAGGGCCATGTGGGATGCAGCTCCCTCGTGCTCCGGTGCCAATACTCCTCCGCCTGACGATGCTAATGAATACAAGAACAGGGAGACCACAAAAAGGGGGGGGGAGACAGAAGAAAGACATGTTGAGTGCATGCATTACCGCTACCATTGGTGGACACGGCAGACACAGAAGCCCCCTGCACTACGCTGCGCTCTTGGGCTCCACTGTTCAATTCCTGGGAAATGGCCTACAAGGCTATGGACGACATCTGCACACATGGATAAAACAGGGGCATGACTAGGTGTACTTGGCACTCTACAGAGGTGGGATGGGGTGCCACATGGCCTGCCTTACGGAGGGACCTTGCCTACTAAAATTGCCCTGGCCTAGGGAAACCCACAGCCCACCTCCCTCACCCAGACACCTCCACTGTGCGCAAAATCAGCAGGATGAGAGTGTACTCACCCCCTTGTGGCTGCTGTGATTGCCTCAAGTGCCCATCCAACTCCGGGTACGCCACCGGCAGGATCCTGAAAATCAGGGGGGTCATGGTGCGACGGGCACCCCTCCCATGTTGGGAGGCCATCCCCAGCTGAGCCTCCGCCGTCTTCTTCCTCCAGCGGCGAATGTCCTCCCATCTTTTCCGGCAGTGGGTGCTCCGTCTGTGGTAGACCCCCAGGGTCCGGACGTCCTTGGCAATGGCACGCCAAATATCTTTTTTCTGGTTGGCGCTTACCTACATGAAGTGTGCAGGGGGAAGAGTACGTTATTACCAACTGCACCGTCAAAGTGATTGGCCCCCATCCCTACTCTTGCCATGTGGCACATGCATTCACCGTCTTGAATGCACGCAGCACTCTCCCCCCTTCCTTCCTACATCCAGCCCTCTCCACACAGGCATAGCTCATACAACATGCTCTGTGTGTTCTTACCTGTTTGTCTGGAGGACCGTAGAGTAGCGTGTACTGGGGGAGGACCCCATCCACGAACTTCTCCAACTCCTCCGATGTGAAGGCAGGGGCCCTTTCCCCAGACACTCGAGCCATTGTCTCTTCCAGACCGAGGTCACAGCAGCACATGCAGTGTAGGTCCTCTCCTGTCGAAGATCAGGTATCGAGTGATTGAACAGATAGAAAATGGCGGTCACGTCCGTGGCGGTGCGTACCGTCACCGCCGGCGTACATCGTCATTGGCTCCTGGGACCCATAGGGTCCAATGTTAACCAATGCAGCATTGCACCGCGGTCTTCGACCGCCTACCGCAACGGTCTACAATGCCAGTGCAGTTACCTCACATCCCATTGTCCCACTTTAGAGGCCAGGCAGCCGCCATTTCAGAGGCCCACATGGCTTAATTTCCAACTGCGTCACATATACCTAGACCTAGACTCAACACACATACAGACCACCTTTTGTGTATGATTGGTGTTCTGGGTAAACTGTGGGTACGTACGTCTGAGTTGTTTGACTCTGTGCTCGCTGTTGTCCTTCATAGGCACCATCCGCTGGGACATGTGAGGAGATGGTGGCATCCTCCGGTGTACCGACCGTTGGTGGACATGTCGACAATGGAGGAGCGACATGTGATTATCACATACACGCTTGACCGTGCCACAATCCAGGAACTGTGTACCCAGTTGGAGCCAGACATGATGTCAGCAATCCGCCATCCCACAGGAATCCCCCCTCAAGTGCTGGTGCTGTCAGTGCTCCATTTCCTTGCAAGTGGGTTTTTTCAAACAACAGTGGCCATAGCATCAGGGATGTCCCAGCCTATGTTTTCCAACGTATTGTCCAGAGTGTTGTCTGCCCTTCTGAAACACATGCGGAGCTACATCGTTTTTCCTCAGGTGGAGGAGTTGACTACAGTGTAAGGTGATTTCTATGCCCTGGAACATATCCCCAACATCATAGATGCCATTGATGGGACCCATGTGGCTTTGGTCCCCCCCCACAGGAGTGAACAAGTGTACAGAAGCCGGAAGAGTTATCATTCTATGAATGTACAGATGGTATGTTTGGCAGACCAGTACATCTCCCATGTGAATGCCAAGTTCCCTGGCTTAGTGCATGATGCCTACATCCTGTGGAATAGCAGCATCCCTTATGTGATGGGTCAACTCCAGAGGCACCGTGTGTGGCTCTTAGGTGAGCACCTGGAGGCAAGTCAGTGGGAATGGTTTTCTGGGTCTGGGGATATCCCTCCAGGTTAGTGCGTGTCTAACAGTTGTCCCTCACCATTTGCAGGTGACTCTGGTTACCCCAACCTGTCATGGCTACTGACCCCAGTGAGGAATCCCAGGACAAGGGCAGGGGAATGCTACAATGAGGCCCATGGGCGAACTAGGAGGGTGATCGAGCGGACCTTCGGCCGCCTGAAGGCCAGGTTCAGGTGCCTCCATATGACAGGTGGATCCCTATTCTACTCACCAAAGAAGGTGTGCCAGATCATCGTGGCCTGCTGTATGCTTCATAACTTGGCATTGCAACGACAGGTGCCTTTTCTGCAGGAGGAGGATCCAGATGGCGGTGTTGTTGCAGCTGTGGAGCCTGTGGACAGTGAAGACGAGGAAGCAGAGGAAGAAGACATGAACAACAGGGACTCAGTGATCTAGCAATATTTCCAGTGAGACACAGGTAAGAGTACAGACCTGCCTACTACATGTACTTAAACACTACTACCTCTCTACTGTCTGTCGTTTTCACCCATGGTATGGTCACTTAGATGTCACTTTCCCTTATGATTTCACAGATGTGGGTCCCACTGTGTGACATCTGCTTAGATTCCTCATGGACTACAGCTGTGTGACATAGGTATGTTGACATTACAATTGAAAGAGCATTTTGTCACTGTAATTGCTAATACACTATTTCGAAGTCACAGACAGTCTCCAGATTGTTTTTTGCTTTAAGTGTGTTTATTTAAGTGCTCAATATTGGAGGGGGTAGTGAAATGGTGAGGGGTGATGGCGGAGGAATGTCCATGGCAGAGTCCAGTCTATTAGTCTCACAGGTGCATTGTCCAAATGGGCATAGGAAGTGGAGCTGGGGCAGTTTAAGTATGCACAGGGTGACAAAGTGGGACAGGAGGATGACAATCAGGGTGGTCTAATTTCTTGGCGGTGTCTTGGCATCGCGCTCTGTCTTTGTCCTGGATCTCAGGGATCATTTGTGGGGTGGTTCCCCCTCTGCAGGGGGTGGGGTGCTGGTGTGGTGGTCCTGTGGCGGGGCGTCCTGTCCACTAGCGCCGGCGGAGGTGGTGGGCAGTTCATCGTCCATGCTAGTGTCAGGGGCCCCTTGTAGTGCCACAGGGTCCCTCCTGGTGTTGAGTAGTTCCTTCAGCACCCCTTCGATGGTGCCCAGGGTGGAGCTGATGGTTCTGAGTTCCTCCCTGAAACCCATATACTGTTCCTCCTGCAGGCGCTGGGTCTCCTGAAACTTGGCCAGTACCATTGCCATCGTCTCCTGGGAGTGGTGGTAGGCTCCCATGATGGAGGAGAGGGCCTCGTGGAGAGTGGGTTCCCTTGGCCTGTCTGCCCTCTGTCGCACAGCAGCCCTCCCAGTTCCCCTGTGTTCCTGGGCCTCCGTCCCCTGGACCGTGTGCCCACTACCACTGCCCCTAGGTCCCTGTTGTTGTTGGGGTGGTGGGTTATCCTGGGTTCCCTGTAGTGGTGGACACACTGCTGATTGACGTGTCCTGGGGACGGAGGTATGGGCCCGCTGGGTGGGTGCTGTGCTGGTGTTTCCAGAGGGGGGAAGGTCTGTGGTGGCCTGTGACTGGGTGAGGGGAACCGACTGTCCCGAGGTTCCCGATGGACCGAGCGGGTCATCTAGATCCAGTTGGTCAGAGCTGCTGTCATCACTGTGGGCCTCCTCTGTTGGTGGTGTGGACCCTCCTGTCCGGTGACGTTGGGAAGGGGTCCTGCAGGGGTATAAAAGGACGGTTATTACATCTGTGTGTGTCATGGTGTGCAATGGGTGGGTGACTGTGTACCCCAGTGCTTGCATTCCTGTGTGGGACCTTGTGTGAAGATGGTTTAGGGGGTTGTATGGGAATGTGCAGTGAGCATGCTTTAGTGATTGGTGTCCATGCTTTGTTGTTGCATGCAGGGCTTGGTGTTGGGATGGGTGGTTTGTGATGTTGGGACATATGTGAGGAGTTGGGGTGCTGGGGGTGAGGGTGGGGGTATGTGATAGCATGCAGGTAGGGAGGGGGATGTAATAATTAAGATTTGTCTTACCAGAGTCCATTCCTCCACCTACTCCTGCGAGGCCCTCAGGATGCAGAATCGCCAAGACCTGCTCCTCCCATGTTGTTAGTTGTGGGGGAGGAGGTGGGTGTCCGCCGCCAGTCCACTGAAGCCAGGTGGTGTCTTGAGACCACAGAACGCACCTTCCCCGTAGCTCATTCCACCTCTTCCTGATGTCCTCCCGATTTCTTGGGTGCCTTCCCACTGCGTTTACCCTGTCCACGATTCTTCGCCATAGCTCCATCTTCCTTGCAATGGAGGTGTGCTGCACCTGTGATCCGAATAGCTGAGGCTCTACCCGGACGATTTCCACCACCATGACCCTGAGCTCCTCCTCCGAGAACCTGGGGTGTCTTTGCCGTGCCATGGGGGGTGTAGGTGATGTGTGGGGTGGAGTGTCTGGTGATAAGTGTGCTGATATGTAGTGGTGTGTTGTGTGAGGTGCGTGGAAGTTCTGTGGATGATGGTGTTGTGTGCCTGTGGATGCTGTTGTTCTTGCTGGTGCTGTCTCTCTCTGGCCTTCTTTGGGTATTTTTGGTCGTGGGGGTTTGTGGGTGATGTGGGTTTATGTTTTATATTGTAATGGGTGTGTGGGAGTGGTGTGTGTATGTGTATCAGGTGTGTGTATTTCGATATGTCCAATGTGGTAGTGTTTTGTAAATGTGTGTGTATTTTGACTGCAGTGGTGTGTACCGCCAATGGAATACCGCGATTGAAAGACCGCCGTGTGGATTAGTGTGTTGTGATAGTGTGGGCGTATTCCTGTTGGCGTGACGGTGGATGTTTTGTTTTCGCCAGTTTATCACTGACCTTTGGTGTGGCGGACTTGTGTGGGTGTCTGAATTTTGGCGGATACCAAAATGTCGGTCATAATAGCTGTGGTGAAAATCCGCGGCCGTGGCGGTGTGTTGGCGGACTTCTGCACGGCGATAAGGGGCTTTTACCACCAATGTTGTAATGACCCCCAAAGAGTCTCAAAGCTGACCAGTAATTTGGGGAAAATATGCACCTCAAAAGCATAATTTTCACAAACACTCTTGTGCCTTCCTAAGCGTCCAAAGGGAGAGATCATTTGGGACATCTGAACCAGACACCTGCCACAAGTACAAATGGGCATCAAACCCAGGGTAGTGAGAATGCAAGCAACCTAAAATGTGCAAGGTACAGTGCTTAATTTGTAAATAAAAATGTGCCGGTGCCCAAAGCTCTCCTCTGAAACACACTGCTGCTGCAATTGAATGTGCGAGCACGTAATGCTGAGGTAGTGTAAGACATCTCGGGCCCCTTCAGTCCATTTACAGCCACTCCCTGCCCCTTCAGCTCACTCTTGCAGCTTTCTGCTTTGTCCCATTGTGACGCTTTTTTGTTTTTCTCTTCCTCTGTCTTTACTATATGTGTCTTCTCCTGACAGTAAATGCAGGAGGCAGAAATATTAGTGCCAGCCCTCAAAAATAAGTGCCGGTTCTCAGCACAGAATCCACAACACTAAATGTGCCAGTGAAGAATGCTATAAAATACTGACCAGATTCCATAAGCCAAAATTCACAGAAGCTACCAATCCCATCCTGCTAGATTTTTATGACAAACTGTCTAACCGTTACACAACTAAGGAAAATATTATGGATACCTACATAAACAGCACAAAAAAAAACACCAGCTCCAACCCTTTTCCCACAATACCCTCCAGCACAAGGTAAACACACCAACTACGCTACCTTCAAAGAACTATCACCAACTGATTTTCTGGTTTGTGTCAAAAGAGGGAAGCCAGTCAGCTGCCCCACTGGCCCTTGTCCACCTCAAATCTTCAAAAAATACCTACTCCTTAATGACAGCAGTGTTACTAGAAGACCTTAAAAAGGCATACCTCCCCCCAACCCCACCGCCACGTTTAAAAAAAAAAAAATAATAACCTGGACAATCAAGGCTCTGGCAACTACACATTCATGGCAAATGGTCTATTCCTGGGCAAAATTATAGAAAAAGCAGCTTTCAGATTTCACCCTGATGTCACAACTCCATACATTCTGGTTTCCAAATTAGATTCCCTCCAGGTAGAGGCACTGTATCAGCCCTAATCTCTTTCTGGGATGTCCTTAAAATAAAACCACAGTGGACCAGAACAGAGTTGCTGCTCTTCTTCTCTTGGACTTTTCAGCAAATAGGGGTCCTTCAAAGCACAATTAACTTACCCATGGTTTGCAACATATACACAAAATCTTTATCAGATCTGATCAAGGAGTTTGACATCTCCTGCTATAGCTATCTTAAGTTATATTATGTTGATTTGTATAGCACACTAATCCCCTGAGAAAGTATCCAGGAGCCTGTAAATATACAACAATGCAGATGACATGCAGATATTCCTACTGATTGCTTCTGGCCTAGTAGTTGAAACAGAGCTATCTCAAATTGAATGCCTCTGAAACTGGTGTACTCATCTTTGGCAACTGGAAAACCTACAACCCTCTCTTTGCCTTGCCTGCTGATCTAAGACCACCTCCTAAAATAGCTAAGATGGTAAAAAACACTGGAAGTACCATGGAAGCCAAACTGCCAATTAATCCACAAGTTTGATAAGGCAGCTTAATCAAGCTTTCTCACAATGAAAACACTGCAACGCATCTACTCGCACCTCAGAGCGGACACAAGATTCAAGCTCCCATTTTCTCCTGATTCTATCAAAAGTGGTCTACGCTAATAGTCTGTATCATGGCTCAGTTTTGTTAACTATGAGAAGACTACATATATTTCAGAACACTGCACTAGACTCTTCCATATAAAGATACAAGCGCACATCTCCCTTGCTTTGAAGGTGATTAACTGGTTACCATTTAGAAGACGATCTGCCTTCAAGCTGCTCTGTATCACACACAAAGCAATACATGGCAAAGGGCCACTCTTCATCAGGAAATAAACAACAAACACATAGAACAAAGGAATCTATGCTCAAGAATGGCTCCACACCTCACAATTCCTACATATGAAACAAAACATGCTTAGATCATCTTTCTCTATTCAAGCAGTCAAAATATGGAATTACCTACCTACACACATAAGATCCACAGACAACCATCTCCATTTCAGAAGATTAGCCAAGAGCTGGCTCTTCCCCACAAGACAACTATTCTCACAATTAAAGAATATATCAGAACAGTATACTTAAACATAAAGGGGGGGTCTGTGTGGACCCGTGAGCCCCAGGGACCAGCATCTCCCCGGGGTGAATAGAATGATGGAGGGGGGCTGCGCAACCCCCCTTAAGAAGCCATAGATAGCCCTGTGGACAGCCACAGACCAGCGTTGGCTCCAGCTATGTCCTGGGGTGCCCATCCCCAGGACATAGCTTTTGGTTTTGCCTGGTGAGATCTTTGACAGCCCCACCATACAAAACCAAACAAAGTCCGGTTTCTGACTGCAGGAGCTGTAAAACAGCTCCCGCTGGCAGAAAGCAGAGTTTTCATCTGTTTCCCTGCACACAAATATGCAGGCCTTGTGGCTTCTCACGCGGTCCCTGTCACTCTCTCTCTCTCTCTTCCATCCCATAGTGGGATGGAAGAGGGAGAGAGAAAGAGAGATTGTTATTGCAATTTTATCTCCATACAATGACTTGAAAGTGTCACACTGGGTAGCTGTTAGGTTTGAATGCCATAGACATTATTTTACTACACAGCACAAGACAGTCACTGGTGGCCTGGTGGTAAAGTGCATGAAATGTGTTCCATGTACGTTGAAAGTTTTAATCCCAGTAGCACATCTGTTTATTTACTAGTTTTTTAAATAATAAAGATGCCTATTGGTGCCACATTTACGTGTTTTCCCCTTCACACCTTTGATTTTGAATGTCATAGCTATGGGTGGATGACACGTAGTAAAGACTCATCTGTGGCTTGGTGATTAATGTCTCAGGCCTCTACCTCAAAGGTTGAGGGTTTCAGTCTAGGTGTGTTAGAGGTAATTTCTCTGATTTATTTTCTTTTCAAATTCAAATATTTAAGATACATACCGAAAGGTGATCTCACTCTTTTTAATTGACAAATATATTTTTCTTTTAACTTTGTCCTGAAACATCTCATTCTAAGTATATCATTCATTAAAGCCTAAAATCTCTCTATGTCTCTCCCTCTCACACTGTTTCTCTTTCGCTCTCTCTCCTTCAATCTCTTTCTCCCATTCACACACCCAATTAGACCCTTATGCACCCACTCAGACACTCACGCACCTACTCACAGACCCACTCAGACTCTCACACACCAACTCACAGAGCCACTGAAACCCTCATGCACCCACTCACAGAACCGCACAGACACTGATGCACCCACTCACAGAACCACTAAGACACTGGTACACCCACTTTCACACCCAGACACTCTCACAGCCACTCTCACACCCATATACACCCTGTCACACCTATTCTCACACCCAGAGAAACAGGCTGTAGCCAACTCCCGCTGAGCATGCCAAAGGCAGTGCGCAGCGTGGGGTTGGGTGGTTAGAGGCGTTGGCAGTAGTGTCTCGCCATAGACTAGGCCCTGCAGCCAACCCCCATCGCTCACGGAATGCAGCCAACTGCTGCCACACATGACCAAAGGCTGTGCGCGGCGGTGATTGGATTAACATTTAGTAATGAATATTACTTCATGTTAAAAAACATAGAAATTCACTGAAAATAACAAAGGTGGCAGGGACGTTAGGGTTAGGAAACAGATTTTTTAAAAAAATAGAAATTCACTTAAAAGACCACTGGTTATGGCACGTTATAATTAGGCTCACATTTTACCTGTACCAAACCATAGAAATTCACCTGGTATTGAGTTATCTCATGTAACTATAACTCGTGCCCTGAGGTAACTATAGCTCACGCCCTCACCATGCACTGGTAATTACTCCAAAGATTAACAGCACTCATGGCATCTTTGATAACATAATTGATAATGTCACTGTAACATCTTCAGTAAAATGATTGATCAGATGACATGGCGTGGGCCCAAGTGATAGTTACCTTACGGCACGAGTTATAGTTACTTGAGATAACTCTAACAGGTCAATGTCTATGGTGTTGTACCTTTAAAATATGAGCCTAACAAAAACGTCCCTGTAACCTTTGGCTTTTTAAGTAAATATGTATATATGGTTAGGACTTAGTTTCCATGGGAAAGTGATTATTGCTTTGTCAATAACTTTGGAGCCATTTGACGAATCTTCACAAACTTTTCAAAACCAATAGGACAGTCAGTTTACCTGTTGTCTTAAAAGTTTTGGGGGCCTTCAACAACAGGGAGTACCAAATTGTGTTTTCCCCGTATTAATTCCTGTAGGAATTTTGAACACAACTACAGCCCACACCTCTGGACGGATCTACTCCAAATTTGGCACAAAGCCAGCTCTTAGTTCAGAAAGTGTGTTTATTGAGATTTGGTGTAAATCCATTCAGTAGTTTTAGAGATATTAAAGGAAAAGGAAATATAGATATCTGAGTGCGCGGATCCTCTGAGGATCCAACAGTCCCCATACTGATATCTGATTGGCTGCCCACACTTCAGCCAGGAAGTCCCCAAAAAAACTTAAAAGAAAAAGAAAAGGGGCAAGGTAGAAATACCCTGATCCCTTATCCTTGGTGCTCGGGTCCCCATCAGGGCAAAAAAAATGTTTTTACAATTGTTGGTGAAATGTGTGGAGTATCGTTTTTAGAAATTGGGTCTCTAGTTGGCAGAGGTATGCACGCTGTCCAAGTAGGAACCACAGTCCTAGTCAGAGTCACAAAACAATCCAAATTATCCTGTGCTCACCCTCTCGTAGCTTGGCACAGAGCAGGCAGGCTTAACTTAGAAGGCAATGTGCAAAGTATTTGTGCAATAACTCATACAGTATCTCTTAGACTTGGTTAGACTTGGCATCCTTGGTGTGGTCTCCTCTAACTTTTTACCTCTACTTCCAAGGTCGCTGATGTGTGCTGGACTCTGTTGTTGCTGTTTTTGATACTCTGGGCACTTTACACCTGAATGGGCTGTGCCTGCCCTCACACAATGCAGTCTCCAAACCCCTAGTGTGTGTCTGGGGCCTGGCCTGAGCAAGGCAGGATCTTGAGAACAACATGGACTTTTATGTGAAGTTGAGCAACTTCAAAGGCAGAAAGGGATATAAGTATGGAAACCAAACCCCCAGACTTTTGATCACTTCTGGATTCAAGAGGAACTTCTGCCAAGGAGAAGAGCTGAAGTTTTGCACTGGCCTGTGACTGTGCTATTAGGCTATCCTGCAGTTGCTGCTTCTGCCTGTGAAAAGGGGACAAAGACTAGACTTTGTTGTGCATTCCTGCTTGAGAGATATCTCCAAGGTCTTGGAGTAGAGCTTGGCTCCTGTTTTGAAGCCTCAGGGACAGAAAAGGCTTCACCATCCAGTTTTGAGTCTACATGCTGTGGACTCTAGTTTGCCAGAGGGTGCAATTCCAGTTCCTGGGCTCCTGGAAGTGAATTCCTGGAGAAAACCTGTCTAACGACACCAGACGCCACCTAACCCAAAGCCATAGACCTTGCAAAAGCACAACAACCCCAACAACTCCGCAGGCCTTGCGTCGCCGCAGCCGCTGATCCTGCACGACCTTGCTGAGATCGTACTGTCATAAGTCTGACGTCTGTGACATCCAATGCCATCGCAGCCCCTGCAGCCTTGTGACATCATTGCGACCCCGTGAGGGAGCCCCACAACTTCATGACTTTGCCAGACTTCGTATTTGCTGGAACCAAGAGACCGACACCTTGACACCAATGCCACCTCACCTCCATCGCTCTACACTAAGCTCTTTACAATGCCTCTGCTTCTCTGCCCCATAGCACTGGAACCGATGCCACCTGGGATCAAGAAACGCCTCGCTGCCCGACTCCGTGCACCAGCCTGTTTTCTACTTGTTTACAAAGGTACTGTACCTGGGGGTCCGTAGGACTCCGTAAATGGTGCCAGTGGTGCTGCATTGTGGGAAACGACTCCGTCATGATGCCGCTTACTAACAAATTGCATCATTTGTGTCTCTAGGGACTATTTTTGTGTTTTTAAGTGCTAAGATCATATTTTGGTGTATTGTCCATTTTCATTGTATTTGGTCTTGTTTATTTAGATAAAATATTTACTATTTTTCTAAACCTGTGTTGCGTCATTTTGTAGGGGTTCACTGGGTTCACTGTATTACTGTGTGATTTGGTACAAATACTTTACACATTGCCTGCTCTTGCCAAGCTACCAAGAGGGTGAGCGAGGGCTAACTGAGTGTGATTCTCATTTACACTGACTAAAGTAAGGGTCCTTGCTTTGACAGGGGGTAACCTGACTGCCAACCAAAGACCCCATTTCTAACAGTAACACAGTGAAAACATTGACGCAATGTAGTTTTCCATATAAATATGGAGTTAGTTTGCGCTGAAATAGCGTAAGAAAATTACGCTATTTCAGTGCAAACAGAGTATAAATATGCTCCCAAGTGTATTAGTCCTATTGCGTCCACTGAAGTGAAACAAGACTACAAATCCCAGACGCCTCCAGGTTGTTAAATGAAATCCTAAAACTGGAAGCACTCTGTCCAGAGTCTGCTCATAACCATAGTAAGAGGCCATTCCAGGACAAAGGATGGCATACTGATCAGATTGCTTTTCTTAAGTGTGTACAACAGAGATAAAATATGTATTAATCTGCATATTTTAACGAAAGAATAGTTTCTAGCTCAAACAGATCAAAAATTGAGACTGATTCTCGATTCTCTCTGGCCTAAAGTCTCTTTGTTCAACCTCCAAATCTCTCACAAGCATTTAGGAGTATTTTAAATTGCAGAGAAACGCCAGTTCCATCTTTTCCTCTGTCCAGCGCTGGCAGAGTCAAACAAGGTGTGATGAGATTATACAGCTGATGATGGTTTCTGTGGCAAATAAGGCAAATCCATATTCATGCGGAAAACGTCATGGTTGCAGAATCACATAATTCCAATGGCCCTGCATATAGTGTACTATATAGTACATGTATATACTCACAGTGATGTCCTCACATTGACTTAACATGCAAGCGCTGCAGTTAAAGATGCACCAAATTCAAGTGCACGTTTAAACAGTGTGTGGGGTTTTCGCTTTATTCACACTGAATGCCACAAATCCTACTCTGAGCTTTGCTCTTGTCCCACCTCAATGAAGCTAGCATTTTGTAATCCTATGTTTTTTCCCTCACAGTTTCACACCCTCCACTATGAGAATTGTAGGAAGATGTCCAAACACCACGCCCTAGTGGCCCTTTCAATCAATCTTGGCTGTAAAGTCGAGGTGCCTAGCATAGCTTTTACCATTGGACTTTTGGGTCCCCTGAATCTCGCAGTTTCTTCAAGGGCCAACCCTCTCTCTTCACCCAGATATAAATCTCTTATTTAGGGATATCTTTCACATCCGAAAACGCATGAATCATTCCACTCATTCATATATTGTGCTATGTTCCGTGTGTATAAATCTGTGTGACACACAACTCATTATAAAACAGGTGGCTCATGATTTTCCACATGGGGTGCACATTGAAACATTCCTGGTGATATCTGCTGTCACGTGCACCAAATCACGTTTCACATCTGGCCAGTTCCAGTTTTTTTAGCCAGTAGCACTTTGCGCTCTGGGACTTTCAATTTAACTTCTTATTAGTTTGCACTTTCAGATTCCAGAATACTGTTGGTTAAAAATCCATGACTACTTGGACTGCACACCGCACTTGTAACTATTACAGGCCATGTGTCTTCCTATTTTGGGATTACCAACCGACTGAATTTCACTGCACAACTTTTTCAGTCGCTGACTTTCGTTTTATGTTTCGTTTTCAGGGGTACAACAAATCAGTTCAATTAAAGTTAACCAATACTACAGTTCCCAAAATACAGTGATCTGTTAATTGAAAGCAAGGACTGATTATTCAGACTGCACCACCCACCATCACATTATTCCAAAATAGCAGATGGTCTTGTTGAAAGCCATTTTTTAACTTTACCATTCAAACTCCAAACCAACACATGCCATGACAGCATAAACAATTGTTAAAATGCCAAAATAATGAAATAAAACGGAAATTGGCAGGTCAAATTGTCCTACATCACTTTTCATTTCTTACTATATTTGTCAAACCTGCAGCATAATGTGGCCTTCCAATGCTGTATAATTCCAGTGGCCCTGGCTATAAACAAACCAACACACCTCCAGTAACCCATATATGGGCTTTTATCAGGCAGCCAACAGTACCCAACTAGAACATCAAACACTATTGTTTACAAAGTCACACACTAAAAGGTTGCAGCAGACAACGTGCTCTCGACAGAACCCCTTCACCATAAAGCTCACAAAACAACATCAAAGCCATATAGTTAGAAAAGTGCTTTCATGCACCACACCAACAAACACTTTCAAATCACACATATTAGCTTAACGTTACACACACCTTACTCTAGAACCTAGCAAAGTACCTACTATAGGACTATATTAACATGCAAATAATGTTTCTTTCTGCAGTCCTGCACCCTAATTCGAAAAATATATTTTATATTCCTCAACCGGCTGTGAAAAACTGATCTTTTCTTAAAACTTCTTATGGTCAACTTTTCTTTTCCCTTTCTAATGTCTCTGTCTTCCCTTTCTCTCTGTCTACTCACACATGCTCCCTTCCTGTGCCTCATCATGCTGTGCACTGGTCCACCTCCCCCCCTGCCACTCCCACTCGTCCCTCTATCTCTCTCTCTATCTGATACCTGTCTCTTGCTCTCTCACACACTCTTCCTACCTCTCTCACATAGTTAACCAGGTCTTCAAGCACAGTTTTTCCCCTGTACATTTTCATGGTTTCCATCCCTCAAACCCACGCTATCCTCCTCTTCTTAGGGTGTTTTCCGCATACACAGGCGCTCACTCTTTATGTGTCTGTAACCTGCTCACCCCTTCTTTCTCTTTTTCTCACACAAACTTTCAGCTCCTCTGTCTCAAGTTCATTCACCTTTACTTCTACTCTCTCCTCTGTCTCTATACAAACTACCTTTCCCTCTCTATCTCCCCTTCTATCAATTCTGTGCAGCTCTCTCCCATATCTTTTCACCATACCACATGATTCCACTACACAGACACTAACCACCACACAATTCCACAACTAACAATTCCAATACGACCCACATAATTCCACAACACGACACATGCATCCACTATACTCAAAACCTTTATAATGCCAATAGCTCTAACTCTCGCAAATGCGAGACCTATTGCATTGCAAATGCTTGTTTTCCATTGCAATAACATTTCAGAAACACAACTGAGTAAGTGACACACTTGGGAACCCTAGATAGGACGGCCAGAGTCAAGGGCTTCTCATCAGAAAGGCAGGTGGGCCAGCCGCGAAAGCAAAAGGAAGCTGTTTGCCGTCCTATAAGCAAGTCATACATCTGCAAGGTTTCTTCCTGGTGGCAGGACAAACTGAATTACTTAAACAAACAGTAAAGGAAATAATCAGGTCTTATGAAATGTTTTGATTCATATTGTTCCTCTGTAAGCAAGAATACAGTCAAGGCCTTAAATCTGCAGAGTAAAAGAGGCTCACTCCCGGCCTTTTCATTAATCAAAACTCCTCCCTATTGTTGGTAAGTGCATTGCCATAAGTACAGCAGAAACTATAGGTCTGTAAAGGGTGCCATTCAATAGAGAGCATTGTTTTCCAAAATACAGTAAGCTCCAACAGGTAAGCATTAACTGAAAATATAATTATTGAAATATTCTTCCATAGGTCCTAAACATGTCAAATACACTTCAGGTGAGAGACCAGTTTTACAAAAGCAACATTAATTTGAATCTCTCGTGTTTCTTTTTCTCTTAGGATGATTATGACGACGATGATGACGTTTTCATACAGTAAGAACAATATAAACTTCCAGCATTGCTTATATTTAATAAATTCGTGGATGTCTTGTGAAAATAATCCGAGCTGCTCGTGATGGATGTGTTTTGCTTGTCATGAGGATGTACGATTATGCGGTTATTCTGTGCGAATATGGATGGCTTATTTTCTGCAATGTGCTGCATTAATCTCTTGCTCTGGTTCCCCTAACTCTCTAGTAGCCCACATTCTAATTGTATTGTTAATTTTTAAATTAAAACGATATTGCATAAATGTGTAAGACAGACTGGAGTCTTGGTCCTTGAGAAAAAAATATATTTATATTTGTAGATATGTTTCAGATTTCGAACAGGAACCTGAAAACAAATGATCAACCTTTATTTTATTCTCTGGGACTCATTACCTATCGAGCCGAGGAAGACTTTTGCTTGTGTAAATCGACCTGTTCTGTTGAACTTGATACCGACTCCAGATTTAAATATTATGCTGGAGCATGGCACGGCCTCTGGACAAAAACTATACGTTCCACTTACTGAGGGGTAACAACAACTGTGTGCCGCGTAGTCCGTCTCTCTTGTTAAACGTATACATTAACAGTTCTCTTACATCAGACGCCACATGAGATAAATGCATGTATATATGTGGCATTTTTGTGGCCCAAACCTAGCCAAAAGGCTGCAGAGCGATGTATGGGGTACAAGCATACAGTCAACCAGTAATAGAAATAAGAGATTGGAGGTACTGATGGATGTGTGGATATTGTTCCAGATCCTGGGTGCGTAGATAAAAGAATCTTGCTGCCCTGTGTGTTTTTTTTTACCACCTCATAGCCTGCAGTTTTACAGTGTTCAGGCTGGGGATTTGGTGAAATCTTTGTAAATGGTACAGCTGGTTTTGATGATGATGAGGGCCAGCAAGTGGAGCCATTGGAGTTCCATTAGAGTAGGAGAGATGTGATCATATTTCTTCATCCCCTTGATGAGACATGCTGTGGCCTGCAGGATGCCCTTACATGGGGTCAATGTGGTGCCTGGAGGCCATGAAGCATGGCATTACCACTTTCCAGATGCATGAACATGAGGCCTCGAACAGCACTTCTGAGGTCTCTTTCTGAATGAAACAGTTTCTCTCTGTCTGGAAAACGCAGCTGATTTCTCGACCATCTTTGTTTTTTGACTATATGTTCTGTAACAGGAAGGTTGGTGTCTAAGATCCAAGTGACTTGGCATTCATTAACATCTGAAGTTTAAGCAATCAAGGTTTATGTCATTGAACCAGGTTTGGTCTATTTCTTGCTAGTTGTTTTTGGCAAATAACATGGATTCTCTCTTAGTGATGATGAGCTTCAGGTGGGCTCTTGAGATACAGGACTGGATGAGGTGCAGGCTTTGTTTGAGGCACTGAATGTCTGGAGTGGATGAAGCATTCAAGTATTGGTGTGTTTCAGGGGCATATTGGTAAATTTTGAAGCTGCTGTGTGGTCCATGGGGGTGAAGACCAGTTGAGTCCTCCATCTACAGGTGTCTGGCAGTGACTCTGGCCAAGGAATTTGGGGTCCCATGAAGTCGTCTATGCCGTGGGCGAAGGGCTGTCAATGCAGACCTTTTGTTTTTGCAATACAGAGGTTCAAGTGCAAACTTTTGATGGAGGCTACTGTCCCTTGGGGTGGATGAATCTGGTCACAACCAGCCCCAGCACATCCAGCAGACTCGGGTACAACTTCTAGCTTTTTTCAATTTGTCCGTTCAAGTGCTCGGTGGCTGATAGCGGCCAAACTGTTGCTCTGGCTACCAGGAATGCGGTTTGGGATCGTCCAGCTTTAATGTCCCCAGTGCTATTCAATCAGCCAACTGACTCTTGGAGTCCCTGCTTCGAAATGGCGCAAGGAAACAACTTTTCTCCAAACCAAGCACACAGAACAGGGTCCAAAACTCCTCTAGCCCAAAGTGCAGCAGGAGTAGTCACTCCAAAGTCACAGCCTCTTTGGTTTTGCTTCCCTTGGGTGCAAAGTGGTCTTCTTCTCGTCCTTGGTCCAAATCCAGTGAGTACTGAAGTCTGGGGTGTCAGGGGTGGCCATTATTTCCTAGTAAAGTGCCCCAATGGGAGAACACAGTCACCAGCCAACGGGCTAGTAGGTCCCCTCCTATCTGGCGACACAGTTCCAGGGATGTGTGGCATCTGGATATCACAGAGTGCATCCATCTTGCCACAACCAACATGGCTGGAGTCTTACTTGAGTGTTGGGACCAAGCTACCATGTCAAGCAATCCCATGGAATACTTGTTCTAAAGCCAGTTTTCCCTTCTTTTGCCATGGACCTAGCTCTACCCTGTCTAGGGAGACAAAAGGCTTCCTGTGTGGGAGTGTTGTCACAGTGGTCCTTTAAAGGTGGCACTACCCTTTGATGCTTGCCTTTTGAGATAACTTGCTTTGAAGCCCAACCTGGGGGTGAAGGTCACACCACAAGTGCAGCAATAGCCTTTGTTCTTGACCTGGGAGTCATTCACGTCTTTCCAAGTGGGCAAAAACATGTCTCAGTCCTTGCGACTGCAAAGTCGCTGGATTAGCAGGGTCAAAGAGTGACAACTTTTACAAAAGTAGCTAGCATTAAACTGGACGTAAATATTGAGTGCATCATTGAGCCACATTGGATGTCGCCTTTAATATGATACCTTACATTACATAGTTAGGTAGCCTCTGTCAGATGTTAGATGCACTTGAATGCAAACCAATAACACTGCAATTGCTCTATAAGGCTACTTAACTGTCCTCAGCAAACACCAAGACTTTAGGGCTTTGCTGTATAGACATATCAAAAACATATGTCTATCTTAACAATATACAAGTCCTTGCCATGAGGCTTCATCGGCCTGCTTTACTGGAGGCTTATAGATATAGTCAGGGACTAGTGGACTTTGACATTAGTGAAATGGCAAAGACGTGTGTGCAGTGTGCGCATAGCCTCTTCAGTACGCAGTCGCAGCTGAAAGTTGTGTTTTCACTTTGTCGCACACAGAGTGGCAAAATCACTGCTGTAGCTCTTGTGTGGACAGCTAGCCTTACATGCCCTTGATACCTAGCTACCACATACTAGGGACTTATAAGTAAGTCAGCACATGCCAATTGGGGTAACCAATTAAATATTCCAGTTTGAAATGGGAAAGAACACTGTCACTGAGGTCTGAACAGGAGGCCTCAGTGCACTCTCAAAGTTGAAACCCAGCAGCTAGCAGTCCAAAAGGGGGCAAAAGGCTGGGACAAACCTGAAAACACATGTTTTCTTACCCTGCATAATCGATATCTGGTTATGACCTTGAGAAGTTGTTAATGAAGCACCCTACAAAAATAAGAGGTTGTGATTTCTAAAATCTCGACTTGTGGATATTCCTTTTTTGCAGCAGGATCTATTCACCACAGAAAGGTACTGATAATTTTCCACAGCTGAACGTTTAGTGTTTGGGGTAGAAACATGGTTGTATTAGGGGAGAAGGAAAGGGTGGTCTTTGGAAAAGTGGTGAGTTTACACGCAGAACCAAAAAAACTGAAGTGTGTAAATTAGATGTGATAAATATTTTGTTGATACCTATAAATCTGTGAACCATTATATACAGAGAAACTGGTAGTTTAGGGTGATGCTCTATGATTTTCATAGATTTGGGTGCGAACTCTAAAATGTTTGGAATTCCCAACAGAAGGAAATGTATGGAAAGTGTGTCATACATCTAACTCACAGAACTGCTAATTTTTAGGGTCGAGTGCGCAAGCGCTCTGTCCCTGTTGTAATCCCTCTGTGGGCTTTCAACCGTGCCCATGTCACACCCATCACTTCTGTTGGTTCATGAGCTTGCCTTTTAAAATTTGCTTCGTTTCATTAGTGAAAGGCATTCATACGCCATGCCTTTTCCAATGTTTATCCCTCCTTAAGCGCACCAGCCAACTACTGAAAACCTACGAGGGTCCATGTTTTCCGTATGGTTTCTGGACTAATTTTTCTCTTTATTTTGTAGTAATCGAGCACTTTTCCTGACTACAAGTTTAATTCTATTGTTTATCCTAGCGCTCCTTCGCGGATTCAAGGTTTTACACATCGCAATTGCACTTGTTTTTTTTTTTTAGTTACTATGCAAAATCGAAACTTTTTGTTCTGATTAGTCACCTTCACGCTTATGATGTGGCATTTTAAATCGGCTCCCTTATGTGAAATTGTATTACTTTTCGTTTTCAATTTATGTGGCAAGAAAAGTCTATTTAAGAATTTACAACGTTAATAGCTTTAACTCGAGCAAACACGAGACCCATTGCATTGCAAATGCTTGTTATGAATTATGCCTTGTCTTCAATCTGAAATAAGCTGCAGAAAAGAATACAAAATTGGAACCATGATCCACAGCTCTGGTACTATGGGTACCACTCAAAAAGTAGAAAACATGATCCTTCAGTGGACAATTAAACTTTGTTGAAACACCATCATAATGGTCTAACTTGGAAATTGATTATTTGTAGTTGAAAGATGTCTTAGCATTAGTCTCGTTGCAGTTCTGTATCTAACTTGACATCAGCCAAAAAGGGATATTCTACAGAAACATCTGACAACTGAGATGTTCAAAATTCCCAGGTTTAATTATGTTAGGTTATCATCAAAAACATAGTCCCAGACCTGTAGGGAAAACTCTACTTTTCAAGAAATCTCTGCAGGTGCTTATGAAAAAAGTATGAGATAAATCTTTCCTCTGTATAATAAATATGCTGAAGAGAATGTATAAAATAATGTCATGGTTGACTGTTTTGCCCTATGTGTAAACACTGGGTTTGGCCCGAGGTTTCTGAAACCATTTCCACGTATGGATATCTTGTCATGGCCTGTGGTAGAATCCTTTCATGAGTTAATACTATTAGACTATCGAATCTGTCTAAAAAACAGAAAACAAGACAGACCCTCAATAGACGTTCAAAGTGTCTTTGACAGGTGAATAAGTTGTCCTACTTTGAATTGGGTTCTAAGACAATAACATATTTGTATCCTCACTGCGACTGAAATCGCAATTAATCTTCCTCAGAAAACAGAACAGGGTTTTAATTTTAGAAACATGTTCAGAGTCCTGTGCTTAATTATGTTAGCTCGCCATCCTAAAACATGGGCCTGAGTTCATTGAGGAATTGTGCTAGTTTAAAGTCACTGCTGGGCATTATGCAGAACTGGGTTAGAGAACCCTGCATTATAATCAAACTCAAGGCGGTGTCATATTGCATTTTTATCACAAATAGACACTACACATGCTTTATAAAGGGTAGGAGAGAACACCTCGTTGACGGCTCAAAATAGATGGTTTATGAACATTAAGCAGCGGTTACTGATGATGTCATGAGTTATTGTATTTGTGAGGTTATTTATGATGTTACCTGTGAGGTCACGCATGAGCTCGAGCACAGTGCATTTTAGAGATTTTAAGAATGTGTGTGTCTGTTGTGTTGCGCATGTTGTTACAGCAAATGCTACTACCCTTCCAGCCAGAAGCAGCACCTCATACAATTCTTGTGAATTGTGAATTGGCACTCTCAGTGGTCCTCATTACAAGATGAGTGGAATTGAGAAGGGGGCGGAGGCATTACCACAGAAAGTGGTAAATACCATTACCTCCTGGTGCGGAATTTACCAGGTATGATAAATACCTCAGTTATGAGTTTTCAAAAGCAAAATGAGGAATAAAAGGCAGAATACGTTTTTGGCACAACAAATTCTACTTGATTTGCCTTTTTTTCTAGGTTTTTCCTCCAAGAAGGCAGGTTTGACCTGGCAGGACCCTACAAAGGCTGTTATAATTATCAGACAACCATAATTACAGTCCCTGTGACAACATTTGCTTGCACAGGGATCGGAATTTATTTAGCTTTTAACTCGGAACAAGGGCCCCAAGAGGGAAGATACAGATACTTCAGGTCTTCCACTATTTCAGACACCAGTCAGCCCAAAACTACGACAGACTGCTCTTAAATTAGCCCTTCAGTGCTCTCTTTATGTGATTCTCCCAAATGGTAAAGATGCATGTAAGCACTAAGGTTTGCTGTTCCTAACTGAATTCTGCTCTGCTCTTTCTTTTGGCAACAGGCACTTTAGTCCGACTTCATCGGCAGGCTGGTCCTATAACTTAGCCAGCAGAATGCAACCACATCGAAGAAAGAGTGGGCCTGTAATAATGTCTCCACAGCAAGAATCAGGTAGAAAGCTTTAGTACATTTAATGTACACATATGTCACTAATGCTCCATTTATGGTGATAACGCGTCCGTCTATGTTAATTTATACACATCAGGACTCGTTTTAGGCCGATGAATCTTTGGACCCAGTGGTGAGACACCGTAAGACGAGATAACTAATCAAGATGTCAATCAATATGTCAATAACATTGTCAACGGTTAACATCAAAATATATTTCACTTTAGTCATTAATAAACTTTCGGCGCAATCATGACCTTTCAGTCACGAATAACCACACCTTTATGGAGATTTTAGTGAATTTTATTCCCTATTGATTACAATCTAATAGTAAATGTATTAGTCTCAAAACCAAGAAGCATATGAACATAATCACAAGGTGACAACGAC
This sequence comes from Pleurodeles waltl, assembly GCF_031143425.1. Taxonomy (NCBI): domain Eukaryota; kingdom Metazoa; phylum Chordata; class Amphibia; order Caudata; family Salamandridae; genus Pleurodeles; species Pleurodeles waltl. The sequence goes on along the minus strand of NC_090437.1, from coordinate 145,772,343 downwards.
GATGAGCTTTCAATAATGCAAAGATCAGGAACATAAGATAATTATGTGAATAAGAACAGATCGCAATACATGATACCTCTTATAGGTCTTAGTTCAGCATAGCACCACGTCAGTCACGTCAGTCCGTCAGTCTAATAATACCTCAACCAACCTCGAATTAGCATTAGCATGTGGGGCTTCATGCAAAACAATTTAGAACATCAATTTAGAAAAACGTCTAACTAAGATTTCTAATCAAAACATACAGCAGTTGGTACCTAGAAAGAAAAGGCAAAATAGATTTCATTAGTAATATATTTACCCTCCTCCGGATAGGTCAGCATACAGGATCAGTCTTCGTCTTCAGGACATCACCGTCAGTCTATCTAAGTAAAGGCAAGGGACACTCTCCCCTTAAGGAGGAAAGTGTAATGGGCAGTCTATGGGCAAAGATTATTGTCTTCGTCTCAAGTCACCAAATAGAGTGACAGAGTTTCTGGATGCAATTGATTTCATTCCCTACCTAATGCCGTTTGTCTCTTGTGTCATGGGTTTTTATCCCTTTTTCCAAAATACATTCCCCCACAATTCTATTGGTCAGTCACTAACCCCACTATTGGTAACCAATCAAATTATACATTAAGTAATGCATTTGTCATTTCACGATATCTCTCTAAATCCTAATTGGTCTTCATAATTGACGTTTTTCGTAGGTGGCATATCTGGGGTTACTTCATTTCCTTGGCACACACTTCGCGTCAAGAGTTCTCTTCTCCTCGCTTTATTGTCCTTGAAAGTGTCCATGTTTTTGTTGCAAAGCCTATAAAATTTTATAATAAAGCTACTAGCATGCGGATGGGAGAGTTGGGTAATGTTACAAATAAGTAAAGAAAAAGAACAATCGCTGGGTCATGGTCTTTTGCAAGTCAGCACACTGGAGAAACAAAAAAAAAATGAGAGTTACACAGCTAATTCTCGACTCACGCTAACTTAAAGTATACGAGTTCTAATGAATGCGGTTTCATACGTGTTAATGTGCTCACTTGTAATGATTATATCTTCTAGTGGTCATTAGTTTACACAGGTGAACAATTCTCCACGTTTATGAATACATTTCAATTATTAATGCAGCATTGTTAAACATAAGCATTTCACGTCTATAACATGTAATATTTAAACTACGCTCTCTCAGTCCCTCCTCTGATGACGCTCGTCATCACACAATCTTTTGATCTTAATTTTTCACCTTGCGCATAATACGCATTTCAACATCCTGCCCTTTATGTGAGCTTTCCCATATTTCATTGAACATTTTCTCTCTCTCACTTTCTTCATTTTGTCTGGCTCTTTTTGACAAATTTCTTTTTATTTTGCATGTCCCCCATAATCCTAATAGACAAATCAAAACAATTAATAGACCTTTCATAATTTTTGCAAGTACCCCATTCCAAATGTTGGTAAACCAGCTTCCCACTCGGGCAATTCCTTTTCCAAATTTTTCCCAAACACCAGGTTCTTTTAGATCCTTCAAATCTGTACTATCTCTAGTAAGGTTAGTAAGCATGCTTCTAATTTTCTTACTGTTATCAGGTATGAATGAACAACAATGACATTCATTAAGCATTTTGCACACACCTCCACTTTTTGCTAAAAGAATGTCTAAAGCAAGACGGTTCTGAAGAGTCATAGCTCTTTCTGCAGCAAGTTCAGTATCCATCAGAAGTATAGCTCCTGTAAAATTTGTCAGCATGTTATCCACAATAGTAGACAACCTTTGAATTTTCATAGAATTTAAGATAACCCCCACTGATGGGATTATAGCTCCAAATATGTCACCAATGACAGCCGCCACTGATTCTCGCTTTTGTCTAGTATGTTGTATTTCAGACGTTTTAGGTATTTGTTTTAAGTCATCAATCTGGTATATCTTTGGGAATACTATTCCCAAGTAACATGTCCCATACCATCCCTTAGGGAGACGGTAATATGCATTTAACACACAGATGTAATAGATTCCAGGAATCTCTGGGTCTTGTCCATTTAACATAAAGGTCCATTTACTCTGAAACAGAAACACATGTCTACATTCACTCGTACCTACAAATAGATTGTCTTGATCAGATTTTGGCCTATATATACATAGTCTACCTACATGTAGTGCATCTATAGCTAACTTGCCTTGTGTTTTAATTGCTGTGTAAGCATAATCATTTGCATAAGTACGTTTTTCCAAGCCTTTTTCCAACCTTTCCTTCAATGCTTTGCGTCTATCATCTGTGTGATCTAGAAAGCTTTTCTCTACAGGAGACAGTAAGCAAGTCAAATTATTGCGATGTGCATAAGCAGTTCCAAATGTAAGTGTTGGCTCGAAGAATCCTCTAACTATTTTAATATCATGCTCTTTAGCTAACTTATTTAAGAACTCAATCACAGGCACAAAAGAAAACACAACATCTAAATTTGAATAAAAGTATTGCACATGCTCTTGATTATAAAATCTTGTTAATAGCAAGCTGCAGCTAATCCCATAAGTAAGAGGGAGGCTATGATAAGTAACTCCCTCCTGCACAGATGAAGGAATTTTAGTACACACATAACAATCTTTCGCATCCATTGTTTCCACATACTCATTTAGTAAGCGATAGAAGACATTAGTAGAAAGTTCCCCTTTTGCATTAGTTCCCTCATGCAGATGTCTGGCATCTTGCTCAAATTTCTCCCATGGTGATAGTTTATTAGCAGTAGTAATCTCAGGTTTTGAAGTTGCATTAATAGTTTCACTCTCTCTCCATGGCATTCCTACAATTACTCCCACAATCATTATTGGGCATACAACACCTACCATAAGTCCTAACCAACCACACACCTTACTTCCTTTGCTACTATAAGCCATGTTTGTATAGAATCAGAATAGCAGATCAACAATGAACTCTAGAAGGCAAAATCTTTCTGCGTATTTTACAGCGTCTTCACTCACTCCAGGACCCTTTTCGTCAATTCAGGTTAGCAGCTTGTCGTAATCAGGTTTCTTGAAGTCAAATTCAGGTTTACTGTCGCTTTCCGATAGTTTTCTAAAGTCTCTTTTTTCTTTTCAGCTTTTACGATTTCAATTTTGTCCAAGTTTTCTTGTAGAATACCTTCAGGTACCGTAGTATTGGCCTGGCACTTCTCGATCAAGGCAGAATGCTAAGAACTCTTGCTGCCATTCAGAGGTTGTAGCAAATGCCCATTCAGGACCGGTGTATCTTCGGTTTGCTATTCTCTTTCTTTTTAATTTTCGTTCACCTTGTTGTTCTCCTTCACTCAGATCATCTACTTGTGAAGTATCGCTTTCTTCTATTATGGTCTCGTTTGCTATTTCTCTTATTCTTAGATGTGGCTTGTCTGGCCAATTATCACCTCTGTGTGTCTTGTTTCAGAGTCTTCCTTCAGGACGTTGAACAGCACCCTCCTCTTGTGATATGGTGTTTTCTCTTGATGGACTTGCAACCGGTTCAACTTCTCCTTCTCTGTCGTTTTCCGGTTCTACACTGTACTCAGGCTCTGAATTGTATTCGTCTACTTCTGGGAGAACCTCTCCTTGTCTTAGTTCTCCTGCTGCCTCAACTGAGATAGGCACTCTGTCACCTCTCTCGAACTCACTGTCAGCTTGAGGGACAAGGCTGTTCTCAGTGGGCTCTCCCGCAGTCTCAGATCTTTCTTGACTGTTCTCTGACTCTGAGACTTCTCCTCCTGAAGTTGCTGTACCGGAATCTTCAAGTTCCCCTTCAACAGGACACGTTACCTTCTTTGTGTGACTGGCATGTATCCAGTTGGGAACCCCAGCACACTTCACAGCAGTAGTGGTTGTCAATATTACTTGATATGGCCCCTTCCAATGTGGCTCAAGACACGATTTCCTCACGTGCTTCTTGACAACCACCCAATCTCCAGCTTGCAAAGAATGTCCTGGTTCGCCGATTGGCGGCAATGTGTTAGCTTCCACCTGGTGAGAGAAAGAGCGAATCACGTCAGCCAAACCTTTGCAGTAATCCAACACCATATCATCTGTAATATTCACTAGTGCATTTGCAGGTACCGCTGGTAACCTCATTGCTCTACCCATGAGGATTTCATGGGGGGACAGTCCCGTTTTCTTATCTGGCGTGTTTCTCATAGACATCAGTACTAGAGGTAATGCATCTGGCCACTTCATGTTTGTTGCTGCACACATTTTTGCTATTCTTGATTTTAAGGTACCATTCATCTGTTCAACTAGTCCTGATGCTTCAGGGCGATAGCTACAGTGCAACTTCTGCTCAATGTTGAGTGCGGCACACAGAAGTTTGATCACCTCATTGTCGAAGTGTCTTCCCCTATCTGATTCTATAGAAACCGGAAACCCGAACCTTGGTATTAGCTCTCTGAGTAGTAGTTTTGCAACTGTAAGACTGTCATTCCTACGTGTGGGGTATGCCTCAATCCAATGACTGAAAACACACACAATCACCAACACGTACTTCAATCCTCCACAAACAGGCATTTCAATGAAATCCATTTGCATTTTGTTAAATGGACCTCCAGCTCTTTCAATGTGGCTCAAAGTTACCACTGTTCCTTTTCCAGCGTTCATCTGCTGACATATGACGCACCTGTGACACGTAATTTCTGCGGCATGTCTGAATTTTGGATTGAACCAATCAATTTTAAAAGATTTGATCATGGCATCTTTTCCCAAATGTGCCTGCCCATGATATAATCGAGCAAATTGTGACAGAAGACTATTTGGCAAAAACAATTTTCCTTTCTCTGAAACCCACATATCATCTGCTCTTTGTACACACTGCATTTTCTGCCAGGAACGTTTTTCTTCTTTGTTAGCACAGCTTTGTAATGTCTTTAATTCATCTAAGGTATCAACCACTCGTAATGCTAGGCTTAAGGTTGTGTCGTTCTCAGGTTGTGGTAACAATTCCCACTGCTCCTTAAATGATATACAGTTTAATGCACAAAATCTTGCAACTTAATCTGCGTAACCATTCCCCATTGACACAAAGTCTTGTGATCTGGTGTGAGCACTGCACTTTACCACGGCAATTTCAAGAGGTAACTGAATCGCATGTAACAAATCTCTTATTTGTTCTCCATTTTTTACTGGTGAACCAGAGGATGTCATGAAACCCCTCTGTGACCAGAGTTGGCCAAAATCATGCACAATTCCAAATCCATATCTGCTGTCAGTATAGATTGTGACTTTCAAATTCACAGCAGCATGGCAGGCTTTTGTAAGAGCTATTAATTCTGCCACCTGTGCAGAAAACACTTTCTCGAGCCAAGAGGCCTCGACTATGCCAGATATGGTACATACTGCGTAACCGGCTCTCAATGGTCCTGTTGAATCTCTTAAACAGGACCCATCAACGAACATAATGCAGTCGTTTTCTTTTAACTGGGTGTCCTGTATGTCTGGGCGAGGTTTGGTACAGAGCTCAGTCACCTCAAGACAGTCATGCTCAAATTGTTCCCCATCTTTGATTTCTGTATTCTCATTGGGAAGTAGAGTTGCCGGGTTCAGCACAGTGCATCTTTTTAATGTAACATTTGGTGACCCCAAAATAATCGTCTCATATTTGGTAAGTCGTGCATTTGTCATGTGTTGCGTCTTAGTTCGGGTCAACAGAATTTAGACAGAATGTGGAACCAATACTGTCAAAGGGTATCCCATGACTATGCCCTCACATTGTGAAAGGCTTTGACCAACTGCTGCGACTGCTTGCAAACAGCCCGGTAAGGCTGCTGCAACAGGGTCCAAAGTAGCTGAAAAATATGCTACAGGGCGATTTGCATCTCCGTGGACCTGTGTTAAAACAGACAAAGAACAAGCATCACGTTCATGACAGAACAACAGAAAAGGTTTCTCATAATCAGGCATTCCTAGTGCTGGGGCCCTGCACATGCACTACTTCAGCTCTAAAAATGACTCAAGCTCTTCTTTTGTCAAAGTGATTGTGTATGGTTCATCCTTGACCTCTTTTCCTGTCAATTTTATTAAGGGTTTTGAGATGATCGAGAAATTGGGTATCCACTGGCGACAGTAACCCACCATTCCCAAAAACATCCTGACATCTCTTTTTGTTGTTGGGGGATTCATTTGTAAAACAGCTGTTATTCTTTCTTTTGATATTCTTCGGGATCCTTTCTCAATCAGATGTCCCAAATTCACTTCTTTTTGACAGTATTGCAACTTCTTAGGTGACACCTTATGTCCATTCTTTCCTAACTGATTCAACAATGCAATGGTATTGTATTTACAGCTGTCTCTGGTTTTGGATGCAATCAACAAATCATCAATGTACTGCACAAGAGTCGAATTAAAAGGCAGCACAAGAGGTTCCAAATCCTTCTTCAATATCTGATTAAAGATGGATGGTGACTCAGAAAACCCCTGAGGAATTCTGCACCAGCTGTACAGCTTATCCAGGAATTTGAAACTGAACAAAAATTGGCTATCTTCATGTAGAGGTATTGAGAAAAATGCTTGTGATAGGTGTACTACAGTAAACCATTCAGCATCACAAGGAACTTGGAACATTATTACCGCTGGGTTAGGTATCACAGGGCAGCATTTTATCACAATTTTGTTTATTTTTCTCAAATCCTGCACAATTCGAACCTTTCCACAGGGCTTCTTTAAACCCATAATAGGTAAGTTACATGGACTGCTCAGAACCTCTTTCAAAACTCCCTGTCTGAGAAAATCTGCAATTATCTGTGCCACTTCAATGAGGACATCCTGAGTCATGTAGTATTGTGGTACTTGTGGGAATACTGCATTTGGCTTTATTTGCACCTTGACTGGCCCTACTCCCTTAATTAAACCAACCTCTTTTCCAGTCAAATCCTACACTTTCTCTGTTACAGACCCTTGTAGATCAGCAGGTAGATTGATCAAAGTAAACACTGGGAATAGAGTAATTAGAGGGTAATCTTCATTCGTCTCTCCTCCTTCTATGAATTGACCCTCATCTCCTTCATCATCACTATTTGTCTGAACTTCTATTCCATCGTTGGAACAGGTAATCGAACATTTGGTCTTACATGATAAGTCCCTTCCTAGTAAGGACACTGGACTTGAATCGCATACAACAAATCTATGCAGGCCTTGGAAATTTCCAATTTCAACCTGCAATGGGTCAGTAATTGGATTTGTCAGGTACTGGTTAGCCACACCAACCACTCGTATGGTGCGCCCTGAAAGAGGTAATCTCTGTACTTCTACACTGCAAACTGTAGAGTGTGTAGCTCCTGTGTCAACTAAAAATGAAACCTTATAGCCCATTACTTTTCCCTCTACATATGGGCCTCTCTGATCTACCTCTAAAGAGGCTGCAAGCCTGCACTCTTCACTGTCTGAGCTGTCGTTTGACCATTCTTCATTCATGTCACTTTCACCTCGTAATGGGAATTGTTGTACAGTGTTGTTTTGGTTTGTTACCTGGCCTGTGACCTGCTGAGGAAGCGTCACCTGTTGCTGTCCCATCGGAGCTAGGGGTAACTGCATTTGCTGTCTAGGCACCATAGGGATCTGCTGTTGCATTGGTTGTACTGACACTGTTTGGAAACGCGGCATTTGCATTTGCTGCATGGGTTGTACCCCTGGCATTTGCACCAAATTATTCAGAAAATTCGGGTTCTGGTGTCTCATTCTTGGACCTCGTGGATTTTGTAGTGTACCGGCATTAATGCTCTGCTGAACCGTACCATCCTGCACCACGTTCGGACAATCCCGTTTCCAATGCCCCATGCCCCCGCATGCATGACATGGTGACATCTTCTTCATTACCTGACCGTCATTTTGAATAACAACATTATTCATACCTGAATTACGGCTCACAAAACCTCGACCTCTACCTCTCGGCTGTGCCTGAAACACCCCATTCATTTGTGGTTGTTGTTGTATCATCTGCTGAACACCACTTCCCTGAATTCCAGCTTGTGCAGCCCTTATCTGCATCACCATCACTTTCTCCTTCAACTTTTTCTGCTTCAACTCAATTTCATCACTACAGTATTTCGCATACTGCAACACTTCATCAATCGGTTTAGCTTGCCAACAAATCAAATGATTTTTAATTATCTGGCTGACCTCCGGTCTCAGCCCTTCGACGAACCTAAACACAAGATGATTCATGTCCTTTGGTTCGATGGTCTCAGTACCACTGTAATGTTTGAATGCTTTCAACAATCTCTCATAATACGCATGTATTGATTCTTTAACTTCTTGCGAAGTCTGGTCGATTTTCTGCCAATCAGTCACCTTCGGCGACACCTTTTGTTTCAAAAACTCAATTACTTTATGATAATATTTCATCACCTCTTCAGAAGGTGCTCCAGTCACCTTATCCCTTGCCGGCTCCTTCGTGGGCCAATATACTCCTCTCTTGCACTCGAGCCACAAGTCTGGCGGAACAATAATCTCAAATAAAGTATTCAAGTCTTCCCAAAGACACTTCGCAAGCTTCACGAATCTATCTGTCTGTTGATACCACTCGATCGTTTTTTCTCTTAACCTAGGATAATCATTCGTAAAGGACAAAATGTCTCCCCTTGACCAAGGCACATGCACTAGGATACCACCAGCTGTTTCTCATAGGTAGGATTTTTACCGTGTCTAAATTGGGTGTAGTTGTTACTTCATTAGACCCTGGGCTATCTCTTTTTCCCTTATCTCTTTTCTTTGCCCACCGGCCTTCCCATTTCTCTAGTGCTCCCCAAATTTGTGCACTTTGCAACAACTCTTTCAAGTATGTCTTCATGCCTGCAGATCTCATGTGCTCAAAATCTTTAGTGTCAAAATCTAGTCTGTAGCTCCTTTTCAAATGTTTTGTGTTGCCAATATCAATATTGTATTTGTCTGCCAAATTTGTTAATCTCTGGTGTACTTTGCCTACCTCTTTGGTAATCTTGGGGCACAAGTACCTCAATTCTGCCTCAGTGTATGACTCCAACCTATTCACTCCCATAGTTCCTTCAACCAACTCTGCAGCTTCTGTCCCTAATCGTACAATATTCAGATATTCATCTTGTTCTTCTTTTTCAGGATCGATTGTGGTCACTGTAGTCTTTTGTGAAGCGCAAGTTTTCTCTAACCTCTCATTTAACTGTTGTACTGTAAAACCTTGCAGTGAAATGTTCCCTGCATGTATCATTGGAGTGTGGGAGGTATTCGTACTCATAGTTTGGGGAGTCAAGACTCCCAACCCTGCTTGCCGCATTGCTTCAAGAGGTGCCCCTATTGGACTAAGGTCCATTAAGGGTCTCTGTTTTTCGCATACCTGTCCCTCTTGGGCCATTATCTGTGGAGTTCTAATAAGCCCTCCTCTTGTCAATTCATGAGTCATAACTCCCTGTTCACATGTCCCTGTTTTCTCTTGTGCATATAAGGGCACGGGGGGACCGACAGTAAAAGGTAGAGATATAGCAGCAGATGTCTGGCCTGGTCCCAAGCTTCTTGGAGCTGCAACACCATAGGTCTGTTCTAATGTACCCGGTACAGGTACTAACGGTGGTCCTGCTACAGGGTTATACCCAGGTATCAGCTGTGGCGGCTGAGACACTAACTTTGGAGTTGACTCAATCTGAATCAGCCTTGGCTTTGTGTATATCGGGTCTGGCGGCACCACCAAGTTTGTAGTAGTCTCCAGTACTGGAACATCAGGATAAATTCTTTTTATCTGCGGTGGAGGCTGCAACTGTATCGGTAAGTCTGGTGCAGTGGGTACACTCTCACCACTCTGTATCGGGGCTGTATCACTAGTCTGTACCGTATCAATAACTCCCTTCTCTTGCGTCTGGTTCCCAGGATCCAAGCTAGTACTCGGAACACTGTCTCTCACCGTATACGGTGGTGGACGATCATGTAGCAATCTATCCATAAACGCCTCATCATCTGAATCATCCTCTTCTTCCCAGGACCTTTTATTCTCTTTAATTTTACCTGAATCTTTGTCGGTTTTACAAGAAGCTTTCTTTCCCTGTGTCTCTTCTCCCTGTGTTATTGCTGGAAACAGTTTTAACCCATCTACTATTCCTCGTCTCCACATTTTATTCTCATTGTCCCATCTAGCTTCTGCATAGGATTTTTCTGCTCTTGTCAATCTTCTGTGAAACCTTTCTTGCCTATGTTTAAGAGCCATCAGGTCCAAATCGCCAAAGCCTCGTATTGTGCCGGTCTCGGAGGTGGTTTCTGCGTAATTAACATCCACCTCAGATTTTCTAATACCTTTGGATTGAATGTCCCATGTTCTGGAAACGCTAGACACCCCTCTTTCTCTGTAATTTTGCGCCATTGTTTCATCCATAAACAAGGTGCAACACCCTTCTCCTCCATAACTGTATAAGCTGGAGTACCCTCAGGTGGTGTAGGTTCCCCATCGGTTACTGCAATATATACATCTCCTTTCAAAGCGCTTTTGAATGCCTTAACAAAATTCATTTTTGCAATTCGTGTTTAATCAGAAAACGGCTTAATTCCCAGGACACTCTTCACCTACCTTTTTCTCAACCTATTGCCTTTCACGGATGGCAGCCAATCCGTGCGCGACCCCTCTCGGCATCTGACCTATCTCAGCGCGGCACCACTGACGTCACACTCACACACACTGCGGCTGACAAAGTCTTGTGGCTTGTCCACACCTCACTAACTCCTAACAATTCATACAAACTCATGCGAATTATTGCAAGCACCTTAAGAATGACAACACAAATCTGCTGGTTTACTACAGGAAGGGTAACATATTTGCTTCAGAACTTTACAGAGATTTCACTTGAAGCTTCAGCCGTTACTTTCTCCTTCTCAGTTCCCACATACGCAAGCAGAATTCGACCTGCAAATCCTACTCTCGACTTGTCAATGACTCCTTCTAGTGCACTTTAGAACTCGTCAAATCTCCATCGAAGGTTTCACACATGCATTATAACTCGAACTTGACTTGTCAACCACGCCCGATTGACCTATTAAACCGCACAGATTACAACATAAACCATTTTACCATCATACTCCGGAGTCTTAGACCTCAATAGGTCCGTATACAACAACCAACCACGTGGATAATTTTGAGCAATAAGCGCTGCATTCACATGAAGTACGCCGACTTCCCTACTCTCATACCATGGAGTACGCCCACTCCTTCTAATTAACACTTAGGGCCTGATTAAAACTTTGGAGGAGGTGTTAATCCGTCCCAAAAGTGACGGTAAAGTGACGGATATACCACCAGCCGTATTACGAGTCCATTATATCCTATGGAACTCGTAATACGGCTGGTGGTATATCCGTCACATTTGGGACGGATTAACACCTCCTCCAAAGTTGTAATCAGGCCCTTAATTTGTCCTAGACACACGCAAATTCTCACAACCACCTGCAAAATGCATAAGATTTAATAAGCGCAAAGACCCTAGCCACGCATACTATGGCGCAGAGAACATTCCCAACTCATTCAGGCAGGCTCCGAGATCCCAGGAAAGCCATGGCGAACCTAGCCACTCATCATCTCTCCAAATTGTATTACCACAGAAAACAAATTAAACAATGAAAACTCTGTCCTAGGGCCCCCAAGGGCAAAACCATCGCTCTGCTACCAGAACTGATAACGCGTCCGTCTATGTTATTTATACACATCAGGACTCGTTTTAGGCCGATGAATCTTTGGACCCAGTGGTGAGACACAGTAAGACGAGATAACTAATCAAGATGTCAATCAATATGTCAATAACATTGTCAACGGTTAACATCAAAATATATTTCACTTTAGTCATTAATAAACTTTCGGCGCAATCATGACCTTTCAGTCATGAATAACCACACCTTTATGGAGATTTTAGTGAATTTTATTCCCTATTGATTACAATCTAATAGTAAATGTATTAGTCTCAAAACCAAGAAGCATATGAACATAATCACAAGGTGACAACTACGATGAGCTTTCAATAATGCAAAGATCAGGAACATAAGATAATTATGTGAATAAGAACAGATCGCAATACATGATACCTCTTATAGGTCTTAGTTCAGCATAGCACCACGTCAGTCACGTCAGTCCGTCAGTCTAATAATACCTCAACTAACCTCGAATTAGCATTAGCATGTGGGGCTTCATGCAAAACAATTTAGAACATCAATTTGGAAAAACGTCTAACTAAGATTTCTAATGAAAACATACAGCAGTTGGTACCTAGAAAGAAAAGGCAAAATAGATTTCATTAGTAATATATTTACCCTTCTCCGGATAGGTCAGCATACAGGATCAGTCTTCGTATTCAGGACATCACCGTCAGTCTATCTAAGTAAAGGCAAGGGACACTCTCCCCTTAAGGAGGAAAGTGTAATGGGCAGTCCATGGGCAAAGATTATTGTCTAAGTCTCAAGTCACCAAATAGAGTGACAGAGTTTCTGGATGCAATTGATATAATTCCCTACCTAATGCTGTTTGTCTCTTGTGTCATGGGTTTTTATCCCTTTTTCCAAAATACATTCCCCCACAATTCTATTGGTCAGTCACTATACCCCACTATTGGTAACCAATCAAATTATACATTAAGTAATGCACTTGTCATTTCACTATATCTCTCTAAATCCTAATTGGTCTTCATAATTGACGTTTTTCGTAGGTGGGATATCCGGGGTTACTTCATTTCCTTGGCACACACTTTGGGTCAAGAGTTCTCTTCTCCTCGCTTTATTGTCCTTGAAAGTGTCCATGTTTGTTACAAAGCCTATAAAACTTTATAATAAAGCTACTAGCATGCGGATGGGAGAGTTGGGTAATGTTACAAATAAGTAAAGAAAAAGAACAATCGCTGGGTCATGGTCTTTTGCAAGTCAGCACACTGGAGAAACAAAAAAAATACGCTTTAATATGAGATTTACACAGCTAATTCTCGACTCACGCTAACTTAAAGTGTACGAGTTCTAATGAATGCGGTTTCATACGTGTTAATGTGCTCAGTTGTAATGATTATATCTTCTAGTTGTCATTAGTTTACACAGGTGAACAATTCTCCATGTTTATGAATACATTTCAATTATTAATGCAGCATTGTTAAACATAAGCATTTCACGTCTATAACATGTAATATTTAAACTACGCTCTCTCAATGGAATAGGAACTTCTGACAATCATTCCATCAGTAACTGATAAAAAGTTTGGAACTTGACAAAGGCTGTTGCTTACTGCATCATCTACTAAGAAACAGTGACACTAATTACAAGATTTAAAAACAATTATAACATGCCTTACAAAAGTCCCTTGAAGAGATTCACATTAGTAACACCCAACCATACAGAGTTCATTTTCCACGGTTATTTGTCTTTGGTTAATATGCCCATTGGTTTCTTCCCTTGTATGGACATGTAGTTAAAATTATTTTCCTTTGGGATTTACGTACTTGTATAAAGCAATATTTCTAGGTTTGGACCATCATGGTAGTGCTTGTTCCATGTTTTATATACAGCTAAGAACAAACTTCATGAAATTCAGTTAGGTAGTTTCTACTTTCCTGTAGAGAGTTTAAACATCTAGTGGTCATTGAAGTGCCATCCGCTTCAGGAATGTACAAGAACATTTTAGTTTGACATTTCAGACAATGTATTTACACAGGTTAGACCTAGCTCAAGCTGCAGCTCCTGTATAACTGCACTCATGAGTAGACCCAGTCTCTTTCATTCTGGTGAGAATTTTCATCTCATCTAGGGCTACATTTGGTAGACCTCATACCATTGGTTGTGCAATTAAAGTCATGCATACATTTGCATTCCAAATAGCATTCCTAGGGAAAGGAGTTTTCGCCGTCATGTTGGTGATCTTTCAGTGATGATCCAGTGCTAATTGCCTCTGCATTTCAGTTAAGTTTTATGCCTAATGTTAGACATACTTAGATAACTACTGTTCAATGAAGTGGGAGTGCTGAGTTCTCAGATTAACAATTCGGGCAAAGGCTTCAATCTCCCTGGGCAGACATGAGCTCCAATACCCAGCAGCCTCATCATCAAAATAATTTTATTCTGCATATAAAAACATAAACCATAGAGGTACAATAAACACACATCTCAACCACCAACGCAGTTCATTAAAAATAAACACACATAATTAAAGTCGCAGCAAATATAAAATCATGGTTAAAATAGTAGATCCAGACTCTCATATAGGGACTAAAAAACACATTCTTAACCTCAATTTAATGGCCTCTCTCAAAAGCCAGCAACACGGAAACAAATATACTGTGTAGATCGTAATAGTAAAACATTAAAGTGGGTCTGGCTTGGTTAAATTTTAAACCTCGTAAAAGTGGAGCAATAAATGTGGCCCTTAAATGAACATAAAATCTACAAAACAACATAAATTACATAGTGCCCTGTACTGAGGTTGAGTCACATCTACAGGTTTCCAAACTCCCCACCTTATGCCATCCTCTCAGAACCACAAAAAAGCAGTGCAGCCTTGTTGTATAGCTATTTTAGCCATATTTTATACATGTTATTTTAGCTACCTAGGCCAGCAGCTGCGCACTTTCACCTAGGTACATTTCATCAGCATGATTTTATTTTTCTAGCAAGAGCCACTTTTGCAGTGCTGTTTTATTTTTTCTATGGCATTGTCCTTTCGCCTAGGATAACAGTGCATTCTTAGCAGAGGCTCTGTGTTCTCTCCAAGGCTACAGTCAGATAGGATTGCCGACAAACGTGTTATGCTTTGTCTCCAACATTCATAGAAAGTGGGGACTATTTCTTAGAATGTTAGCTGTTTTATTATACGAACACCCCTTTGTCCCAAACACATTGGAGGGAGATTTCCAGCCAGATGACCATGAATGTATGCTGATTGCTTGGCTACAGCTACCTGCTTAGGCTGCTGAGCCCCTGATCCATATTGGGACAGCATCTTTCTAGACTACAGGCCTCTTCTCCAGGTATAAGGCATGATGTTCTCTCAGGGGGAAACCCGAAGTGCAGATTAGGTTTAGTATGCTGTGCCCATACTTAGCACAGGCATGAGAATTATAGATCCATCCCCCTTCTGAAAGTATGGTAGGACTGTTTTAGTGTTTTACACTTCTAGTCACATGCTTCATTTTATTGGGTTTTATCGTCCTAGTTATTGCTATACATACGTTTTTATCTAAGATGCAGTTATTTCAATGAATGCTTATTTAACTATATTCTGCCTCTGTTGTCTTTAACTGAGTGAGTTTTTTGGCAACTGAAAGAAAGGGATGCAATCTGATTTACCACAATTCCCTGAGGAGTCTATCTTGCCATGAGCCTGGTTGCCACAATCATCTCAGCCAGAGATGAGGCACTGCTAGTTAGCCGGAAAACCCGGATTAGGCAGACAGGTGTCACCTGATGTGGAATTGTACTTAGTACCCAGAATCCATGTGATTCTACTGTCCAAATCCAGTAGCCACATTAGCATAATGAGAACCTACGCAACATGGCACCACCAACGTTTGGTCAGGCACTAATATTTAGATCCTCCTAAGTATCTCTGTCTCACTAAAGGCTAAAGACACCTCAAAACTATGTCAGAGAGGTCTGTGGTATTGATGTCTTCCTCAGCTAGGTAGTTAGGACCTATCTCAAGCTGGAGGTTGTTCAAGCTTGAAACTTAAAAGAACAATCCCAAGTTGGTTTCCTTATCTCTGAACACAAATACCAGTAATATGGCAAACCCTCAAAGGGTAGCAATTGCAGTAAATATGAGACCACTCCTTACTGTATATTTATTGGCACACGGCTTAACGGCCCAAGGGGGTCCAGTTACATTTGTTGTTGAGGCTCATGCAGCCTATAGAACAGATGTTTTTTATTTTTGGGTCACCTCTCTAGCAGCAGATGGGAACACAAACATTTCATCACTACACACCTGCAAATATACCTGCACAATACAGAGCTTATGCATATTTAGAGATACCTTTATCTTATCAAGACCATAATAATTGGCTTGATGGTGCCCTACCCCATACAATATTACCTGTTAGGTTACTTCCTTTGAGTAATGATGGCCTGACCTGGCCTTTATTGGCCACATATACACCACGTCCTGATGCAGCAACCTTGGCGATAGCTGAGGTGCGCCGCTTATATATAGAGATTACAATAATATGCAGACTATTAGTACAATTTGTTATTCAAACATTGAATACAAACCAAGCATTAGCTATTGCAGCACAACCACACTCAGTTATGCCAGCCATTAATCCTGCTACTGTACATTCGATCATGGGTAAGGTACCCGCCAAGCGGGAGGAAATTCCTTTTTGGCTATCTCAGAAAATAAATGCACTTGAAACCGTCTTTCCCCATAACCTCAGGATAAATAGAATTCTGACAAGGTGCTTGCCATTCGGGATGGTTCCCACAATTCAAAACTTCAATACATGGGGCACGGTATTTGCCATGCACTATACTACCGCACATGGTACACCAACACTTGCCAATCTCCCTGAGGTTTTGAAACAAATTCAAGATGAATACGGGGCTGCCAAGCCCTACATTTGGGGATGCAATTGATGGGCAATTTTGCCACGGTGTCTTCAATCATATTAAGTAACCTTAAAGCAGAAGCAGTAGCACTAACAGTGCGCATGCGGCTGAATGACGTTCCTGCACAGGATCAAGAATGTGAGCTGCCAAAAATTATTGCTGAAAACCTACTCTAGTATTGGTCGAAGTAGTTTGGGACCCAGACCGACTAAACCGCAACTACAAGGTAGATCCAATAAGGTTACTGCCAAGCAAGCACCTGAGGGCTCCAAAAAACACTAGGATAAAAAAACAACAAACACCTAAAAAAGAAAGGGGAGAATCTCCGCATACGGAGACCCCACAAAATAAATATAACCTTAGAAATAGGGATAATATAAAAATGCCTGACAGATATCAGTATGCTGATACACGCCAATCTCGTTCCTTTCAAGATTGACCGCAGTGAGAGAGGTGGGTGGTCAGAGCAACAAACTGAGTACATGAAACCAAGAAAGGACTCACAACACTAGTCTTAAGTTTCAGTTAAGAAAGAAGAGAAACTTCCACAACAGACACCTGAATTTAGAAAGAAAAAAGTGGCAGCAGTTGCAATTCGACATGCCACTCAGGAAGAGGGCTTTACTAAAGAACAATAAATGGGGACTGGCACTGCTAGACAGTGCGGCAGAAGTCACAGTAGTTCACCAGGATCTTCTAGAGCATCTGGAGGTGAAAGAAACTGATTACTACTTGCAAGTAGAGACTGCAGGTATGAGTGTCCCCACACCCGATAGGGTGTATAAAGTAACTATTCAGTTAGAAGGGGACATTAAACGCATGATCAAAGCCATCTTTTGGGACCACGTTGTTTCTATTTATGATATTTTGCTGGCTGAAATAAATTGGCTGCCAGTATTTGCCCATGATCTCCCATATCGAGTGGACATTATTGAAAAGTCCTTGTTGGACCTGGCCCTTTTACAGGGTCATTCCCCAGACGTTTTGATTTGCCTCCTTATTATTCTGACCTTTGTTGGCTGACGTTTTGACTCTGAGCACTTTTCAACTGCTAACCAGTGCTAAAGTGCATGTGCTTATGACTTTGGTGTTTTTCAGGTTGTCTCCTATCAACATCTGGGCAGACTGACAGTTGGGGCTTTGTGCATACTTCTCAGACAGCCTGAACGCAGGGAGGGTGGAGGTGACACAGAGGTGCATCTACATATTGCAAAGACTTCCTGGGCTGAGAGAAGGGAGAGGCGGGGCACACCTGCATTTGTAAAGACTGTGCCCTTGCCTCACACAATAGAGTCGTTAACCCCCCACTGATGTTTGGAGCCTGTGCTGAAAGGAGAGAGGGGGTATTCCCAGAACCAGTTGTAACTGGCTGGAACCTCCTCTCCCTACCATTGAAAAACACTGTAAGAACTGACTAAGTACAGGGGAATTTTCCCCACAATTTGAATATTCTTGGAACTTGAAACTGAACATAGAACGCTGATGAATGGACTCACCAGGAAACCACCTTGGACTGATGCTGTTGTGCTGACCTGTGACCTGCCTGGTCACTAGGAGAAACTGCCACCATCTGCAACCCTTGTGCTGGCCTGTAGCTGGACCCACCAGCCCTATACCTCTTCTTGTGTTGTTGTTCCCAGGGGCAGGGTGCTGTGGCCCCTGACCCCTGCCACGAACTCTACAGCTTGTCTGAAACGCTTGGAAAAAGTGCTCTTTCTGAAAACTGCTGCAGAAGATAACTGCCGCAGCCCGGGCTGCAGATTTGCCATAGCGCCTTTAAAAGCGCTTTATTTCTGCCCCCTGCATCTACTTGTCCCTAATTTCCTAAGCGGTGCTCCTTTCCTTGAGCCGGCTCACTTGGAAGGAGCAGTGGTGAGGCGAACCGGGACGACGTGCTTTTAAAAGCGTTCCTCTGCTTTCCCGTCTGCCGTGGAATCCCGCGTGCATCTGAACTGTGCATCAGACGTGCCCCCAGGGCACGAGAACAAAAAGGATAAGAGCCGGTGCGCTCTTGGAAGGTTCCCCCGGGGCGTGGCATACTCCAGGACGCCCCCGGAGTGCTGCCAGGCTCCTTCCTCTGCGGGATCCTCCCGCGGCAGCCAAGAGGAACAGCCAAGCAGCATGCGCACCGCGTCGGGTGCGGCTGCTCCCCGAAGGAGGTGGACGCCTCATCCGAAGTCTCCCCGGGCCCCCTCCGTTGCCGAGTTTAGGAGGAGAGGCCGGCCTCGACGAGGAGACTCTGCCCCACTAGGCCCTGAGCTTTGAAGTAGATCGCTGGCCGGTGAAAGCCTCAGCGGAGGCCCCGGACCGCGTGGTCTCCCTGGTTGTTCCGAGGCGGGATGTGCCCGCTCGAGTAACCCCCCTCCCTGCTGGAGGGTCCATATCGGCTGGAAGTCACCCCCAAGATCGTGGGTCCCAGAAGGGGCCTGATCCAGGAGCTGGAGGGTGTGCGTGCCGCCCCCCCTCCTCAAATAATCATCACCACGGTCCCCTGTCGTGTCCCAGGAGCCATGGGGAGCCCTCCTCGTATGTTTTGTGGCACTGAAGGTGCCCCTCAAGTTCAATACAGGTATTCTCACCGCTAGACCCTCTCTCGATGGTTCTTTTAGGGGCTTGAAGGGGACTGTTGGGCTAACCTGTTTTAAAGTAACAGAACATACAGGTGTTGATGGTTCTTTTTGTGGGCATCTTACACCGATCTGATGTCCTGACTTGCCATATGGTTTAAAGTGCTTCTGATATAGGCCTTTGTGATACTTTTATGACAAGTGTATTTTTTTTCTTACTGTAATTCCTGACTACTGCTTATGTTGCAGAATCCTGAGTACTTACGTGTTCTAATGTGACAACTGCATATTCCTGCAGAGTATTAGTAACTTGTGTAACATTCTGACAACTGCTAAGGTAGCAGGGTATTATCCACGTGCAATGTTGGTCTAATTATGTTTTGTGCAATACAGATTATTTTTACATAGCTCAGTGTTGTATTTACTTTGTGGTGGATATTTTGCATCACGTGTATTGTGTGTTGTGCAAATGCTTTACACATTGCCTCCAGGTTAAGCCTCACTGCTCGTGCCAAGCTACCAAGGGGGTGAGCAGGGGTTATCTTGGACGTGTAACTCCCAAGCCCTGACTAGAGTGGTTAGGTTCTGCCTGGCTGAGGTACATACCCTAGCCAACCAGAAACCCCATTTCTGACAGTCCTTCTCGCCCCTTGTCCCAAAAAAGCTCATTGAAATGTATGCCATTGATTGGGCAGTGGCACAGGCATCTGCATTATACCACAATCATGTAGGCTGGGACAAAGATTCTCCCTACCACGTAATACCAATATAATCCCAACCTCAGCCTCAACCTCAATACCCAATAAAATATGAGGCAAAAGCCCCAATGAGGGAAGCCTCAATGAATTAGAATACCAGGGAGTCATTGAACCCCAGGCTCATCAATGAATTATTTCCATTCGCTAAACCTGACCACTCTAATAGAATAGTTTAAGACTACAGACATTTAAACAGACACAAAAAGACATTTGCTATACAAAATGCACATAGCACAGCACTGACGAATGACATCATGCGGAAAAAAACAATCCTGTAAATTTACAATGGGTTCTTCTGCCAAAACATAGTGCCTGAAAGTAGGGACTTAACAAGTTTCAGCACCTTAGGCTTTCAGAAACTTTTGCCGACTCCCAGAAGGCTACAGGAACAGTCCAGGGTTGTTCCCAGCTCGTGTGACACCAATATTACACAACATAGACCCTGAGGCATTGTCATATGTGTAGCGTCTACGTCAAGGATGACGACCTCATGCAACATTTAAGACGGGTAGCCCCCATTGTTTTAGGATTTGCCAAAATTGGCTACAAATTTTACTTCAGAAAAACAAAAATAGCCTTTCTCAGTGTCCTGTTTCTGGGATACAAGTTGCCAGATGAAGGCAAGAGTCTTGCACCCCAATTTTTGTAAAAAATGCGCACAACTACAACCACCAAATACAATCAAAAAGCTCCAATCAGTATAGGGCTTTCTAATTTTTGGCAGAACTTAAATTCCAGACTATGGTCAACGCGTTAAACCCTTATATGACTTAATACGTCCTGACTTTATTAGGAAATACTGGACAGTCAAACACACACGCATTCTCAGGCCATTACAAAAAGATATGCTTGAAGCAAAACACCTCATACAAGGAACAATAAAACACATTTGGTCATCAGAGTAATTGCTGGTGCCATTAGTTTAACCTATGTGACTTTCAATGAGTGTGAGACAGTCCCACATGTATATAAATCACACTTTTACTCCACAGCTGAACAATGCTTTCCTTCCACTGAGAACATTCTCACTGCTGTTCAGATGGAGGTACTTAAAGAGAGAACTTTGGCCCAAGGGAAACACATCATTGTCCAATCCCCTATTCCAGCCCTTGAGACTGTTACCAAAGCAAACGTTCCTAACGATAAAGCATTACACCCACGTTGGATTCAATGGGCAACGTCTGTGACAGCTACTGATGTTGATTATGTTTTTGACTCCAAATTGCAGACCCAAGAATTCTTACAATATGAACTTGTGTATCCAGTCCCACCAACTACACTACCTAATGAAAAATATCAGACCATATTGTACACTGATGGTTCAGTTCAACCTGCTATAGGCACCAAACACCAATACTCAGCTGCTTGTGCAGTGTTAAGTGTATCCATGAAGGATGGCAAGTTCCATCCACAAAATACCTACACACAGACTCTAGGGGACTTTACTGCACAACTTGCAGAGCTCAAGGCTCTGGTGATGGCACTGGAACATACAGACCCTGAACAGATGATGTTTGTGATTCGTACTACTGTTTCCAGTCCCTCCATGAATACCTGCATTACTGGTGATAAAATGGGTTCAGAGATTCTAAAGGAAATACTGTTAAACACAGACTTCTATAGGGGAAAGTAGAGGACCTGAAAGAAATGCTACTTAACATCCATGTTTAACATACACCAGGACAACAACGTGTTGGAATACACGTGGAAGGCAACACTTTGGCTCATGAAGCAGCAAAGTCAGCCGTTGCTATGGCTTCTGTCGCAGCAGTAACTTGTTCTAGATGAATAGTGGATGATGAAACACTATCAGCTGTGAAAGCTTTGGTTGATGGCATACCTTTGCCTAAAGCCTATACTGCTAAATATTCCTACTGGATGGCAGGCATGTTTGATGTACGAGTGACAATACCAGGCGTGGGAGTTCAAGTGATTTCCAATGAAGGCCTAAGACCTGAGACCTGAGTTAGTAAAAGCAGCGCATGAGGGAGTTGCTTCTGCACATGCTGGTGTGGTGACTACCATTTCAATAATGCAAACACACTGTTGGTGGCCAGGTCTATAAAAAAAGACCAAGCAGTGTGTCCTTTGTTGTGACATCTGACAACAAATTAAAGGTTCCAGCCTTAAGCGCCCACCGCAGACAGCCCTCCTTATTTCCAATAAACCATTACAATGTGTGTACTTGGACCATTGTGGTCCCCTGGCACCAGACAATACATACAAATACATTTTAGTCGCTGTTGACTCATGTAGGAGGCTGGCCTAGTTTGTAGTGGGTACCTACGGTACTTCTACCTTAAACCAGGTCCAGTTCTCCCTTACTAGTGAAATGTAGGCAGTGTCAAGAAGCCAGGCTCTCTAGAGGTAGCTCTTGCTGACCAGCCGAGGCTTATCTAGGAGACATGCAAAGCTCATGCAAAGCTCATGCAATACCACTGTATTCACACAGTACTCACACACATGAAAGAAAATACTCCGTTTTACAAAAATAAAGTTACTTTATTTTGGTGACACAATTGCCAAAAATGCCATATAGACTATATACCCTTAGGAGGTAAGTAATACACAAATTA
This sequence comes from Pleurodeles waltl, assembly GCF_031143425.1. NCBI lineage: Eukaryota > Metazoa > Chordata > Amphibia > Caudata > Salamandridae > Pleurodeles > Pleurodeles waltl. The sequence continues at coordinate 145,749,938 of NC_090437.1, read as the reverse complement.
TACACAAAAGTATGCAGAGGTTTGCATAAAAACAGTAAGAAAACAGTGCAATTAGTGAAAATCACAATAGTTAGAAATGGGCCTGGGGTAACACAAACCATATACTAAGAAAGTGGAATGTGAATGTCAGTTTCCTACCTAGGCAAGTGTAATGTGTAGAGGGTTGCTGGGAGTACTAGAAAACACCAAAGGTAAGTTCTAGAACCCACCCCAGTGCCCGGGAAAGCAGGAGTAAAACACAGTAACGTTCCCAGAACACACTAAACATGAAATTATGCAAGAACCAGAAGAGACTGCAAGACACCAACAGTAGATTCCTGGACCTGAAGACCTGTGGAAGAAGGAGGCCAAGTCCAAGAAGCACAGAAGAGTCCAGGCAGAGCAGGAGCCCCTGCTAACCTGGATGAAGGTGCAAAAGAAGAACCACCGGAGAAAAACAGCAGTCAATACTGCACCCAAGAAGACAGATTCGTGTTCCTGGTTGGTGCAGATCATGTCCCACGCCGGATGGAGGAGTGCAGTCTGGTTTGTGTCGCTGGAGTCTGCCAACAAACCTTGGTACACAAAAAGCTTGCTGTTAGCGGAAAATGGCACTGCCCTGGACCAGGAGAGACCTGGTAGCACTACCCCGGAGGGGTAGTCTAAGGGGGCTCCCAGCAACTCAGAGAGCCCACAGAAGCCCAGGCAGCACAAGGAAGCACAAGGAAGATGCAAAAGAGGCCCATGCAGCACTACAACAGTGACTCCTATGCCACCGGAGATCCACTCAGGATACAGTGCTGGGGGCTGGGGGCTGAAGCTACAAGATGCATGAAGAACTTTGTGGAAGGATGCCAACAGGCCTTGGCAACTGCAAAACATGCATTGCACAGGGGTACTGTCTTGCATGGAGAGGCAGGCTCTTACCTTCACCAAAGTTGGACAGTAGGACATCAGGACGTTGGAACCACTTCAGTCCACCACCCATGATGTAGGACCCATGCAGCTCAGCAAGAAAGGGGATCCATGCAGCCAGTCATCATTGCAGTAGGTGCCTGCTGAAGCAGGGGAGTGACTCCTTCACCCCAAGGGAGATTCCTTCGCTCTTCTGGTGCAGGCTGAAGACAGGCTGTCCTCTGAGGATGCACAACTGGGAAACAGTTGCAGTTGCTGGCAGAAGCAGAAGATACAATGTTGCAGAAGTCGTCTTTGCTTCTTCTTTACAGTTTGTAGAGTTCCTGGACGGTCCAGATGCAGTTTCTTCAGTAAGAAATTGAAGTGGAGGATGCAGAGGATTCCTGCTGGAGTCTTGCAATCCGAATCTGAAGAACCACCCAAAGAAGAGACCCTAAATAGCCCTGAAAGGGGGATTGGTTAGCTAAACATGTAAGCACCTATCAGGGGAGGGCTCTGATGGTACCTGCTGGCACTGGTGACTCAGATGTTCCCAGAGTTCCCTGCCAACTTGGAATACAAGATGGCAAAACCCAGGGACCCCCTGGAGGAGCTCTGAGCACCATCCCTGGGGTAGTGATGGACAGGGGGGTGGTCACTCCTCTTTCCTTTGTCCAGTTTTGATCCAGAGCAGGGACTGGGGGTCCCTGAACTGGTGTAGACTGGATTATGCAAGGAGGGCACCTAAGCCCATATTTATACTTTTTGACGCACTACTGCGCCAACGCAGTTGTGCGTCAAAAATTTTACCGCCGGCTAGCACCATTCCAACGCGCCATTCGGGCGCCTTATTTATGGAATGACGTTAGCCGGAGCTGCGGACTGGTGTGCGTCAAAAAAAATGACTCACACCAGGCAGCGCCGGCGTATGGGGAAATGGGGGTTGTGCGTCAAAAAATGGGACAGGTCAGGTCTGAGGCAAAATTCAGGCCTCAAACCGGATTTGCACCATTTCATTTTACGCCCAACCTCCATTGACATGACTCCTGTCTTAGCAAAGACAGGAGTCATGCCCCCTTGCCCAATGGCCATGCCCAGGGGACTTATGTCCCCTGGGCATAGTGGCATGTAGGGGGGCCCAAATCAGGCCCCCCTATGCCACAAAACAAATCTGAAAAAAATATTTACTCAAAATTACCTTTACTTCCTTGGGATGGGTCCATCCATCCTTGGGTGTCCTCCTGGGGTGGGCAAGGGTGGCAGGGGGTGTCCCTGGGGTCAGGGGAGGGCACCTCTGGGCTCCTTCCAAGCCCACAGGTCCCTTAACGCCTGCCCTGACCCAGGCGATAAAAAACCGCGCCCATCAGGCTGTGCATCGTTTTTTAAGGCCCACCCCCTCCTGTGCGTCAAAATGACATCAGAGTATAAATATGGGGCACAGGCCTTAAAGTCATTTTTTGGACGGGAACGCCTACCTTGCATATAATTAACGCAAGGCTGGTTCCCCTTTCCAAAAAATGACGCACATGGTGGAATATTGACGCCCGTGGGGTTGGACGTCAAAGTATAAATATGGGGCAGGGTTTGGGCCGATTGTGCGTCAAAAATTTTGACGCACATTTGGCGCAAACAGAGTATAAATATGCCCCCAAATGTGCCCTTCAAAGCATTTCCAGTGGCTTGGGGAGGCTACTCCTCCCAAGCCTAAAACACCTATTTCCAAAGGGACAGTGTGTAACATCCCTCTCTCAAAGGAAATCCTTTGTTCTGCCTTCCGGGGCTTGAGCTTCTCAAGAAACAGGAGGGCAGAAACCTGTCTGAGAGGTGGCAGCAGCTGGGGCTGCCTGGAAAACCTCAGAAGGCTGTAATAGCAATACTGCGGTCCTCTAAGGGGCTCCCAGAGTGCATGGAATCATACAACCATGATTTTATTTGACTTTGTTTATTATTTTAACAATAGCCACATTTGCAGTCTTGTTTTATTTTTTCTATCTAGCTGTTCTTTGCCTCAGCCAGCACTGCGTTCTTCTTAAACACAACATTTCTTTCACTCTTTGCTTTTCTCAAGGCGTCAGTAAGATAGGTTGCCGGCAAAGCTGATAACGCTTTGTCTCTAGTGTTCATAGGAACATACACACTCTTACATAGGGATCCTTGCTTGGAACATCAGCTGTTTTATTATAAAAACACTACTTTGACCCATGTACGTTAGAGGGAGATTCCAGCAAGATAACCACAACTGTATGCTGACTGCTGAATGCTACGCTACAACTGCTTATATAGACTACAGGCCTCTTGCTCAGGTATGAGGGATGATGTCTTCCTCGGGGACCCTGAAGGGCAGAATTAGAGCTGTACATGCTATGTTCTAACATAGCCTAGGTAGGAGCTATTTTAATGACTCTAGTGACAATATAGCAGCATTAATTTTATGCTTTACTCTCCTTGCCACAATTTTAATCCTGTCATGCTTTACCGTCCTAGTTTTTGCAGTACATGCTTTACTATCTAAGATGTAGTTGCTTCAAGAAAACCTTATTGAAATATATTCTGCCACTGATTGTCCTTGTATATGTGAGACTAATGTAACTGAGAGAAACGGATGCGATCTGAGTGGCCACGATTTCCCTGAGGAGTCAATTGTGTCATGCACTCGGCTGCCCAATCCTCCCTGCTCTTGGGTGGAGATAAGATACTACTAGTTAGCCGGAGCAAAACCCGGATTAGGCCTTCAGGTGTCACCTGTAATGGGTACAGGCTCTGTCCCCCATAGTGCAAGTGATTTTGTCACACAAATCTAGTAGTCTTATTAGGATAATGAGAGCCTACGTGACAGTCCTGGGGGGGGTGGGGGGGAACAACTTCATACGAGGGCCTGTTTGGAACTAATTTATGTTTCAGATCTTGATGGTCCTAGCATGGAGACGGCAGATACACATTTTGACATAAATGAATGTGTCGCTGTCTTGCAGGAGTTACAACAATTCTGTGATGAAAATGCATCTTCCCGTGCTGCCTCCTCTAGATTTGGTGAAGTACCAGTAACATATACCGGCTGGATTCCTAAGCCAGGGGATCTAGTACATGAAAAGATTGCTGTGGAAAAAAAGCTTGGTACTTCTTATCGTGCACCGGTTCCAGTCCTGGGAATACATGGTACCAGAACTGTCATTCTACCACAGATGCCTGGTATGAAAGAGAATCACTTTCTCTCCATTGACAATGTCAAGTTACACCATGTGGCCAATCTTACACAGCAGACCTAGGGGACTTTTAGGTAGTACCCAAATCCCTTCCACTACAAACTAGGATGTTCCCCTACAAGTCAGCAACAGCAATGCTGACACCTCTCCGAGCTTGGGGAGGGTTTGAAATTAGCTTTCATTGGTTCCACTGACAACTACTCCTACATTGATTTCTGCTGATATGGAGCAAAATCCTACAAATTCTGCACAAATGGATAGCATAATCTACTATGCACCACCAAGGGAGTCTTCTGCAACTTCTCTTCAAAATACAGCTCCAATATTTGCATGCACAGATTCTGGATATTCTGCGACATTAATGACTCCTTCATAGACTCATCCGCCTCAACTGTAACAGAACTGTCAAGCGCATTTAAGCTAATACATTAGCTAAAAAATAACTATTTAATTCATCCATGGAACTATCTATGGTTCTTATTAACTATATTTCCTTTTGTTCTTTGGATTGGTTTTGTCATTGTTTTATTTCTTCCTATACATGGTCATTACCTTCCTGAACGCTCTACAGTTGAGCTGGTAGAAGAAGTTTTTAAAACCACATTTTTCATCACACAAAATTCTCAGAGACTGGCCCCTAATAAACATTTCAGCTATACCAATTCCTGATGGGATTGTTTGAGATAAAGTATTATTCAATATATAAGGGCCTACGAAGGTCATTCAAATTCCATATGTTTTCAAACTTTCATTGACTGATGTAATTACACCCAGAGTGGTTTCTGATGATTGGGTTGCAAAAACAGTTGATACCTTGATGTCTGATCTAGAGTACTATACAGTTTTTGAAAATGATGATGTGTACCAGTGTAAAGAAAACTATGGAGATATGTTCTGTTACAACCATTATGGACATCATTTCACTCACAGAGCCAATACCCCAAAGATTATTTTTAAATGTGCACAATGGGAACATTGTCACACTCTGCCAGTGGGCAGTTTTAAAATGTATACTGAAAACTTTGCATATTCTGGGCACAATGTAAAAAATGCTGAGGCATTTGCAAAGATTTGCATGTTTTGTTGACAGACAAAAAAATTATATATTCTGATTCCTTTGTTTTACGATTTGCAATAGAAGTTTATGAACATTGGTTGAATTTGATTGATTTAAAAAGTATGTGGGGAACAAAAGTTTAGCAAATTAGAGGAATAGAAGCTTTATTTAGAGCCTGTATGATTCCTGTTCAAATGATATTTTTAAATGAAACAGTGCACACAAACAACTTGTTTAGGCTTATCTAACATCAAAGAATTAAATACACCAAGTATTCCTGTCCCTGTAAACTTTAACAAATGGCAAAAGTATATAAATGCATCTGAAGATCAGCCCGATGAGTGAGTCCAGAAAGGAACATATAACATGTCATTTTCTCGCTATGTATCCTCAGAACACTCAGGTATTTTGACAACATATATTGAAGGAAAACTATGCCAGCAATGGCTGAAGAGCTCCTCATTGGATGCTGTCAAAGCACATTTTAGTCTCCTGTCCAATAATACAGATTTACAGGATTTCCTGTTAGGTTCCAGAAGACAATGTAGAAAACGATTCTTATATGCAACATATAATGAAATTTGAAAACTTTCCCAACAAGAAGCGGCTGCCTGTTTTTTTGGCAAATAGATCAGAAAAATTTACTGAAAGCATTAGCCGTTGTAGATATTGGAATTAATACCATGTCCAACCACATTTACACTTTAAATAACATTGTGTCATCTGCAATAGACAGTGTACAGAGTGATACGTCATTTATACAACATGGAGAAAGTCAGCTAAGTTCCATCATGCAGTTACGTTAGACATTACAAACGCTGAAAGCAGGTTGCGTCCCCTAGCAAAATTTGAGCGGATGGGAGATTTTTTCAACATTTAATTTAACTTAATGTGACAGCAACAGAAGATGGCTAAGAAGGAAGCAACATATATCTTGTTGAGGATAGTGAAATTAGAAAAGTTGCATTTAAATGTGGCTGAAGTACCATCTGCTGATGTTTGAAGCACATTCCAGTGGGCAGATATGAAAGGCTGGGAGATAGTTACATACACGATAGGGGAGCGTCCCTTTTCTTATAAATGTTTCAATGGCATGAAAGAGGTCTTTCTTAGCGGCAGTGAATGCAAGACTTCTGTGAGCCATTCAATGGTTTGTAAACAGCTGTTCTTACACGAAGCATGCAAATTTGGCTTGTTATCTGAAGGGAGTCCCGGTCTCCTTGATTAGACCTGCCTTCCAGGTGCTCTCCAATGGCAGCTATGTGCTTCATAACAGTGAGAGCTGTTGTGGAATGCAAGCTGGAATACCTTAGGTCGTTTTGGTCTTCCAATTGCTACATGTTGCAGGAATGTCCTTTTTCCCCCGCACAATTCAAAGGAGTAGCGGACTTCTGGCCTCATATTTCGACTTCTGATGTGAACTTTGACAAGTTGAGCAGACTAAAGGCTTTATTGTTTCAAAAACATGTGGAGCTTACATCAGCCCGCGAAACCTATGCACTTCAGGTTGCAAGTTCATCAACGGAGATTCAGATTCAGTCCCTTTTAAGTACTAACTTTCTGAGACACTTTGGTGAACTTGTGGGACGTATATTCAATGCAGCCAGTACTACTGGATTCACCCACTTTTTGTAATACTGTTGGTTCTGGTTTTATTCACACCTTCTCCTCCATATTAAGTTTAATACCTTCAGCCATACACTCAATTTTTTCAAGTGTTTTCATGGAATTTCTGATTATTGTGGCTATAATTCTTGGCATTCTTCTGTTGCTACTTTTTCTGTGCAGTGGCTGTCCCTTTACAACGGGAAGGACTGAGAGCACTACCGCCATCACAACTATGTTGTGAAAGCATGATGCAGTATTTTGGAGCACCACTCCTGCAACAGTTGGAGTGTGACTGGTCTTTGTCTTTCCTACCATTTTTGGATTGTGTGTAGCACGTGCTTTGTCGTCTTTGGTGAGCTTTTGAATGTGCACCAGAAGTCTGTCTTTCTACGTGACATTTACTTTCAATTGGACCCTGATCTGCTGGTGTTCTCAATGAGGGCTCATCATCAAACATGCACATTGAGGGTGCGTCTGCTGCAAGAGGCTGCCTATGGGTTGCCCCTTATGGATACTGCGACTCTTGGCTCACTGATGGGCAATACACGCAATGCTGCTGCCTCAGCTGAAGCTCAGGCTTTTGAACACGAGTGCTCTGTGGTCTTTCTTGGACATGATTTGGAGGTTTTACCACCTGCCAAAGTGGAACGTCTCCTGACTTCAATTGCCCCAGATATAATTGGTGATCTCCAACATGACTCTGACTTTTGAAATTCAGTTTCTTGTGTCACTCCGTGGTAATTTGAAATTGTCCTTTCCTACGGCTTGTATTTCTTAACTTGTCTCAATTGACATCTTAGTTCTAGTTTTAGTTTAAGGTTTAAATAGCTCATTTTAGGTTTAGCTTTGAACCACATTTGACCAGCAAGGGGAGGGTGTTCGATGGCTATTTTAGCCACATTTTATACATGTTATTTTAGCTACCTAGGCCTGCCGCTGTGCACTTTCACCTAGATTCATTTTCATCAGCATGGTTTTATTCTTCAAGCAAGAGCTACTTTTGCAGTGCTGTTTTATTGTTACTATTGCACTGTCCTTTCAGCTAGGAAAACATTGCATTCTTAGCCGAGGCCCTGTGCTCTTTCCAAGGCTGCAGTCAGATAAGATTGCCAACAAGCGTGTTATGCTGTGTCTCCAACATTCACAGAAAGCAGGGACTATTTCTTGGAGTGTTAGCTGTTTTATCATAAGAACACCCATTTGTCCCAAACACGTTAGAGGGAGATTCCTGCCAGATGACGACTGCATGCTGATTGCTCCGCTACAGCTACCTGCTTAGACAGCCGAGTCCCTGATCCATATGGGGGACAGCATCTTTCTAGGCTACAGGCCTCTTCTCGAGGTATGAGGATTACATTCTCCAAGGCAGATTAGGCTTGGTATGCTGTGCTCATAAATAGCATAGGCAGGAGGATTATTGATCCATCCCCCTTCTGACAGTATGGTAGGACTGTTTTTGTGTTTTACACTTCTAGCTACATGCTTGCTTTTATTGTGTTTTATCATCCTAAATTCTTCCTCTGTTATCTTTGCCTGAGTGAAACTTTTGGTAACTGAGAGAAAGGGATGTGATTTGAAATACCACGATTCCCCAAGGAGTCTATCTTGCCATGTGCCGGTTGCCACAATCATCTTGCCATGTGCCGGTTGCCACAATCATCTCGGGTAGCTGGAAAATCCGGATCAGTCCGGAAGGTTTCACCTAGGGTGGAATTGTACTCAGTACCCACAATCCATGTGATCCTACCACCCAAACCCAATAGCCTCATTAGCATAAAGAGAACCTACACCACAGCCTGGTTTAGAGATAATGGGCATTTATAATATGCACCCTAACCAGGTAGTGCTCCAAATGGGGTGTAAATATCACAAGGGTATACAAACCAACTGTGGGTTTCACTAGATACTCTGACTCACTCAAGTCTTTCCTTTATGCATAAAAATACCATTTACCAGGCTATGCGCTGAGCAAGATAGCCGCATAACCGAGCGAACGTCAGGCATAGCGTCCTAAGTACCTGCAAGCACCTAGGACCCGTTCAGCTGTGATTTGGAGAGCACAGGGTGCCAGAGAGGCAGCATAGCCTGAAGTCCTGCCTGGGAAGGAACAAAATGGTTGGCGGCAGAGCAGCCAGAGGTGTGAGCAGCCCAGCTCCCCGGAGGAAGGGAGCCCAGCAAGAAAGTAGGGGTGGCCGCTGTGGCGCACTGGCGGTGGAGGAGTGTGCCAGAAGAAACCAGAGGCGGCAGGCCATGCAGTATGCATTCCGTGTCAAGGATGCAAACTGAGGAGCAGGACCTGAAAGGCGAGCCTGAAGGGACCTGGCTGGGGGCTGGCTGGCAAGCAAGACCAGGGAGGGAGAGAGGGCCTCCACAGAGAACTTGGAGCCCGCGGTGAGCAGTGAGGTGCAGCGTGGGCGGGAGAGGGGGCCTGCAGGAAAAAGTCAGAAGGGTCTGAGGAGAGCAAAGGCCACAATGTAGCCTTGGGGATAGCTCGACTGGGTGCAGAGAGAGAGGTTGGGGAAGCTGCAACACCCCCAGAGTCAGAGCTACACCGGAGGTGAACTAGAGTAACCAGAAGAACAGCGGAGGGAGCGGCAACACCAGATGGGGTCCAGAGGATGGGCTGCACTAAGATGAACACAAACTGTGAGGTTGGAGAAAAGCGGGAGGGACTACGAAGCTGGAGTAAACAGGCAGAAGCACCCTAAGTGGGGGCCAGGTGATAGGTCTCTTTGGGGAGGTCAATCCCGAACCGGGAGGCTTAGCGACAATGGGGTGCTGGCCCTAGACGGCTGGCATGGCAAGTTACTGCACCTGGTCCGAGGAGGTGGTCCAAGAGGGGGCCCCCTGGTTTGAGACACCGGAGGGGAGTCTGAAACGATGGGCCGCAATTGAAGCTTGGAGAAAGCACAGACAAGCAACCTAGTCAAATACACCATGCAGATGAAGACAGCCGGGATAGAGAGGGACAAATGAGCCTCCATCATGGGAGCCTCAAAGAGTGGTGACCATTCCCTGTGAAGGAACTCTGAGGCCATACAAGCACTTAGGAGCAACATTGAGCTATAAATAGACGCAGTGACAATCAATGTTAACCTATTAAGAGATGACTTCCACAAGGTTATAGACAAGGTTTCCACAGCGGAGAGTCAAATCAACGGGCTTCAAGCAGTGACTGAAAAGTTGGAAAATCAAGTAAACGAGCTGATGAAGCAACATGAGGTGGCTGCGGCGAAGCTGGAGGATAAGGATGGGAGGGCCCACTGAAACAACTTACGGGAGTTCCAGAAGGGGTAGAAGGGTGCAGTGCAGAACTGTTCACAGAGGATGTTATCCTGAATAAACTGTGACCTAATAGACTATCAAATTACTTCACCATTGAAAGAACTCATAGAGTGCCGACTAGCCTCCTCCGGTGGGCCCTCCTCCCACAACAATAATCGCTAGAGTCTTCAATTTCAGGGACCTAGTTGTAGTTTTACAAAGGGCCCGTATGAGGGGTGACTTGAAATGGGACAGCGCAATTGTTTGCTTCCTCCCTGATTTTACTCTAAAGTCCAACAAGAATTCAGCAACTTTGAGGAGGTGAAAAGGGCCCTCTGGGCCAAGGACATCAAATACATGATGCTTTTTCCAGCTCGATAGGGGGTGGTGGAGGATGGTAGGTCCTGGCATTTTCTGTCACCAGAGAGGGCCTGGGACTGGCTGGAAGACTGGTGCACAGTGGGCCAGGGAGGATCTGGAACCTGGGAGCGACAAAGGAGGCCAGGGAAATGAGCGGCCTCCCGGCAGGCCCAACCAAGGGCCTCTCGGGCTGGAAAAGATCATGAGGGGCAGTTGGTAGTATGCGAGAGACAGGGGAGCCGGACCCCCCCACCCCGAAGAGGGAGTCGAGCTGTGGGGGTCAGGGGCCCGACCAAGGTGAGGGAGAGAAGAAAACTTGAGAATCTGGAAACTGGCCCAGGAGGGAGCTCGGGGAATTTAGCTGACACCAACCGACACACTGGTTGAACATTATTAAATATGTAGGGAATGAGAGCATCCATGTACATAGAGCAGATCACTTGATTTTGCATTTTTAGCTCACCCACAAATGTATTTGAAATTTATGGGGCGACAGGCGCTCTGCCAGGTTGAGAAGCGGGTAGTTGGGGTCCAACGAGGCAGGGTAGCAGGATAGGGGGGAGGGATTAGGTTGGCGGGTTGTGTTAAGTTGCACAGTTTACAGAGTTTGACCAAAGGAAGCATGCATGCAGAAAATGGGAGAGGTGAAAACGGGACGCTCAGACTGAACCTAAGCTTATCCCTGGGGGTTAGGATCCTGGGGGTGGCGCAGCAGAGAGTTCAATTCAGGCCCTTGCAGCCTGTCTGCCGGGGGAAAACTCAGTGGAGGTACATCGAAAGTTGCTAGCCAAGTAAGCAGAACTCCCCAACCTGGCTGAAGATAGCACCCGTAAGTATGCCTTGGCCACTCAAAGATGGTTGTACGATAATGGAGACAAAGCAAGTGAGCTGGTCAGAAGAGACCAAGCATAAAGGGGAGTACATAAGATAGTGGATGACACGGAATGACAAGACCAACTAGCGCAGATATAACGGAGGCTTTTGCCTACTATTACGAGCACCTATATGCTACTAGGTCTCTTTTGACTGTGATGACTTCCTCAAAGATGTGGCCCTTGTGTCCCTTAGAGAGGATGATCGGGAGACTCTGGAGAGAGATCTGAAGGAGGAAGAGGTAGGACAGGCACCTGGGACCTTGCAGTCCAGCAAGGTCACAGAACCAGACAGGCTCCTAGTGGATCTCTATAAAGGGCTTGTGAGTAAAGTCCCACAGCGCATGTCAATGTTCCAGGAGGCAATAACAGACCGGCAACTCCCGGCTGATCAGAGAACATCAACATTCATAGTTATACACAAGGCAGAGAAGCCAGCTATGGTGTGCAAATCCTAGATCCTTGTTGAATGTGGAGGCAAAGGTGTTAGCTAAGGTACTAGCAAATCAGTTGTAGAGAGTTATTTTCTCTGTACTCCATCCTGATCAATCGGGCTTTATGCCCCGTAGAAGCATCCAACTTAATATTTGTCACTTAAATGGAGTGCTTCAAATGACCCAACCTGTGGGGGGCGCCCAGACAGCTTTATTGGCCCTGGACGCCAAGATGGCATTCGATAGTCTGGAGTGAGGATATATGTTTTCAATGCTTTGGAAGATGGGATTCAGCCCGCGGTTTTGTGAATGAGTCAAATTTGCGTTATCAAAAACCACTGGTGAGAGTAAATGGATGGCTTCCCAGACCCTTGAGTTACAGAGGGGAACAAGAGAGGGATGTCTGCTTTCCCCAATGCTTTTCACACTGGCCCTAGAGCCTCTAGCGGCTTGGATCCGACAAGACCCCTTAGTCTGGGGCATTCCAGGAAGGGAAGGCTAGGAAGAGCTCATCTCCTTCCACGTATTGTGTTGAGGAAGCTCTGGAGGGGGCTCTAAGCGGGAGGGCTAGCAATCCCAGATGCCTATCTGTACTACTGGGCGACCCAGCTGGTGGTGATTAACAAGTCCAAAACCTACCAACTCATACACAGACAGTGGTGCCGGCTTGGAGAGCTGCCATTTGCTACCTGTGGGAGGGGGAGACCCTCTCCACGCGTACCCCACTTTGGACTGGCGTTCACTTGAAGGAAGTGAGTGAAATGACAGGCTTTTCCAGGTGGGCAATAATAAGGCTAGAACACTTAGGAGACATTTGGAGAGACAAAACCATGATACCCTTTGAGGGCCTACAGAAAGAAGTTGATATGCAAGAGTCAGAACTCTATAGGTACCTGCAGCTGGGCCATGAGCTCCATAGACACCTCCAAGAGGGGGTGCAAATTAGGGACATAACACTACTTGAAGACAGGGTCCTCACAGAGCTGCTGAGGCAGCAGGCACTCTCGACAATCTATAAAAAAACTGATAAATATTTCCCCTGATCCAATGGAGAGGCTGAGGGTGGCATGGGAGCAGGATGTGAGCTGGATGTAAGCACCATGGATGATGATGACTGGGCGGACGCCCTTAAAAGGGCAAAGGGAACTGCAACTCAAGCCCGCTTCCGCTTAGCGCAGTTTCAGATAGTGCACAGTTCATACCTCTTCCGGGTGTTGATGCAGCGGATGGGATGTTCCACGTCAGATATATGTGTGCGGAGTTTGGGGATGACAGGGACATTCTATTACATTCTCTGGGCTTGCTCTTGGATTAGCTGTTTTGGAGCAATGTGATGAATGAAATGTTGTGGGTCATAGGAGGAACAGTCCCGCAGGGCCCTAGGTGTCTCCTCCTGTCAATATCCGGGGATTCTTCCTGGACAAAATATCAACGCATATGGCTGTATTTGACAGCAGGGCTGGCCAAGAGGAATGTGGCTAGTGTGTGAGGGGTCCCCCACTGACCAGGAATGGAGGCATTGGTTTCAGACATGGCTGGTGCTGTAGGGCAGCAAGAGTTGTCTACCAAAACCGGGGATGTCCCAAAGCATGGGAGAAGGTATGGGGCCAGTGGAACACCACCCAGGGACTGTTAAGGTAGGGGTGTTAGAAGGGAAGTGGGTGATGCCCTCACGGGGGGAAAGAGACTGAACTAGCTAGTTTAGGCAAGATGGAGGGGAAAGAGACTGTGTTAATGTTGATCCTCCTTGAATCTATCCATAGCGGGCTTTGTGTCCAGTTGCACACGTCCAAAAGATATTGTTTCATGCCTTCGAATTGCATACTTTATGTCACACTGTGTTTGATAAAAACAATTTAAAAAAAAAAGATTTACTTGATAGCTACTCTGGAGACACTTTTGAGATTATGAAATAGGCCTGGTCACCCAAGAGCACCCAACTATGATTTAACATGGGTCAACCATTTGATCATGTGTACCACATCCAATTTCAAACAGTCCCTTATAATACCCTTATTGATGGATCTCCCTCTCAATACCCAAACGGATAACCATCTAACCAAGGCATGACGGGCAAGGACATCAGAAATGTATCCCATTCCAAGTTCCTCATGAGCTATATCAGCTGGGGTAGACTGAGGAAGGAACAAGAGTCACTTAAAAAAATAATCCTTCACAGTTTATACATTGAATAGATCCCCAAATCCCCACGATTGCTCTCAAAGGCCACTTCGGAGAGACATTTGGCTTGATACATTTTAATCATAGTGGAGTGGCTCATTACCCAGCCAACAAGCAAAATCACAAACAGCAGAGATGGACCTGGTCAATGAATGTTTTTTGTAGAGAAAGCAGTATATCACAATACGTTATGATCGAAGTATACCCTCAAGTAGAGAAATTCAAACATTCTTACACCATTGTGACCAGGAACAGTATGTCAACAGGTTTTTGTGGTTTTCAGGCCTGCCACCATAATGAGACTTCACTAGGCTTATGGATGAATCAAAAGCGTTCATGAATTCTTCGATTGTGTACAATAGATATTAAAACTAACCAATGTCCATGCATTATAGGCATAAAGATGCCCTGGAATGGACCTGTCTCCCACACTCGCTGATCTTTAGCATCCTGAAGTAAGGTTTGTTCCAACTTCTTGACGAATGTGAATAAACATGGGGCTAAAATACACCTCTGTCTCCCCCCTTTTTTGACTGCAAAACCTACTGTATATTGCCCTTAGCTCTGTATCTATTGGAGGTTGACATATGCTTATCTAAATCTCTCAGAAAGAGCACAATATAGACATCCACTTCATTTCATATCAGCAAGGACCAAAGTTTTGCTCTATTGGCTCGATCAAATTCAGATGTAAGATCTGTAAATGCTGTATGTAAAGCCCCCCTACTTAGCCAATACATATTTGTTATAAACAAGGGCCAGATTCAAACATTGGTCAAGGATGTTTCTTTCAGGCTTAAAGCCATACTTCAGGTCAGAGATGAACCCATTACTTTCGCCAAGGAAAAATGTCTAGTAAAGAGCACCCGCCCGACCACTTTCACCAGTGAATCTTTCAGCGAGATGAGCCTTCAACATTGTGGGTTTCAGTTATCCCCCTACTTGAAGACAGGCACTATAACAGATTGTGACCAAGGACTAAGTAGGTTCCTTCATGCTGCTGCATTCAGGCTCATGTCAGTAAAGGGGCCCACAAATTAGGTTCTAATAATTAAGTCAGTGGGCACCCTCTCCATGCCAGGAGGCTTGTTCTTTGCAAATCCAGTAAGGACCTCAACCACATCCTCTAGGCAAAAAAAGTGGTTTAAGACACACTGAAAATGTTCCTGTTCCCACTCAGTGCTAAAGTATTGGCCTCCATCATAAACCCCTCCAAAACGATCTACACAACTTTCCGGGAAGTATAGAGGAGCACAGAGTATTCTCATTGTCCTGTGTAAATATAGAATTGTTCACAATTTCTCAAAAAAGGACACTGCAGTAGGGAACAGGCAAAAGTTGGTCCCATGCTTCCTCTTTGGAGCCCTACTTTATAGGTCTCATTTTTGGCCCTTTTAATAGAGCTGATGACAAGAACAATCCAGTTTGTTGTTCCAAGGGTAAGTTCTTAAAGATTTCTCTAAGTCTCTGTAAGCCCCAAAACAACTACTATTAAACCATCTGGGATGACAAAGAGAAAGGCATTAGTCTTTAGCCGTTAAAGCAGAATTCACTGTATGATAGCTTGAACCAAAGGCAGCTATGATATTAAAATCCTTTGACCCCATCTGGAGGCACGAATCAAAATGCATGGCACAATCAACACTTAAATTACTATGGAGAGCATCTGAGATTATTTGGGACCATTTCAGCTTCTGCACATGTGTGACTGGGAGTGTGAACTCATCGACCATGTGAGAAAGAATTAGTCCTGTGCCTCTTACCTCAAATGTAAACTAAACCCATATTGACCAGAGGGTTATAGGATTGTGATCACTAAGTCATTGCCCTAACACTGAAAAATCCTATGAAAGTGAAACAAGGGAAGGGGAAAAACAACATAAAATTGTATGTTGTAGATACACTTCTCCCAGTAAAAGTGGGGCACTGTAGGGTAAAGTCATCTGCAGGGCTCTCTCTAAATGTAAAATTAAATCCATTCAAAATATGCTGAAAACCTCTCCTTCAGCAGATTGTGTTGTGGGGTGAATGAAAATGCTCCCAAGACTCAAATAACCACACAGACTCTTCTTGGCAGGGTAAATGCAGTATTTACTAACTGGTGCGACAGGGAGAAAAAACACTGCTCACTGCACCTCAGCCCTTCACACCCTACCACTATGGGCTTTCACGAATGCTTGTTCACAGACAGGCCTTTTTTATACAATTCAACACAATGCTTTATTACACATAGTAAATAATAATCAACTTGCAAGTTATAGATTTAAAATGGAAATACCCTCAAAAACATGTGGCTCTTCAACACTGAATTCCTGAGCTAACACATTGCATATTCTTTATTCTGAATGCTTTTTGACAGGGTATTCTTTGACCCATCGAGGTGTGGGTGCTTAACGGTAAATGTAATTTACGTGAAATTTATACTGGCAGCACTATGGCCCATATTTATACTTTTTGACGCTAAACTGCGCTAACGCAGTTTAGCGTCAAAAAATTTAGCGCCGTCTAATGCCATTCTGAAGCGCCATGCGGGCGCCGTATTTATGGAATGGCGTTAGCCGGCGCAAGCAGACCGGCGCTGCCTGGTGTGCGTGGAAAAAAACCACGTAGACCAGGCAGCGCCGGCGTTGGGAAAAAATGACGTTAGGGCGTCTTAAAATGGGGCAAGTCAGGTTGAGGCAAAAGAATCGCCTCAACCCGATTTGCGCCATTTTTTTACGACGCCCAGACGCCATTTCATGACTCCTGTCTTAGTAAAGACAGGAGTCATGCCCCCTTGCCCAATGGCCATGCCCAGGGGACTTGTGTCCCCTGGGCATGGTCATTGGGCATAGTGGCATGTAGGGGGGCACAAATAAGGCCCCCCTATGCCACCCAAAAAAAATAAAAAAATATAAAAAATTATACTTACCTGAACTTACCTGAATGTCCCTGGGGTGGGTCCCTCCATCCTTGGGTGTCCTCCTGGGGTGGGCAGGGGTGGCAGGGGGGGTCCCTGGGGGCAGGGGAGGGCACCTGTGGGCTCATTTTGAGCCCACAGGCCCCTTAACGCCTACCCTGACCCAGGCGTTAAATAGTGGCGCAAATGCGGGGTTTTTTGACCCGCCACCTCCCGGGCGTGATTTTTGCCCGGGAGTATAAATACGACGCATTTGCGTCGCCGTCATTTTTTTAGACGGGAACGCCTTCCTTGCATCTCATTAACGCAAGGAAGGCGTTCACGCAAAAAAATGACGCTATTTGCCCATACTTTGGCGCTAGACGCGTCTAACGCCAAAGTATAAATATGGCGTTCGTTTTGCGCCGAATTTGCGTCGAAAAAAACTACGCTAATTCGGCGCAAACGGAGTATAAATACGGGCCTCTGTGTCTCAGACCTCTGTAAACTTTGAACTTTGTCTCGTCCCTGCACCCACTGTTTAATCGTGCACCTGCTTGCTCTGGGCTAACTTAATTAAGTACCCATTGCCTTATCAGGCCTCAATTTGTTTGTAGGCATGGAGCGTGTGCTGGGGGACTTGTGTGCAGTTGTTGTAAATGCTTAAGGGTCAGTTAGTCATGAGCTGGCCTTTAACCGAAAACCCTTTAATGTCTCTAATTCCATTATATCCTAAAATGAACCTTTCACCTTCCTCATGTGGGTGTTGGGGTTAGGCCTAAACTGGTTTCTAACTACAAACAGTTGTGTAGTTTCTGCTTGGGCTCGGCGCTGCATGATATTTTCACATTTCATGTTTACTACAGTGTGTTTATTTTTCATATTTCCTACAACATTCCCCCCTCTAGTTGATTTTTCAACTACTTCATCTAGATCTTCGTCTGTCTTGAGTACCAGGTGATGCATGTAGCCTTGGGAATCCACTACGTATGTTGGTGTACTAGTTGAAAACATCTCTCCCACCTTAGTGCCTATTCTCTTAACCTCTTAGCTGCTGGGCCTCCCCCCCCCCCCAGTGCTGAGCCCTTTTTTGGCTACTTGGGGTAGTTCTTGCTTAGGCCTTCATAACTTTTTGTCCACATAAGCTATCTACGCCAAATTTGCGTCCTTTTTTGCCAACATCCTAGGGATTCTAATGGTACCCAGAGTTTGTGGTTTCCCCTGGAGGAGACCAAGAAATTAGCCAAAATACAGTGAACATTTCATTTTTTTAAAAGAAATTGGAAAAAAGGGCTGCCGAAGAAGGCTTGTGTTTTTTTTCCCTGAAAATGGCATCAACAATGGGTTTCTGGTGCTAAAATCACCATCTTCTCACCTTTCAGGAACGGGCAGGCTTGAATCAGAAAACCACATTTTTCAACACAATTTTGGCATTTTACTGGGACATACCCCATTTTTACTATTTTTGGTGCTTTCAGCCTCCTTCCAGTTAGTGACAGGAATGGGTGTGAAACCAATGCTGGATCCCAGAAAGCTAAACATTTCTGAAAAGTAGACAAAATTCTGAATTCAGCAAGTTGTCATTTGTGTAGATCCTACACGGTTTTCCTACAGAAAATAACAGCTGAAATAAAAAAATATTGAAAGTGAGCTGAAAAAAACAGCCATTTTTCTCCACGTTTTACTCTGTAACCTTTTCCTGCAATGTCAGATTTTTTAAAGCAATATACCGTTACGTGTGCTAGACTCTTCCGGTTGCGAGGATATATAGGGCTTGTAGGTTCATCAAGATCCCTAGGTACCCAGAGCCAATAAATGAGGTGCACCTTGCGATGGGTTTTCATTCTATACCGGGTATACAGCAATTCATTTGCTGAAATATAAAGAGTGAAAAATAGGTATCAAGAAAACCTTTGTATTTCCAAAATGGGCATAAGATAAGGTGTTGAGAAGCAGTGGTTATTTGCACATCTCTGAATTCAGGGGTGCCCATACTAGCATGTGAATTACAGGCCATTTCTCAAATAGACATCTTTTTTATACACTGTCCTCCATTTAGAAGGAAAAATGTAGAGAAAGACAAGGGGCAATAACACTAGTTTTGCTATTCTGTGTTCCCCCAAGTCTCCCGATAAAAATGGTACCTCACTTGCGTGGGTAGGCCTAATGCTCGCAACAGAAAACGCAACATGGACACATCACATTTTTACATTGAAATCTGATGTATTTTTTGCAAAGTGCCTACCTGTAGATTTTGGCCTCTAGCACATCCGGGACCTAGGGAAACCTACCAAACCTGTGCATTTTTTTAAAATAGAGACCTACGGGAATCCAAGATGGGGGGACTTGTGGGGCTCTGACCAGGTTCTGTTACCCAGAATCCTTTGCAAACCTCAAAATGTGGCTAAAAAAATACTTTTTCCTCACATTTCGGTGACAGAAAGTTCTGGAAACTGAGAGTAGCCGCAAATTTCCTTCCATCCAGCATTCCCCCAAGTCTCCCGATAAAAATGGTACCTCACTTGTGTGGGTAGGCCTGGTGCCTGCGACAGGAATAGATCACACAACGGTCAATGTTGGTCCTTACATGAGGCAGCTGTTGGCCCTGGGGTGATCCATTCCTGACGCAGGCACTAGGTGTAGGCACTCAAGTGGGGTAGTGTTTTTATCAGGACAGGTGAGGAATCACTGGGTGGTAGGAATTTTGTGGATCCCTGTAGTTTGTGTGACAGAAATGCGAGAAAAATAGAGTTTTTATTCAACATTTCAGCTTTGCAGGGTATTCTGGGTAAGAAACCTTTGGGGAATCCACACAAGTCACACCTCTGTGGATACCCCCGAATGTCTAGTTTCCAGAAATGTTTGGGTTTAATGTGTTTCTCTATATGGCCGCCGAACCCAGGACCAAAAACACAGGTGCCTGTCTTACAAAACCAGTTTGTTTTGTGATAGATAATTTTGATGTCTCCACTATACGATTTGGGTGGTGGAATTTGGGGCTAAACTAAATTGGGGAGCTCCCAAGTGAGCACTCTCTCTCTCTGTTTGCCGCTGCATTCACCTGCTCTCTGGGTTGGGCTAACCCACTAATTACCCCTTTGCACATACTGTGCTTGCTCAGGGACAGCAGGACTGTCCTCATCACCTCCCTCATAATTTACTGGAAGAGGAGTTATTGAGTGGGACTCCTCAGACTGAAAAATCACTGCCAGAGTCTGTGCCGTTGTCCTAACCCTCAGATGCTGTCTCAGTATCTGATGTCTCAGTCTCTGATCCTATGTCAGAGCTGTCCTCTATAACCCGAGTGACGGCAGCAGTCATCCATCAAGATGCCATCTCTGCTATTGACTAAACTGTTGCTCTAAAACACTAGCCTACGTAGACAGTCACAAAATCGATGGTGTGTGCGAGATACATGCAACAGTAGAGGCCACCTTACCTGCACTTCTTCCCTCAATCAGCACGTTCTTTCAAGACACTCAAAAAACACCTTGTCACATACCATTCGTCACAGTCTTTCGCACCTCCTGCGCCCAGTCCAACAATCATTATTGGTGCTTCTACTCCGTCCTCCTCAGATTCCCTCATTACCACCCAGCAAAAGTGCCCTTCATCTCTCCATAGCCGCCCTCCACCCCGCACATACATTTAATTTGTATTATAGTGCAGGTAAAGGCTGACTTTACTAATGTACTCAGCTATTTACATAAAATACAGATTTGCTCTTTGCAGTAGGCATATAAACCTTCTGCGCTTCTTAATGGCACTAAAACTGCCACTAGACAAATGTCTGACCCTTTTGTAGCAGAAACATAATCACAATACTTACTTGACTTTTTTATTGCTGCCTAAAAGCTACAGTTGAAATGCGTCAGTTGAAGTATGTGCATTGTTTTGAAGACGCAAGCTGCAACTGCAAGACAACTGGTAGCAAATATATATAACCCCTACAACTACAAAAAAAAATATTGCCCCCACAGGGGGTCGCCCTGCCCACGGACGACCCCCTGTCCATTTCTTTTTATTTATTTTTTTAAATAAAATTTAGCCCCTGGGGGGGTGCGATCGCGCCCCCCCAGGGGACACCTACCTTTAAAAAAATATATATATCCAGCCCGTTTTCTGAGGGGGCCGACCTCCCAAGTGAAATCCCTGGTGTCTAGTGGTGTTTCCTGGCCCCTGATCGTAGCTGTGCTGCGATCGGGGGCAAGGAAACACTTTCAGGAAGGCCTTGTAAGAAAGGGGAGAGTCTCCCCTTTCTTACGAGGCCTTCCCGAACGTGGGGAAATCCACAAAGTGACTTCAGCGCATCACAAAGGGGCGGGTGGGGGGCGGGGGGAGGCACGGAAAATCTTCTGTGTCTCCCGGGGCTTTAAAAAAAATAATAATCCTCGGGTGCGACGCACCCGAGGATTCATTAACCCCCTCCCTGGTGTTGACCACTGGTCGTGACCCGCACCAGGGAGGTAGGGCGGGCGTCGGCCAGTGCCCGATGCCCGCACCCAAAGGGTTAACACATGCTCAAATTGCTTCTATTTTACAGAGTATTAGTAGCAAGATTACAGTCATTGGTAACAGAGCCCCCAACAGTCCTGACATCCAGGATGACAGTGACACAAACCAACCAGTGAATCACCTATCTGGGGCACCTCTTTCATCTTCAATCTTAGTTTGTAATTTATGAAATGTCTGTATTGCCTTTGGCAAAGTTCCATTTTCTGCATCTTTCATGGGAATAAAAATGCAGCACGCAGTGCCTATCTTCTTGCAAACGCCTCCTTGCATGGCTGTTATAAGGTCCATTACATAACTGAGTTGCAGCACCATTATCCTCACGGCACGCAGTTCTTTCTTTATGGCATTGAAGTTCTTATTGGTAGTATTAATGACCTTGAAGAGCTCCCATCTTGTGATTTGGAGCCAACGAGCTTTAGCGTGGACAAATGGCAAGATGCTCCTGAAGAAATGTTCAACATCATTGAACAGTCAATTCTCTTGAGGAACTTCATTCCAGGTGCTTGTGCCATAGCACACTGCAGTTCTCTTCCTTCTGCTGTGATGTAGCAAGGTTGTTGAATGGCTCATGGGGTGTTTTTGCAAAGCGGAAATATGTATTCCAGGTATTAGCAAAAAGAATGGAGCGTGCAAGGTAACTATGGAACAAATCCCTCCCCAGTTGGGTGGTAAGGGGGCATACAGCAGTTCTCCACATTGCCAGGAGAAATCCAGAAGGCTGGACGTGCCCCCTGCATGTCAGCGTGGATGAATGTGACCTCACAACCAATATTACGACCTACATCAATGGTGCCATTTCCCCTGAAACGTAAGGAAAGAGAAGTTGGTTTCATGACAGCCTTGGGACTTACAGTGTTATCTAACCAAATATAGCATGTAATATTTTCACCCCAGATAGTTGTACATTTCTTAATTGCATCCTGGCCTAATATCAGTGCCATTCCATAAAGACATAGCCCTGCAAGAAAAGTCTATGTTGGGATGCCATTGATTACAAGCAATGATTGACCCTCTTACTCTAACCCTGACCTCCAGACACAATCTGGGGGTAAGGGGTTTGCTAAATAGTTTCCATACAGTTAGTGGGTATGTCATCCCTAGAAATCATAGATCTAAGATTATCTGGGTCCAGTCCACAATGTCTTTCTCATACGTGACATTTTTTCCTTGATTTCTTGCTTATCAGTGAGGATTCATAGTACTTTTAGTAAAGTTTTGTATCTTGTGGCATTGACCAAGAAACGTACTACATTGACATGTGTTAGTTGCATTTGGGCCTTAATTCTACACAAGTACAGATGTAATTAACAGTGAGCTGTTTGGCAGTATTTTCTTTGTGGAGTGCAGTCTAGCTGAACAAATAACGTGAGGTAAGCACGGCGCTCTGCACCTATTTCTAACATACTTTGATACCACAGGTTATCTGACAATTTGTTGTAGGCATTACAGGCCACATTGCTGTCAGAGAGCTCTCTCAAGATGTGAAAGAGATTAGGATTTGAGGGTCCTTTGCTAGCAAAGAGAAGAAAGGATAGAATTAAGAGACCAAAAAAAGGATAAAATCAAAAATTCACGTGTTTTGTATTTTCCATTAAAAGAAAAAGCCCCAAAATACGGTTGAAGAGAGGCCTTTTCGAGGTGACAATCTTCATTCCCCCTCTTGTCCCATTTACATTGTCTATTAGTTTAATTTGATGCTTTTATGGTCAAATGTGGCCAAATAATGTTTTTATTGATTGATCAACATTGCCCATTTGCTGTAGTGAAAAGCCGGGTCGAGACGCACATGGCTGCAATGGAGCCAGGGTTTCCTGCTGTCTGCCCTGACCGTGGTGACTGTGTAGGGTCCCTCAAATAATTTATTGGATGATCTTGCTCCCTGAATTTTCCTTCTAGAGGTAAGGGCTTGGACACTGATGGATTGCCCTGTCACTATTTGGTGGGGTGTTAAGTGGTGGTCTGAGCTTGGTGTATTTCTCAAGATAAATACTTCTATTGGTAGACAGTACAGCCATGTTTTATTTAGGGTAGCACATAACTTGTTGATCTTGCTTTTCAAGAAGCCATTTAGGCACTCTACTATTCCATTATTCTGAGGGTGGTACATGGAGGACAATTTGAGCTTTATCACTAATAGTGCTGTGATATGTTCAAATATTGCATTGGGAAAATGAATGACATTGTCGGATCCTATTGATTCTGGTGTTCCTCATTGTGGATTCACTTCCTTAACCAGGAATGTAGCTGCAGATTTGGCATCACAATGAACACATGGTGCTGCCTCTATCCATTTGGGATATGGGCAGACCATCACGATGAGGTACTTATAGTTGCTGCATCTATCAATCTAGTCCACAAAGTCCAAATGAAGGGCTTTAAAGGGACCTTGTGGTTAAGAAATGGTGGATCTTACCACTTACAAAGTGGGATTAGGAGAACACTGCTCACAGATGAGACACCTGTGTAGATGCATGGTCAACATGTCGTACAAATTGGGGACAAACCAGTCTTATTGTATTTGTGTTGGCAAATAACCCCTGGAGGTGTGGGCTGGCAAATGATTCTGATCCAGTGCGATTGTAAGCAAAGCTTGTGGCATCACTGGTTTTCTAGTAGATGATTGTCTGTACGCTAGGTCATCCCTTGACTAGATGCATCCTCTATCTTCCCATAACTCTTTTTTGTGCAAAAAAGTAGCTTTCTGCAATTTTTTCAGGTGTGACCTTGCTGTTTCAGTGTAATGAGGTGTGTCTTTGTCTGTGTTAGTCTTGGATTCCTACTTCATTGGTGAGGCTGTCTGACCACCAGAACAGGGACAGGTTGTGGGTCTGATGGGCTTTTTGAGATGCATGCCTAGCTGCGTCCTTAGCTGCCTGATCTGAAAGTGTGTTACCCCAGGACACAAAATCCTGTCCATTTGTGTGCGTTGCACACTTCGTAACCACTACTACCTGTGGTAGCTCAACTGCCTCTATTAGAGTGTCTAAGAGTTTTCTATGCATTAGAGGACTACCATCCAATTTAAGAACCTCTTGCCTGCTCCATCACATGATGCTTGGGTGCACAGTTGTTGTTATATATGGTGAATCTGAATATGAGGCAATTACCTCTTCTGCTCCTGACATGAGTACCGCTTTCAGTTCTGCTGCCTGGCAGAATAATGTACAGGTAATGTCAACTGTTCTATAACCTGTAGTGTGTCGAAGGAACAACGCTGCTGAGCTTTGACTACTGCTCCCCCTGTGTACGTGATTCCTGTCTCTTGGTCAATTGTGGAGCAGAGTTCCACAAATTAGACAATGCTACCTGGTACACGGTCCTCTGTGGCTTGACTGCATTCATTAGTACTATGTGTTGCACAGTTGTGCTCATCCTCCTCAGGATTTTATATTGGGTGGGCAAAGAATGTTGTAGGATTCACCATATGGCACTTCACAACCTTCAAAGATGGTAGTGATGGTCCCACCGCATATCCTGACACTCACTGAGTAGTCAAAGTGGTCTTGGCCTTCAGAATTATAGCAAATGTAGCATGTTCAGTGTAAAACATCAAGGGTGCCCCCATAACTATAGGGGTGCTCTTTTGTACTACAAAAGCTGCAGAGGCTAGAGCTTGTTCACAGGGGTAGTGTCCTTCCATAACTTAGTCATGCAGTCCACTGAGGTATGCGATCAGCTTGTGCCCTAGCGGATACTTCTGTGTGAGGACAGCTGTCATCACCTGACTGTTACAGTGACAGGATGGATAAAACCTATTGGTGTAGCCTGGACTTCCAAAAACTGGAGCATTTATTATTTCATTTTTAAATTTTTGAAAAGTTTCCTTCATCTCTGGTGTCCATGTTATTTTGGCCTCCCTGTCCCTTGCCTCTTTGATAGCAGCTAACAATGGGGCTATTAGTGTGCTATAATTGAATACCCACTGTCTCACATCGTTACAGAGGCCCAGAAAATTCTGTATTTCTCTGACAGTTTCTGGCTCTGTCATCTGTCAGATGGATGCTGCCCTTTCAGGTGTTACACATCTATCTGATGCTGACAGTAATTGTCCTAAATAGTGGATCCAGATATCATAGAATTTTCTCTTTCTCCCTTTTGTATCGTCCCTGGGCAAGAGCAGTCAGAAGAGATATAGGCCCTCATCATGACATTGACGGTAAATCCCGCTCACCACCACGCTGACGGCCACCAACAAACCGCTGTGGTGGCCGATAACCGTTCTGCATATTATGATACACATACACCAAACCGACAGAATACAGCCACATACACATATCCCCCAGCCCAAAGGTCAGTGCTAAAGTGGTGGTCCCAAAACCCATACCGTTACGCCAACAGAAAAACGCCCACCACATCATGACCCTCGAATCACCACGGGCAGACATTCAACGGCGGTAAACCATTGGCAGTACACACTGCCGCACTCACAATGGACACCCAAAAACTAAACTACACATCATTGGCCAATTCAAACAACACACACCTGACACCCATGCACACTCCACACACACTCACTCATACCACTATAAAACACACACCCACATTACACACAATCCTTTATGTATACAAATCCTTGCCACCAGACAGACATCAAGACCACTGCGATAAATACACACACACACCCATACATCCCTCACGTACTCCACTATGTACACCCAATCACACCATCCAACACTCACATACTCACACACATCACACAACACCCAAGGCCCCACAAAGGCACTCCCGTTTCACAGATGAGGAGATGAGGGTCATGGTGGAGGAAATAGTCAGGGTAGAGCCACAGCTGTTTGGAGCACAGGTCCAGCAGATATCCATTGCAAGGAAGAGGGAGCTATGGCGGAGAATCGTGGACAGGGTGAACGCCATGGGACAGCATCCAAGAACAAGGGACGACATCAGGAAGAGGTGGTACGACCTACGGGGGAGGGTACGTTCTGTGTCTGCAAGGCACCAGCTCGTCATCCAGAGGACTGGGGGTGGATCCCCACCTCCTCCCCCAAAGCTCACAGCATGGGAGGAGCAAGTCTTGTCATTACTGCATCCTGAGGGACTCGCTGGAGTAGTCGGAGGACTAGAGACTAGTAAGTCAACATTTACCACTTATTACCCCCATACCTGAATGCTATCTCACCCCCTCACTCCCATCACTCCACTCCATCCCACACATTGCACCAACGCAGATCTTTCCACAGCGACAAGTCCTGCACGTCATACCAATGCATTGACAGCCCTCCCAGTCTTGCATGGACATCCATCCTTAAAACATGCACTGCATAGGGGAACTAAGAATCCCACAGTACATCACCATACACAATAAAAGGTGGCAGGGCAAAAGCAACCATAGAGGGGAAGACAGGGATGTACAACATGTCACAGCACAAAGCAAAATACATCTCTTACATACCCACAGGTGCCCCAGCCTTTCTCAGTGGAGAGAAGGTGAAATGACTTTCCAATCCCCCAACAGGAAATGCCCCCAGTGATGACAGTAACTCTGGACTCCAGGATCTGGATCAAGAACCTGGCCCATAAGGGACCTCTGGACATTCACTCACCCCAGCCCACTCACTGTCCACCAGAGAGCCTCCCCCATCAGTATCCAACACCACAGCACCCACCCAGCATCCCCACACCTCTGTCCCCAGGACACGTCAATCAGCAGTGTGCCCACCTGTACAGGGACCCCAGTCAACACCTAATACCCAAGACAATTAGGGACCTGGGGTCAGTGGCAGTGGGCACACCATTCAGGGGACAGGGGAACAGGGTAACAAGGACACTGGGAGGACCGCCATGCACCAGGGGGAGGACAGACCCAGGGGAACCGACTCTCCACAAGGCACTCACCAATATCCTGGGTACCTACCAACAATCCCAGGACATGATGGGCCAGATCCTGAACAACATGTAGGAGAACAAGCGGCTGCAGGAGGAACAGAACCATGATCTCCATAGCAGGCCTGCTGGCAGACATGGCCAACATCATGAGGGAATGGACAGCACACCAGCGTGCCCCTACCACTAGCCAGTCGATTGACCAGCCCTCCACTTCCGCTGCAGTTAGTGGACAGGAGGCCCCACCACAGGGCCCATAGGCCACCAGCACTCCTCCTCCTGCAGAAGGTGAAACACCCAGCAAGCGTTCCCTGTGAACCAGACAGATGCTGGAGACACTTGGGAATACCAAGACCACCACCAGGAAATGAGATTCTCCTGATAGTCCCCCTTGTGTCCATTTGCTTCCCTTCCCATGGTCCCTTGGACACTGGACCTCTGCTACAAACTGACTGTAAAATACCTTGAACTTTCCTCCACCATCACCCCATTCCATTGCACTTTACCCTCAATTATACAGCACTACAATAAACACAGTTGAACACAATTTGAGTAACACTGTTTTATATGTCTTTAATGTGCATTTGTGGGAACAGTCACATCCAGGGCAAAAGATCAGAACACTGTGAAAGCTAACAAATAATGACCTGGAACAGTCTGTAGTGATCACATCAGGACAATGTTGTCATATCACTAACATCTGTAAAATGAGAAGCCATAGGTGATAGTAAGTTGAGATGCAAAGGAAGTGATTGCCATCATGCCACAGGCACACAGGTAAATCAATAGTCAGGGTACTGCTCAGTTCCACTGTCTCACCTGTTTGTCTTTGGAAGTATTGTTGTATAACTGATGTTCTGTTGTCCTCATCCTCATCCTCATCCTCTGCCTCTTCATCCTCACTGTCCTCAGGGTCCACTGCTACCACAGGGTCATCTCCAGTCCCCTCCTCCTGCAGAAAAGGCACATGTCGTCTGAGGGTCAGGTTGTACAACATGCAGCATACCACTATCTGGCAGACCTTTCTGGGTGAGTAGCACAGGGCTCCACCTGTCAGATGGAAGCACCTGAACTTGGCCTTCAGGAGGCCGAAGGTCCTTTCAATACTTCTCCTGGTTCACCCATGTGCCTCACTTTAACGTTCCTCAGCCCCTGTGCTGGTATTCTTCACAGGGGTCAGCAGCCACAGTAGGTTTGGGAAGCCAGAGTCCCCTGCAAGTATTGAGGGACAGCATTTAGCTTTACACAATCCTATGGGTAGAACACCTGAAGGCATACACTAACATACAGTGGGTGGGGGAGCTGGCTCACCTATTAGCCACACCCTGTGCCTCTGTAGTTGGCCCATCACATTTGGGACGAAGGCGTCATGCACCGAACCAGGATACTTGGCAGTGAAGTGGGAGATGTACTGATCCGCCAGGCAAACCATTTGTACATTCAGTGAGTGGAAACCCTTCTGATTCCTGAAAACTGTTCATTATGGCAGGGGGGACTAACGCAATATGTGTACTGTCTATTGCACCAATTATATTGGCAATATGGCCCATTGCATAGAATCCTGCCTTTACAGTGGCCAAATCTTCCACCTGGGGGAAAGCAATGTAGCTGCACATGTGCTTCACCAGGGCAGACAAAACCCTTGCCAGCACAATAGAAAACACTGGCTGTGACATTCCAGCTGCCAAGCCCACTGTCACTTGAAAAGAACCAGTTGCCAGGAAATGGAGCACTGCTAGCACCTCCACAAGAGGCTCAGTGGGATGATGGATAGCTGATATCAGGTGAGGCTTCAATTGGGCACACAGCTCTGTGATTGTGGCCCTGTTCAGTCTACAGGCGAGTATCATGTGCCTGTGCTCCAGTGTAGCCAAGTCCACAAGGGGTCTGTACATGGGGGCTCATCTTCTCCTTCCCATTCATCTGCAGCGGTAGGTATCTAAGGGTCACAAGAGTGAGTAGGATGTCACAATTTGAACAACGGAACAACAACATCACTGTACATGTTGCATTTATGTGATGGGAAAGTAGTAATGACAAATATGTGCAAATCTAGACAGTGACGCAGTCAAGGTTAATCTGATGGTTGTCCATCTCCATGACACGGCATCCACCTGTCCTGTATACAGGGACAGGTGGAAGTGAGGTAACTCTGCCGACATTGGGAGTCGTGGCTGAAGGCGGTCTTGCACTGCCGTGCAACTCCTCAGTGAATAATATGGGGCTCTATGGAGTACAGTGGCCAATGGGGATCAGCTCCGGCGGTGATGGTGTACACCACCGAGGATATGAGTGCCATTTTCTATCTGATATCAGCAAGGACTTGCAGACCCTTGGGGTCTATGGCAGGCGGAACACCCACTGTCGGAAAAAGGGGGGGAGCACCTGAGATGCTAGACACGGAAGACCGCGGATGCCCAGCTAGGGATGGCCTCCCAACGAGGAAGGGGTGCCCGTCAGAACCTGACCCCACTGGTGGCCCGCATACTGGTGGTGGCCTACCCAGAGCTGGATTGGAGCTTGAGTGCATCACAGCAGCCAGAAGGGGGTGAGTACAGTAGGAATTAATACATCAACTGGTAGATGGCATGGGATCCGGGTGGTGGGTGTCAGTTAGTGGGTGCCCCTAATGTGAGACAATACATTGCAGCATGATCCAGCTCAAGGGTAGTGGTTGAATGGGAATATAAGGTAACCTAGCTAGGTTGCATTCCATGTCAGACAGGGCTTAGTGGGTCCCAGGAGGCAATGTTTGTCCCTCATCTTGTTGTGGCATCTAGCCAAATCAATGACAGTGCAATGCATAGTGCTCAATCCTGATCCCTGTGTGTGACGGTGCTATGCATGCCAACAGTGGTGTTGGTGCAGTAATTAACCCTGTGTTCTCTTTCTCTCTCTCTCCCTTTATCTTCAGTCATCCTGTCCATGTGTGCATTAGCATCATCTTGTGGAGGAGCAGGGACACCGGCAACAGAGGGAGCTGCATCCCACAGGACCCAGGAGGCAAAGTCCACTGACATGGAGGGAACCAGTGGGATGGAGGGCGAGGGGAACACCACAGCGGGGACAGGAGGTGACAACACAGCCTCAGATACCTCCTCCGATAGAAGTTCGCTGGTGGAAGCGGATACC
Source organism: Pleurodeles waltl (assembly GCF_031143425.1). Lineage (NCBI taxonomy): Eukaryota > Metazoa > Chordata > Amphibia > Caudata > Salamandridae > Pleurodeles > Pleurodeles waltl. The sequence goes on along the minus strand of NC_090437.1, from coordinate 145,719,723 downwards.
TCTTTGACCACCCCAGCTGCAGGTACAGTCACCACCCCATACCAGCACCGCCCTGCCACTAGCCCCTCAGCAAGTTGCTCGTGCCCGCTCACCCAGGACGGTGGGCATCTCTTTCGCTCCAGGCACCTCAGGCCCTGCCCCACTGAGCTCTGCTGTCCTCAGTGAGGAGGCTATTGACCTCCTGAGATCCATCTCTGTAGGGCAGTCAACCATTGTGAATGCCATCCAGGGGCTGGCATCCCAGATGCAGGAATGCTGTGCATTCCTGGAGGGCATCCACGGAGGATTGGTGGCCCAACAGAGATAGATTCAGGCTCTGGCCTCCTCTCTGATGGCAGCCATTGTCCCTGTCCCTACTGTCCCCCCTCCAACTACCACTTCCCAGACCCAGCACCTCAACCACAACCCATCCCATGAACACATACAGACGAGCATGCACACAAAACAACACACAAGAGTAGCACAGTCAAACACAGGCACCACACTTCAACACACAAGCACTCACGCAAACACCAGACATTAGCAGACACAACCACATCCACTGCCTCCATTGTCTCCCCATCCTTCTCCTCCTCCAACTCCCTCACACTCATATCCACACTCACACCTGCATGCACTGCTTCAGCAACCAGCATCACCACACCAAGCAGCACACACACCTCAATAGCAGACACCTCCACAACATCCATGCACGTGTCCCCTGTGTCCTCTCCAACCCTGTCTGTCCCCCCTCCTAAAGCAAACAAACACAAGCACTCAGACACCCAACAGCCATCCCCCTCACATCAGCACACTCCCCATACACCTGCACCCAAGTCCAAGTGACATACTCCTCCTAACAACCACTCCGTCAACCTCTACTCCCATCCCTTCTCCCTCTTCCCACCCCATGTCCCTAAAAAGCTTTTCTTTGCCCAACTTGCCCTCTTCCTTCCCCCTCCCTCCTGTCCTGACCGTAAGAGCAGGGTCCCAACGACCCAGCCCAGCACCTCAGCCAAACAGTCCATGCAGACAGTGGAAGCGCCTCCTAATCGTGGAGGCAAGACAGTGATGGTTCCCACACCGCCAGCCAGGAAGTTTAAGGATCCCACAGCCACTGCCATGAAAGGGAAAAAGCCCTCAACACCTGCCATGAAGGGGAAAGAGGCCGCACCTCCTGCCATGAAGGGGAAGAAGCCCTTGGCTCCTGCCATGAAGGTGAAGAAGCCCTCAACTCCTGGAATGAAGGGGAAGGAGCCTGCACCTCCTGCCATGAAGGTGAAGAAGCCCTCAACATCTGCCATGAAGGGGAAGAAGCCCTCAACTCCAGCAGAGGCTGGTAGAGTGACACCACCACCACCAGTGGTCATGGAGCCCTCAGCTCCAGATGAGGCAGTGCAGCCCACTCCTCATGCAGAGGCTGCTCCTTCACCTGCTGAGACAGAGCAGCCCTCACCCTCAGCAGAGGCTGGCAGGATGACACCACCTCCTGCAGAGGCTGCACCTTTACCTGCTGAGACACTGCAGCCCTCACCTCTAGCAGAGGCTGCCCAGGAGGCACCTTCACCTGCTGACACATTGCAGCTCTTACCTCCAGCAGAGGCTGGCAGGATGACACCACCACCAGTGGTCACGGAGCCCTCACCTCCAGCTGAGGCAGTGCAGCCCACTCCTCCTGCAGAGGCTGCACCTTCAGCTGCTGAGACAGTGCAGCCCTCACCTCCAGCAGAGGCTCCCCAGGAGGCACCTTCACCTGCTGACGCAGTGCAGCCATCACCTGCAGATGAGACAGTGCAGTCCTCACCTTCAGCAGAGGGCATGTAGGATACCCTCCTGTGACTGCTATACAATGAGCCCACTCTAGAACCAATGGGATAGTCATCCTTTCCAGAAACTGTGGCCTTGCACTCCCCAACACAGAGAACTGGGCATGGAGCCCCCTCCAGAACTAGTGGGAAAGCCACCCACCTGAGAGACTGTGGCCTTGCACTCCCCAGCACAGAGAACGGGGCATGGAGCCCCCTCCACAACCAGTGGGCAAGTGCCCCAACTCAGCTGAGGTGCCCGACCCTCCTTCCCCCTGAGGTGCCTGCCCATTTACAACATTATGCCCCAGCAGAGTTCTGTGCATGTGATGTCAGGAGACAAGTTGGACCTTGGACTGTGTCCTGTGGCTTTGTGGGCCCTTTGTACTTTGTACTGGGCTTTGGCCCTTTGTGGACAATTGTACATATCATTTTCATGTGGTGGCTTTTCCCTTACTGATACATTTCCTGTACTTATGAAATTTGGCCTATGTTTTATTGTGCCATGTGTCATGTGCGATTGGTTTACGTCTGCAGCTGTTGTGGGTATGGTGTGTATCTGGTGTGTGTTGGGCCTGTGTTTCTCACTCTCATTTATCTCCCTCCCTCCCTTGTGTGTTAGGCGGCTGTACTCTCCGTTGTCGTCTTCATCTGCGTTGGTGTTCCAGGTGGAGCATGGCGTTAAAAAACATCGGGAAGACTTGCAGTTCCGGTTCCATGGCGGTGGCAGAGTCCTCTGTGTACTTGTTGGTGAGTCTTTTGTTTTCTGTGTTCGGTTTCTGCCAGGTTTTTGATGGCGTTGGCACCACCCCAGAACTCGTTGCGATGTGCTGTGTCATAATATGGTAGGCGGTACTTTGTCTTCTGCCTGGCTGTTGATGGCTACCGCCATGGCGCGTAGTGTTAACGCCGTGGCTGATCGTGTGGTACATTGGCTGACTATGGGAGGTCTCACTACCATGGTGATAATTTGGCCGTAATTACCTCTGGCCTGTTAGCGGTATTTCCGCCACTTTATCACTCACTGCCATGATGAGGGCCATAGTATCTCTTCTGCACTGTTGTTTCTTAGAACTACAGATCAATATGTCATCAACAGGCTGGGGGACTCGCAATACCCTTGGGGAAAACAAGAGTACAAATACTGGGTTCCCCAATTTGAGAAAGCTGTCAAATAGTGGCTATCTGGATGAAGTGGGATGCTGAAGAAGGTGTTCATAAGATCAATGACTGAGAGATATCTGGCATCCTGGTGGATATTCTTCAAGTTGATGGAGGGATCAGGGACAATTGGGAATTATCGTAACACTATGTTGTTCAAGGGGCGCAGGTCTTGAACCATGCACCAAGTATTGCCATTAGCTTTCTTAACCATGAAAATAGGATGTTGCAAGGATACACTCCAGGGTAAATCACTCTCTGTTCTAACAATTCCTGTATAGTGGACAATGCCCCCATCAGCCTCCGTGGACAGGGGATACCTCTATACTCTGGGTACGATAGCACCTTCGTTCAATGTAATCTAGAATGGGGCAGCAGTGTGGATGAGGCCGACATCATCCGACATCAGCCCACAGAGTATCTGGTACCTGTGACAGATCGGTTTCTTTTACTGACTGAAACGCTCTGCGTGGTGTGGGTGTTCTGACTTCTAACACAGTGCTGAGTTGTATATCTTCCTGAAAGAGCACAGCTCTTTTCCTGGGGACATCATCAAACAGTCTGTCAACTAGTATCTCCCTAACCATATTTCCTGGCTCAAAAAAGATGACACATGCCCACAAAACATCTCATGGTTGCTGGCTATTAGAGCACCTTAGGTCGGTGTTAATTCCAATGCCCCTATCTGTAATATCACCTCAACTTCTGATAACCCAAAGTCCTGTTCTTGTTGCTTAAAGAGAAACTCTTTTGGTAATGTAGCCTCTCCCCTTAGTAACACTGGTGCATCTGCTATGATGGTGTAAACTGTTGCAGTAAATGCTCCCACATCAGTGGGGCATGCTGTAATTTGGTCTCTACTGGAGGAATCTACCATTAGTGCCATGATTCTGGAAGGTGGAATGCTAGGTGGGGAACAAATCATGCTACCATCTGATTCAAAATGAATGGCCGTGTTCATTTTAGCCATCAGATCTCTTCCTAGCACATTTTCTGGGGAAGCTGGTAAGAACAGTAGACAGCCGTTAATGTGTCTCCGTCCTACTTCCATCTCCACTAGTTTGGCAATGGGAACCCTTATAATTTCCCCAGAGAATCCTACATGTCCATGCATCTGTTGGAAATTGGAAGGACTCCCTCTCTAAGACATGATTTTGTTGCTCCTGCATCTGTGAAGAAGACATATCTCTTGTTTACTGGTAGACAGTGAGGTACAGTGGGTTCCTTATCTGCCACAGTGGTACGGACAAGACTGGACACATAGAGATACTCTGTGGGCAACCTCAAAGTGTTTACACTCCCATAGGGTTCAGTTGGAAAGATTCCCCCCCCCACAACTACTCCTTGTTGTCCACTTTGTGGTGGGATCTCCGTGGAGGGCGCTTTGTAGTTCTGCTGAGGCAGCCCCTGCTGCACTTGAGGCATTCCTGCAGCTGTACATTTTGCAAGGGTGTCTAGGTTCGATGTGTAATTTGTGGCCTTTGCTGTTCTGTTACATTTCAATTTCCTAAGTGGCCATAACTTCTCATTCTTCTACTTTGTTCACATCATCTCTTCCAGATACAGTCTCTAAGTCCCTGTTTTATACTTTTTGATGCATAACTGCGCAAATGCAGTTTTGCATCAAAAAGGTTTAGCGCTGACTAGTGCCAGTTTTTGAACACCATCCGGGCGCCATATTCAAGCTACAATGCTGGGTGGCGCTAAAAATAGGCTTGAGTCATTTTTCCCGATGTTAACCATTGTGCCTTGTCTTAAGACAAAATGAAGATAACGGAGGAAAAATGACTCTAATCCATTTTACGACATGTAAACACGTCGCAAAACAGAAATGCACCATTTTTGCCTGCAATAGCGCCAAATAGAGATGCAAACACAGAAAACAGTGCAAAGCAGAGGCAAAATGGACCCAGGAAGACCAAGAGATACCCCAGGGAGACCCCAATCAACTATGAACCAGCCAGGAGAACACAGACAAGACCCAGGGGAGGGAGAAGAAATAGAGAAAGTGTTGTTTCAGTGCAAACGATCATGAAATACTGGTGAGAATGGTGACAGAGCATCAAAATCAACTCTTCGTCACCTCAATATTGCCAATTGGAAGCAGAGAGGCAATTTGGCAGCAGATAGTGGATAAGATTAATTGTGTGGCAGAGGTCAGGAGAACCATAACTGAGTGCAAGAAATGCTGGGATGACTGTAAGCGAAGGACAAAGGAAAAAATGACAAGGAACAGGAAGGCAGGACGGCAAACTGGAGGTCGGAGTCCAGCACCACAAGAGGACTTGGACGAGATGCTGGAGATGGTTGCAGCGGTCATCCCGTCGGAAACCGTCACAGGAATCGCAGGACAGCGCAGACTAGCAAGGAAGCACAACAAATGAAGGGTAAGTTGCATGGGGGAAATTTATGCTGAAATGTCAAGTGCAAGAAGGGGGAGGCACATAGAACTCACACAATGTATGTCAAAGGACTGCAGAGGGACACGATGCAGACTAAGCAAGTTGCACCATGCTTACGTAAGCTACACATGTACCTATGCCTTGGGAGTGCCATGCACCATAACACATATACAACTTGGAAATATGTTGAACACCAGGCCTAAATACCTACATGTACATATACAGCACATGGGATGGATGGCATGTAAAATCACTGTGCCACTGGTTGTGTCATCACAACATCCCTTGCACATGGTCATATCAACACTACCAACATGACCAAGGCCTCTGAGACTAGGTAGTCAGTCAATACCATTCCTGGGGTAACATCATGGTGGTGTCCCTTGCATTAACACCTTGCAACTACCTTGCCTCATTGCCCAAACACTTGTGTACTGCATCTCAAAGCATACCAATCATTGCAACTGTCCTAACAGTACCCAGACTTGTGCCAGTAGCTCCACCACACCGCACATTGACAACACATCCACATGAGGCAGCCATTGCTCCATCATGCAGTCAGGGTGTCCCCTGGGTGCAGGGAACAATGAACTGAACAGACACAGGGGGAATAGCAGGCTGGTCCTGCATCATTGGTAACATGCCACTACCCAGACCAACTAAACTGCAGTAGTGTTGAACCACACGTCTTGATGCTGAACTAAAATATGCCACACCAGAAACTATGTAACACAGATAGCAAACAGTAGGTCACAACCGTCACAGGCTGAGTCCACAACTACTCTGACACAACCATGTGGGACACATATGAATGAGGAAATAACCACAAACATACAACATATGGGGTAAGACTGTGAACATAATGGCATATAATTCCACATTGACAGGCGGGGGATGGTGCACGGGCAAGTGAGGTGTTGGTAAGACTGCCAGTGCAGTGTACCTTTTGCGGTTGACAGTATGAGGCACGAGTTGGGATGGTGGCTGGAAATCCGTCTGCTTATGGTAGCTCTGTGGGGCACTTAGTGCAACATTCTTGCTGGTTTAAATAGACTCAGTGCCAGTTCTGGCGGTCATTGGGTGAGACAGGACATGTTGCACTCAGCCCTGCAAATCAGGCAGTGAAAGGGCAAAGGGCCAGGGCATGGGACCCCCTGCACTGCCCATGCCAAGTGCAACGGCTGTGCAGGGGCACCCAGGGGCACACCACACCACATCACCAACAACCTTTGCATGGGGGTTTCAGCACATGCAAAGGCTGGTGGAAATGTGGAAACTTACCTGGAGGGTAGTGTTAAACGTAATGCTGGTCTGGTGTCAAAGGACAGCCGGCATTGCCAGTCGGTAAGCTGCTGGAAACCTGCCACTGCCAGGCAATTGGCTCATGGGGCATTCCACACTGACAACAGTTGCCTCTCCTACCTGTGCTGTTGGGGTGGTCAAATCAGCAATGGCAGTCAGGTGCCCATAGGATTGACACACTTAAAATGAGGGACCAGTATGACTACATGCAGAATCACCTCAAACTAGCTTGAGGCCCTGACCTAAGTACAACTATTGTTACCTGCCTATGTCCATAGACTCATTTACCATCAGGCACTGCCACATATATAATGATGAACACAGCAGAAATGTCATACCCATGCTGTCCATCTCTGGGTCTAACCCTGTGCTTGCGTCAAATTAACTGCACTTCCACCATGCTGCGCTCATGTATCATAGTGCAAGGAGGGCTGCATTGAGGGGGAGGACATAGGTGTGTAGGAAGGCAAAAACACCTGCACAGACAGAAGTTGAAATTAAACTCTGCTAGGTCCATGAGTGCTATGTAATGTAGCACACATACACAAACATCAACATGAGGAGCCATCAATGGTAACAAGAGCATAGTGTCCTGGCAATGCCATCCTTAGGGGGTGCACAGTCTCAGCACCGCATGGGTGTATGTGAAACATGTAAGACTGGTACAGGGGGAAATTGCCATGTGTGGTGCTGTGGCATGAGCACAGCAGCACCCATTGCAAGGCCTCACCATGCAAATGGATGCATAGGGAGGGTTGACAACAAGAAGATGGTGTCAAGCCACAAAAAGGATAGACATCACACCTAGAAGATATGACGCAGCCAATTATGCCAACTGGACTTCCCTTCATGTAACACACAGGTGGGGCACATGGCTGTCGATTGCAGCATGATGTATAGGAACAATGTTTTGGAACTAAGATGACAATGCCCCTCAAATAGCAAGTCAGTGACATGAGATATCAACTGCCACAACACAGATAGACTGATTTTATACCATCTCATTGCAGAGGATGATGGCTCTCCTGAGGATCTGCCTGTTCTGAAGTACCCCGATGACCTGGATGACCTGCTGACACCTATTAGCCAAGAGACCCTCCAAGAAGCCCTTGTAAACCTCCAGACACCACCTCCAGTCGCAAGGAGGAGTATTAATGTTGCAGCCATCCCACAGGCCCCACTTAACACCCCAATAGTATGACCTACCAGCACCGAAACAGCTGAGGACTCCGAGGACCCAGAGACCCGCTTTGAGAGGATAGCTGAAGCTGACCAAGGAGGTGCTGGTGGGGATTCAAACTATGGCAGCCAGCCTAGAGGGTATGCGCATGTGCATCATTACGTCTACTGAACAGACTACAGCCAACCGAGGCACACACTCCCCAATGCATGGAGTCCAGCAGTGTCTGAAGGACATACCTGCTGCCATGAGGGAGAGACCACAACACCTGCCCTCCCAAACTGGTATCAGCATGCTTGAGAGAACTCCAAGCACTGGCAAATGGTCTCCCTCAGGGCAGACATGGCAGGGATGTTGCTGCTATACTAAAAACACAGCAGTTCCTCCTTGCTGCAGTGATGTCATATGTAGTTCCACAGATGGCCCCTGCCGGGAATTGGGAGTCCACATCTCCAACCAATGAAGTGTGTGTGGCCCCCTTTGCCTCTCCACTACTACCATCAAGGGCAGAGGAGACACCACACACATCGGAGGATGAAGATGTGGAACAAATCATAGGAGTTCCCGGTATCACATGCCACATGGGCACTGTTTTCCTTTGTCCTCTGCTTGACATCATGCCAGTGTTAGCACAGTTGAAGATATGCACTCTTCACTGACACACTGTTGACCTTTCTGCTATGGACTGTAACTGTCTCTCACTTTTCAATTGCCAATTTATGTTCCCCTTCACGGAATGACACTTTACCCAAGCATGTCCCATGACATATTCCTCAACCCCTGACTTGAGTTGTGTCACAATTGTGTGGATTTCACTAATGGGGTCACAGACCTGGACATTGTAAATATTGCACTATGACACTTGTAAATAAACACCACCTACACAACCAGCATGTCTTTGTGTACTGTGACACATTTGCTAAGAATTGTGATGTGTGTAACATGTCTTTAGTCACAGAGTGTCAGTAGAAGAGTGCAGGAATATGGGGGGCACATATCTACGCACAAGGTTCCTACATGATGAACGTCGATGCTGGTCTCATCCCCTACAAGCAATTCACTGAGTGTTGGACATGGCCCTTTTACAGGGTCATTCCCCAGACTTTTTTACTTTTGCCTCCTTATTTTTCTGACCTTTGTTGGCTGACGTTATGACTCTGAGCACTTTTTCACTGCTAACCAGTGCAAAATAACATGTGCTTTCCCTTGTAAAATTGGTATGATTGGCTTATACCTAATTGGCATATATAATTTACCTGTAAGTCCCTTATAACATGGTATCACTATACCCAGGGCCTGTAACTTAAATGCTACTAGTTGGCCTGCAGCGCTGCTTGCGCCACTCACTGAAGTAGCCTGTCAAAACTATCTCAGGGCCCGTGTGCGCAGTTCTCTGCCACAGGGGCCTTTCATCTAAATTTACTTGCTATGCCCAGAACTCCCATTTCACTACATTTAAGTCATCCCTAAGGTACGCCCTGGCAAGCACTATGGGCAGGGTGCCATGTATGTAGAAGGCAGGACATGTGCCAGATTACGTATTCTGTCTTGTAGTGACAACCAGCCTAACTTGGTGTCTCACTGTTGCGAGTGCTGCCTTCTCATAGGATTGCATTAGAAATGCTCTGCCTTATGTGTAAGGGGTATTGTCTGATTTCTGCGGGGTACCGTAGGCATGTTTGGTATGGTTGTAATAGTGATGAGAAATGTTGCTTACTGGTGTAAGTGTATTTTTTATTACTATTACAGAAATGCCACTTCAAGAAACTGCACATTTATCTGTGCTTATGACTCTGGTGTTTTTGCAGCTTGTCTCCCATCTACGTCTGGGCAGACTGACAGTCAGGGCTTTGTGCATACTTTTCAGACAGCCTGTACACAGGGAGGGTGGAGGTGTCACAGAGGTGCTTCTACATATTGTATAGTCTTCCTGGGCTGAGAGAAGGGAGAGGCAGGGCACACCTGCATTTGTGAAGGCTGTGCCCGGGCCTCACACAATAGGGTTATTTAAACTCCAATGATGTTTGGAGCCTGTGCTGGAGGAGAGAAGGAACACTCCCTAAACCAGCTGTAACTGGTTGGAACCCCATCTCCCTCTCATTGTAAGAGACACTGCAAACTAAGTAAGGGTAAAGGGGAATTTTCCCCACAATTTAGCCATTCTTTGGCCATTCTTGGGACTCCAGAAACCTTACCTGGAGCTGGACGCAGGATGCTGTTGAGAGGACTCACCAGGACCACCCTGGACTGCTGCTGCTGTACTAACCTGTGACCTGCCTGATCACTAGAAGGAACTTCCACCATCTGCATCCTTTGCGCTGGCCTGTACTTGAACCCACCAGCCCTGTGCTTCTTTTTATTCTCCCTTGTCTCCAGGGGCAGGGTGCCGTGGCCCCTGACCCCTGCAATGATTCCCATCACGAGGGGTGCTTTAAACCTTGGCTATGCCGCTATAGCGCTGAGTGTAGCACTTTTGTGGGGCCCTTGGCGCTCGGAGGCGCCTCACTAAGGAGGGAATCACCGCCGCAGCCCGGGCTTATAATAGTGCCTTTGCACTTTGACAAGAGCTCCTCTGCTGATAAGATCACCGCAGCAACCCAGGGCACCAGCAAACTAATGGAAAGGAGCGAGCACACTCCAGTGAACCTGGAAATATGGCCCCGGGGAACCGGTTGTACCTGCTCCAGGTGGGAGCCATCGCCGCAGGAGAAGAGGAGCTGGGACGCCTCCCGTGCAGCTGGACCTTGAGAATGCAGTCCCAGGCTGCCGAGTCCTGCACGTCTCGCCTCCTTTATCCCACAGTTGAGATCGCGGGTGGGAGGAAGTCTCATCGGAGGCCCCCGCACCGTGAGATCTCTCTTCCTTCCCCCCTGTGGTGGGGTGTTTGGTCTGTTTCCGCCCCCCTTCTTGGTCAGAAGGCCGTAGCAGCCAAAGAGAGAATTCCCAGGATTGTGGGTCCCCAGAGGGGCCCAGACCCGCGGAAAGTACCAGAGAGGGTCCAGACCACCCCTTCTCTCCTCCCAGAGCAACACCTGGCCCCCGTTTTGCACATAGGAGCGCCGGGGGCCTCCATGCTCATCTTCTAGACACCAGGAGTGCCCCCTTCACAGGAAACATGTACTTTTGCTTTGACATATCTGAATATTCCTTTTATAGGCATTCTAGGCCCCTATATGCCAGTAACTTGCCATATAATATGATAATGTTCCTAACATGGTCATTTATGCTATTTTTATGACAAGTGCATACCTTTATTTCCTGTGATTCCTGACTACTGCTTTTGTTGCAGAATCCTGAGTACTTACGTGTTCTAATGTGACAACTGCTTATTCTTGCAGAGTATTAGTAACTTGTGTAACGTTCTGACAACTGCTAAGGTGGCAGGGTATTACTGATGTGTAATGTTTGGTCTAATTGTTTTTTGTGCAATACAGTTTATTTTTACATAGCTCAGTGTTGTGTTTACTTGGTGGTGTGCATTTAGTGTCATGTGTGCTGTGTGTGTTGTGCAAACGCTTTACACATTGCCTCCGGGTTAGGCCTGACTGCTTGTGCCAAGCTACCATGGGGTTGAGCAGGGGTTATCTTGGACATGTAACTCCCTTGCCCTGACTAGAAAAATAATGAAGAACACCTATCCTAACCTAACCTATCCGAACTATACATACCAAACAAATGACCTTAACTACCCTGTGCTAAACGTACCTAACACATTTAACAACACAAACATTGGCTCCCCAACCTCCTTATATCACAAGATACATGCAGGACAACATATACTAAACTACACATATACTACCCATAGCTAAACAAATATATATTTTTTGGTACTGAAAAAAAAATGTATACAACACATAAATGTCCCAACATTACCCCCCCACCAAACCCACAAAGTAACTTGTAAAAAGTAGAAAACCTACCCCAAACCTACTTTTCCTAACTAAACTACTAACCTAATTTAACCTGACACTAACTCCCCTAAAACCCAGTATAAAACATTAAAACAAATGAGGAGGGAGGGGACAGAACTGGGGGTGACAGTCACTAAGCCACTTGCAGATTGGCCATCTTGAGTTTCCTTTTTATGAACTTCAGTCTCTTAGTGTTCTTCTCTACCTCCTTCTCCTGACTGTCCAACGTATTAAGGACAAGTGTCACATACCTCTGTAGCTCCTTTATTACATTCATGTTCATGGCAGCGGGTTGAGTGGGCTGTGGCACAGATGCTGAGGGTGTAGCAGCTAGGGCTATTGTGATGGTGGCAGCTGTGCTCCTCCGCACAGCTGTGGTGCTTGGTCCTCTCTGTGTGGCCAGTGTGGGTACCCCTTGTGTGAATGCCAGCAATTCCCCGGTAGATTGCTCCCTGTGATAGCAGCGGGCCATCCTCCGGAACCCAGATTCCACTGCCAGATGTGCCTATAGCAGACTGCTCTCTTCTGAAATGCCACTTGTTGGCAGCTGTTAAATTGAGACAGTTAACGATCAGTGTCAGCAATGTGTGGGGTATGTACAGATTATTAGCTTACACTCTACATCCAATTGCACATGCACTCCAGCTCACATACCGGATAAAACAATGACCCTGATAAATACAACTGCAATGCTGCCTTAGCATCATTTTATTGACACCAAAGCAATGCACAACAAGATTAGTAACCAAACCAAATTAGGTGTGCATTGATTTTGTGCCATGTGTAGCAATGAAAAGGCACCGTTAACTTCACATAGACCAGGGCCAATATTCCTCATCATCTGAGTCAATTTTCAACCAGACATCACCAGTAACTTGAATATGTTATTGGGAGTATGGGATGCAGTTGGTAACCATAAGGGTCAGTGTTTATAGGTACACATGCAAGCCTGATCAAAATGACTGTCACATACACTGTAAGCATCACATCTACCTACAAATGTGTTGTTACTTCCCCCCTGTGCCTCGGGGGATGGCCATGCAATCCATCATCTCAACTGTCCAGGTCATCCACCAAGGCATGCCCACTCATACGTGGAGTCAGGGAGTGGACCATATGTTAGGATGGCTGCCAACCAGGAAGCTAGTATCCATAGGTCTTTCACATTTACATTCATGTGTCCAGGTGTAGACACCCATCAATACCTGATCTGCCCATACTATTCCTCACACACCCATATCCATGCCAGTCCACGTCTGGCCTTGACCTGCATGCATGCCTATTACATTCTACATAAGTGTCACGTAAATGGAGTACAAAATGTGGGGCACCATGCTGGAGGACAATAGCCCACCCAGACCTACATATACGTTACAATACAGAGATGCATCAATTTGTGTTCAAAATGGTGCATCATGTGCACCACAAGCCTTACAAGATATGACTCTCTGCTTGTGCATGGGGAACCCTTAAATGGGACACAATGTCACCATCCAGCCTACTTTGATATCTGATCAATTGACAGCTCATCACTTCTAGAATTGTGTGCAACATGCATGACTCTCACACAAAACCCTCAATCACTACACAGGACAGACATTATCACACATACTGGATACATCTGGGTCCTCAAATCCTGCCACTTCACCGATGGCGTAGTGGGCAGGTCCACCTGCAAGTTATAGTTGGAAAACCATGCTTAGTGTCATATCACTGTCACTACCAGTGGACAGAATATTACAGTGTGTACTATTTTAGAGGCGTGAGCTAGTTATCCTGGTGTAAGACAGTGCAACAGACACTCCACTGCAAACTTACAATGACACTGACACTCAGATGAGTGAGACACACACATCTGCACACTTACACCGGGCCTGAGACTCATGTAGTGCTACACCTTGCAACCACCATATGTGGCCAAGCTATAGAAAATGGAACTCCATGGTATGAGGGGGAGTAGGTTGACAAATACATGATACTAACCTGGTGCTTTGCAAGACAACTGACTCAGGTATTCTGGCTTGTCCTGCAAGGCACCCAGAGGAACTTTGTGATAGAGATGCAGCTAAATTTTTAGTGTGCAATGATCATGCGTTGAGTAATCCATGACTGATGAGACAAAGTTGTCTGATGGTATCAAATGCCCCATTGCCAGTGTCCCCTCAGGTGGGTAAGCCCCCTTTGCTGACATAATGGCAAGGATCATGTGTGTGAAATGATAACAATGTAGCACTATGCATGGATTGTCCTACTTTGTTGTCACAATCCAGTTAAATATGGTATGCTGCCGGTATCTTGGCATCTCATACATGACACTTTGCTGGGGCACAGGTGTTGCCATGGCCCCTGGAATGTGTGACTTAGTGATGGTCGTGCATGACCCACCAACATCTGACCTGCATTGGTAAAATGGTAGGACATGTGAACTCCATGTCTAGACTGGTGCAGTTAGACTTCATTCTGGTTACATGCAACCTGTCCACAAGCATTGTTTGCAGCACTCCAACACATCTGCTACTGTCATTCAAGAGCGGTGTACAGTAAATAGTATGCCAATGGGAGAATCACCAACAGGGCCACTGATCACCACACCAAGGTGGTCAAGCAGATCCTGCTCCCTGGCCACCAGATCTGCCCAGCAATGCTTGAGCTGGTCTCATTGCAGTTGCTGCGAAACACCCTCTTCAGGAGGTGTAGCACCTTGCTCCACCGCAGCCACCTCGCCTCCGGTCAGTAGCCTTGGATCACACGGCCTCCCATCTCCAACGTTAATGGCAGGTAGTAGGCTACCAGCCACATGAAGCCTCCCAGCTCCTCCTGAAAGTACACCCACTGTACCATGCCTGTAAACAAGATTTCCTATTACATCACTTCCTGTCCCTGTGCCTCACCTTTTTATGCATGTACTTATTTGACGCATGCGATATTTGCGTGAGTATTTCAGACGCATGAACTATAAGTGTCTTTTTTTACGCTTTATCTTTATGCGTCGAACTAACTGAAAATCAGCATTGAGATGAGTGTGACGGTGGAATTCACACTAAGGGCCCATGTGTCATACACTTTGTGTTTGCAGATGTTTTCAATGCATTTGCGTAAAGTTTTTGACTATTCCTGATTGCATGATTTTGTTCTATTGTCTATGGATGCACCCTGTATCAACATACAAATGGAATGGTTGTGCTGCAGCGTGGCATGGTGTTTATGGCCACATGTGGTAATCCATGCAACCATGTGATTTGGGTGTAATTGGTCAGTTACACCGATGTGTGTGTTATAGAGTCAACAGCATGCAAACCTTTGCACGTCATGCATATGACAACAGTGTATCCACATATATGTGGCATTCAGTACTATGCAAAATTTATGGTATGTAATTGTGATTGTGAATTGTGTTTACTCATGTGATGTGTGTAGTTGTCTTACAGAGCACAACATTTGAGACAACATATACAGCTCGCGCATTGTTGATGATGGCTATCTAGGAAATTTTACCTGACAACTGTCTCCAAATCATGACTTGGAGACTTGTGTGTGGACTACACATATGTCTGATGTGTACATATTTGGTATATACTGTGACTGACACACTCTGCCTACATTCCACCCATATCATGTTTTACACACAAATGTCTGAATAAACTCATTACATTTAGCAATGGTTCTTGTTTTTGTGCGGTGGACCTGCAGCCCTAGCTGCATATGTTCTTATTCGATCTGATGTGCATTCCACAGACGTGTCCATACAAAGTGTGTGGTCATTTGTGCACTGTGTCAAGATTGGACCCCATGGCAGTGGCAGGACTGATTTCCATGGATGTACTGCGCAGGCCCAACTTCTTCCATTGCTTGTCATACCTGGGCTAATCAAGATGACCATTGTTATCAATGATGTCCCCCCCTTGTCACACATGCCCCATGCAGCCATTGCAACTCTCACACTGAGTTGTGACAGTGGTCTGCTCAAACATTACAGTCTCACCAAATTTTGACATCCACTGCCTCATGTGTGGGGCCCTTGTTTACCTCCTATTTTGACGTGTTGTAGTTGTGTGTGATGAGCTATTGTTGTACAAGTTGGCAACGTGGATGTAATTAATATGTTGTGGTCCATAGATTGTGTCCTTCAGTTGTCACATTCAAGTAATGAGGCTATTTGTGATGTGTGTGATGGTAGTAGTTCAATCTTACGCATCACATGTGATATAGCTACAGTACTTTTCAGATAAGTGTTTGTAACATGCTCCCTGAGGTGAGACTCACAATCCTGAGGTATATGTTGTGGAGATTAAAGAGAGCAAAGCCGGAATGTGTGAATAAGTGAGGTGTTTATTGACAAAATGTACAAGGTGAGTTATGTGATTATTAAGTGAAGAAGTTCTTAACTATGTGCAGTCTGCGGCGTATCCCAGCAGCTCTGTTGTGCTGTTCCCCCTCATTTTCTTCACCACCATCCTCCTCCTCCTCAGGCAATTCATCAACCTGCTCATATAAGGGGTCGTTCATATGCACACATATGTTGTGCAGGATAGCACATGTCATTATGATCTTGCAGACAACATCTGGAGCATGTAGGAGGCTGCTTCCTGTGATGTCCGGGCACCTGAATCTGGACTTTAGGATGCCAAATGTCTTCTCCACAATAGTCTGTGTTCTCCGATGTCCCTCATATGTACGCTCTGCTGCTGTACTTGGGTTGGGAAATGGGGTCATTATCCATGGCTGTATGCCATAACCCTGATCCGCTGCAAAAGATTAAAGGAGTAAGTTGTTGTTAAGGCTTGCAACAGGTTTGTCATGTAGCATGGCAGTTGATATTTTGAGTTGGTTGTGACTCATATGTGTTTGTGGTATGCTGTGAGTTCCTATCCTTGTGTAAGGTCTCCTTAGCACTGGGTTGTTGGACATGACAATCTTGTGTTTGGCTCAAGGACCCGGGACATATGTTTTGGATTCCAAACTGATGGTCAGTATGTATGTACCATGCGTAGTGTAGTGCACCTTTGTATCAGTGTGCTATCACTAGAGGGGACATGACACATCCTCACAACACAGTGGGGTCAGATGGGGTGGCAACATGGTAGCACTACAGAGCCGTGACATCACATCCATTTTGACATGTGTCATTGCAGATGATGTGCAACACTTAGGGTCTTTCAAATAGGTAAGTGGCAATGCACAAGTCTCCAAAATTGGCTGCACTGTCCTGCAACATTTAGACTATGCTAGAATGCCCCATGTGTGACGAGTTACTAGGCAACCCTTTGTTGTCCACCACGCAAGTTGCTCTTATGCAGCTGTGCACCTACACTACCTTCCTTGCACCAGGGTACTTGGCTAGTGGCCTGGTGGAGGTAGATGTATCTGTGCAGGAAGGGACACCGCCCTATACATATGCTGTTTTGATGGCCAATTGGCTCTTTCTGTATGTGCAGCAGTAAGCAGCATGAATTGGTAGCTCAATCTTCTGAGTTCAAAGCACAGTCTACTTCCTTGTTGCAACTTGCAAACAGCACCTCTAGGGTGGTGTTTGTTGTTGGCACTGCTTCAGGTTTTTGGTGACACCTACATCTGAGTCAGCATCATCATGCTTTGTATCTTGCAGTGACAGACCTGCAGCAACACACATTGCACACCCCTTCCACACTACATACATCATGGGAGGATGGCCGATTCACAATGTGGCTTCAAGTCGTTATAAAATGGTCATCTGCCAAGTTCTACATACAGTACAGGCCATGACAATGGCACTGTGGGCTTTCACATAAGTACTGTGGTGATCAAAAGTGGCAGCTAATGTTTGTGGCAGCTATGAGATGTCCATGGCTGTGTATCTCATTGTTACAGGATGATCAACATAACTACCAGTGTCTCTTCTATATTCCAACACATCAATCAGCATTTATACTGTCAACACATGCACAGTACAGGCTATGGGATGGAGCTCAGCTACTTAGCAAATGTTTCCCTTGGCACAGTGAATGGGAGGTCAGTGATGTCCTGTATTCTCCTACAGGGTCCCACTATGGCATCCATGATCTGCCCTGTCTGACAGTGACTCTGCCCCACGGTGGGCCATTTATTGTAAATGGTACAGGCATGATGGTGTTGTGGGTCAGCAAGTGGTGCATGTGAGGTGGCACTACAGTAGGTGTGGTATGACTTATCACACATCTGGCACCTGGTAGGTGAGGGGCATGGATCTTGTATTCCTATGTGTGTGAGCCAATGGGCCAGGTAGATGTCTCTGCATACTACATGTAATTCAAGTATGTGTTGATGAGATGTAGTTGATACAGGCATCAGTTGTCTGGTATCTGATGTTTGTTCTGGCAATGATTTGCACGGCATGACTTGAGAGATCTGTGCCTACATGGAACTTACATGACATGGGCATGGTGTATGTCATTGACATGGCTGTGCTATTCTTTGTTTGGTGTACCATGTGTGAAGTGTATGTAGTAGGCAACCTGAGGGCACTTGTAGTGGTCTGGGTAGTTCTTCCGTTAGCAAAGGGTATATGTCTGCACCTGTCCTTCATGTGGTGTGCCTGTCAATTTGTGGGTGTGTTACGTACATGTGGGTGTATGTGTTTGTGGTGTGCACTGATTGTCTGTACTGCAGCATGGTGTGTATGTGTTGTTACCTGCACATCTGTGTTACCCTGGCCATGTGTTAATGTATTGGTGTATGTCTTGTGTGTCCTACAGGGTTGGTGTGTTGTGTGTACACTGCTATGTTTGTTGACTTACCCACAAGTAGGCCATTTCCATATTGTCAATCCTGTAATTGTTCATTGATCCTGCTGTGCCGGAATATGAAGGCATCAGGGACATTCCCAGGATACTTGGCCAAAATGTTTATGAACAGTCCCCCGTGGTCCACTACGGCCTGCACATTAATGGAATGCGTGCGCTTGCGATTCTGGTATAAATGCTTGTTTGCTGCAGGTGGTATGAGTCGGGCATGGGTGCAGTCCATTGCACCGAGCACATGCAGGAAGCCATGAATTTGATAGAACCCCTGTTTGTTCCCCTGCTGCTTTTTCTGAGTGTTGGGAAGCTGATGTGGTGGGGTGTCAGGGAGATAATAGCGTACAACACCTTTGGCAGGAATGCAGAGAACGACAGCTGTGAGACACCAGCAACCCAGGCACCCGTTGTTTGGAAAGAGCCACTTGCCAACATGTGCAGGACAGCTAACAGCTTTGTCACAGATGGTATGTTGTGTGGGGTCTGCAGGCTAGCTATGATTTGTGGCTCAATGTGATCCAGCAGGTGTACTATGGCTTACCAGTTCAGTCTGACGGTCCTATTGATGTCCTGGTCCCTGATGCAAAGGAGGGTTTTCCTGGTTCTGAAGACCCTCTCCTGCCTTCTGCATTGCCTTTGTGGGCTGTGTTGTAGTGGGGGTGATTGCTGTAGTTGTTGCTGTCCTCTGCGTCTTCTCGCGAGCTGGATCAGTATCACCTCCATCTTCTCCTGTGGGTTAGAAATGTTGCTTCTGTGTGTTCTCCTTAACTTAAGTAGTGATGAGTTTTCCTCATTTTAACACCTGCCCTGACCCAGGCGTTACATTTTGACGCCAATAATTTTTTGGGTCCGCCTCCCAACCGTGTGTCATTTTTGCCCAGGTGGATAAATATGGCGCTAAGGGGTTAGAGTCAATTTTTGGATGTGAATGCCTACCTTGCATCTTAATGATGCAAGGAGGTTTCACACATCTGAAAAATTAAGTTAACACAAGTATTTTGAAGCTAGATGGGTCTAGCGTCAAAATGTAAATATGGCGTTGGGTTTGCGCTAAATTAGCGTAAAAAAATATGCTAATTCAGCGCAAACAGAGTACAAATATGCCCCTAATTCTCTAATAAGATGCCTAAACTGCTGAAAATAATAACATGTCTGATCCTTTCTTGGAGGACCCATCTTACCTCTTTCTACTCCTCCTCATCCTCCTCTGTTACCTCCTAGTGTCCTTACATTGCTGTACTGCTGCGGGTACTGTCGTCTGGCGCTGTGTCTGAAGGAGAGGCGAGGGGTGCTGTGTCTAAAGGGAGGGTGGGCATGCCTTGTCTGAAGGAGTGGTGGGGGCCACTGTGGGTGAAGGAGGGTGGTGGGTTTAGTGCTTACTGAAGGGGGGTGGAAGTCCTTTACTGGTGACAGGGAAGAAATGGCCTGTCACCGGTAGCCTTTCCGCCATAGTTTGCGTGGCAGTGCTACTGCCACAGAAACCATGGCAGAAAGCCGGCTCTTAATTCTGCCGGTGGTCTTCTCTGCACCGCCAGGTCGGAGATGATCATTTCTGGCCCGATGGTTCTGACACCTGGCGGTATGAGTGCAGATTTGGCAGGCTGGCAGTGGCCAACCCGCCACTCTCATAATGTGGCAGTCTGCACCGCCAGCCTATTGGTGGTGGGACCGCCATGTTTACCCTGGCAGTCAAAAGACCGCCAGGGTCAAAATCAGGGCCATAATGTGGTGCCCATGGTCCCTCACGTACCAGGGGTATCTGGTGTAAATGGGTGGTGGCACGCTGGGGATGGTGCTGTATGGCGTACTTCTGCCACATAGGCAGACATTTCCTCATGTAAGGGTATGTCCAATCTGGATCACCCTCATCATACAGGATGTAGTCTCCACTGTTTGCAAGGTTATGAGGGTCAAAAGGGCCATCTTGTGGCCATGGGCTCATTTGCGGAGCTAACCGCTCAGGTCCTTCTACTAAGTTATCTGCAAATGGTATGACGAAAGGCCAGCTACCTTTTTAGTGAAGTTCTCACTGGGAGTGAGGCTTACGCTGCATGAATTTTCATGGGCACTCATTTGCTCTGTTGGTCTATTGTGGACTGTCACCCGTCCCCTAACCTCACTGGATCCCATCCTGGGGATTGGCTGCCCATAGGTGCTTCAATTATAACTGCCCATGCTCTGTGGCTTGGGCTTCCTATTTCTATGGAGCACATCACCCTCTCTTTCCTTTGTATCATTTGGTTCAAATAGTCTCCACACCCCCTCCATGCATCCCTTTACACACCCCTTAAGCAGTATAAGTCAATAAGTGGTCTCTATTGTATACCACAAGTAGGGTGACTTACTTCTCAGGTTTGAAGAAGTTCACCCATCCTTTCCACACCCTGGTGTATAGATTTTATCCTGTCCGCTAACTTCCCCAAACTTCTTGGAGTTTGTCCTATACAATCATCATCATACCCTTCTCCTCTTACTTCACTTGTCTCTCTTCTTCTCTCAGTGCATGATAGCCAGTCCTGCACCCTCTGTGGTGAGGCTACTATGCCTCCCTTCTCCTTCTGCCAAGAGGGCAGACTACCTTCAGTCCTCCTACGTTTCCTTTCCCTTTCTTTAGATCTTGGCTGTTGTGTCATATCTTCAGTCCTATGCACATAGTCACTCTATCCTGCATTCTTTATGTCCCTTTGCTGTGGCGTGGATACCTGTCCTCTAAATACTCTACCTGTAGTATCCCTTTTCTGAAGCAACTGCAATATTAGTGATGACATTTGTGATTGGTCATCACTATTCCCTGAACTCGTTCACCGCTCTGATCCTGCGAGGATGGGCAGGATCTAGATGCAGTACAAAGTGTGCCTCTAGTTGACCTGAAAATTGGGGGTGGCCTATCCTAGTTTGCTGTCTAGGACTGCTTTCCCTACTTGGCTTAGGTGTGCGGGGTTACCTTGGGGATAACTGTCAGGGATTGGGAAGGGATCCTAATCTCAGGGTTCTCAAACCCTACGCAGCTTTTTGCAGCTGCACTAGTGGGTAGATGCTGGGCACTGTGGTTGCAGTGTTCACAGGGTAATATGGGGTGGGCGAACAGACAGAATTTAAAGGATGTCTCTTAGTGAGGTGTTTTTTGAATTTTTACCAAATACTTTCCATAAAACTATGGTGGCTTCTCCATTCTTTAATTTGGCTCCTTAATTTTTACTTCAAAGGTATGTGACAACATGCTCAATTATCTTATCATTGAACATTCCTTCTTTTGGCCAATGATACATATGCTTTTGGGTGGTTTTAAACCACTCTAGACTATACTTTTGTAATTTCTTTTTGTCACTGGGGAATACCTTTTGCATATGCTCTAAGGGGGATTCCATGACGAGGCGTTCTTTCGTACTTCAACTTTCTATCTTTTCTGTTACACGATTAAATCATTTTAAAGTAGACCTACCCAGATTTCATAGTGGGAATAATTTTTTATAATCCTTATATTTATCGCTTCACAACATACATTCAATTTTAATTCGGTTTTACTAATTCTACGTTGCACATTACAACATAAACATTTCGTTGAATGCAATGTTTACTCAAAACAACAGTTTGCACAATATAAAGTACCACACAACAACATCACACTGTGGCCACACTTCATTCAAATGCACACGCTTCAGTCACACCACATATAACACAATTCTGTTCTAGGGCGATGATCAAATACCTAAACTACTTTGTGGTAAATACAACTAGCAACCCCTGGTCTCTTTCCTCCATGCCCGAGAGGAGATTCACTTCAGACAGTGCATTTTAAAAACCATAAAAAGACAGCTGGACATTAGGTCCATGATGGGAACTTTACTTTGAGTTCTCAGCTCTTAACTGGAGGAAAAGTTTAGCAACACCAAATTTTCAGTTGTCCTTTGGTGTCAAATGGAGAACATCTCAACACTCCCTTTCTGATCTCAAAGCTTCCCCACAGGCCACTTCCAACCCATTGTGGGGAATCACAGGTTATCTATTTATGTAGGCACTTTGTTGATTGTGCAACATATGTACACACTCCTCCAAAAACATAAATAAAAAAGTTGCATGTGTTACCTCTTCTGTCTCTTATCTTTCAGTTACATAAAAATACAACCTAAAGTTCTATGCTATCTTATTTCTAACATGTTTAACATTTCCAAGAAGAATGTGCTTATTCACAAAACAGGTTCATGATCCACTTTGTCCTCATCTTAAATAGACATTGGTCCCTGTATCGTTCCTAACCCCTTGTGCACAGGTGGAATTTCAGTTCTAACCTCAGCTTCTGCTTAACCAATCAAGAGTGTGCGCACTGGTTTCTCTGCAACAGGGGGTAGGGAGTATTTTGGTGCCAGCCATCAAGTGGGGGACAAATAAACATCCTGGCTGGCTCGCTAACTATTGCAGAGTGAATGAAAACTCCCCAAAACTCAAATAACCATGCAGACTCTTCTTGGCAATCAAAAGACAGTATTTACTAAATGTTGGGAAAGGAAGAAAAACACTGCAGATTGCACCTCAAGCCTACACACCCTGCCTCCATAAAATGCCTGTTCACAGACATCCTTTTTATATAATTCAGCACAATGCTTTATTACACATAGTACATAATAGTTAACTTAAAATTTAAAGATTCAAAATGGAAAAACACTCAAAAATATGTCACCCCACAACCCTGAATTCCCAAGCTAATACATTGCACATTCTTTACTATACATTCGACAATGCTTTATTACATGATTTCTGATATTCTTTGACCAATGAAGGGGTGTGTGCTTCATGGCAAAATGTAATTTACTTGAAGTGTGTGATGGTGGCATTGTGTGTCTTAGACCTCCATGAGCTCAGAATTTGGGGGCATATTTAAGAGCCCCCAGCACCCCTTGCACCATATTAGTTCTCATGTAGTAGTAGTAGTAGTAGTAGCTTTATTTCGGCCAAAAAGGTGCAATAAAAGCACATTAACAATTACACAAAATCATCCTGAAATATAATACAAAGATGAAAATGTTAAATCTCTCACTGCTAAAACACACAATAAATATATCAGTTCTAACCAGTTAGCATGATAGTGCGGGCAAAAATAAAGGACATGATTGATAGATTCCTTGGCCTTAGGATAAGAAGGGCAACTCAACTCTGGTTTGGAAAGGGTACATCGCCTTTTCACAGTAAATATCCAAAATTGCAAGGTCCCTGTACGAAATTTATTGTACATAATCCTGGCGGCTGGGTACTCACTTGTATCCCTGCACTCTTCCAGAGAGTAAGGGACATATTTAAGAAAAATGGCATTGCACATAGTGCAGCACCACTTTTCCTGCGTCCCTTAGCATCCCCCTAATGCCACCATGTGTGCACCATATTTAAAATACGTCAGACCATGGCAGTAGTTAGGGGACTGGCACCAGAATGTTGTTACGCTAGTCCGGCACTTTGCAGGATTAACATAAAAAATTCGGACACTAATCCTGCAAAGTACCCAGAGTCCCATTGTAACCAATGGAAGCCTTGTTTTAATGCCTGCTCTGCGCAGACGTTAAAAGTGCCCAAAATATTGCGCAAAGAAATCTCTTAGATTTCCTAGCGCCATTTTTTGGGTCCCCCTAACAGCTGAATGCCCCCTTTTCATACATTATGTCTGACATAGGCATAATGTAGTGTTAAAGACTACAAAGTGGGGCAATGCATGCATTGCGCAACTTTGTAAATGTCGCACAGCATTTTTGGCCTTTTAATGCCACATCAGCGTAAAAAAATTACACTAATGTGGTGCTGGAATGGCGCTAGGGACTCGTAAATATGACCCTGGGTGTCTTTGAACTTCATGAAAGCTGAAATCAGAGAGCCCCTCCTTCTCGGTATTGTGAACACTAGCATCCACATGGCTCCAATACAGCCTAGACTTGGATGCGCTACATGATACCTCTAGGTGGGTCCATAAATTCTCACACCTCATCTCTGTTTGATATACCCCAACCACGTAATCCTAATTGCCCCAGGGAGCTTTAATATTTCTTCTAATCCCAACCGAAAGTGACCAGATTCTTCTCCAGTACAGCAAAGGTCTGAGTCTAACTCCGCAAATGAGGGATCGAATGTCTGTATCTAGCCAGAAGTGGGACGAGAGGGGTGCTGGCAGGGAGATTAATAAAGTGTTGTATAAAAGAGTTCTCCACCTGCTCCAAGTCATTAACATTATCATGACCCCAAAGTTCCCCAATATATAGTATGCCACCCCCCCCCAGAGTTTGTAAATTGTAAATTTGCAATGCAGGGTTTATCAGATTAAAACTGGAGCCCTGAGAAGCTCTCAAAATGCCATCAATATAGTGCTCCAGCTTTAAATCTGGGGAGACCAGCCAAAATACTCATTCAGAGTGTACCCTAGGCATTCAAAGGTACAAACACTCTCCAGTGAAAAACCATTGAAGACTGGGTGTGACTGGGGCGAATGATAGGGATTCAGTACCATCTATTTAGTTTTGTTAAGGTTAATCTCTAGCCCTCTTTGTTGGCAGAAGAAGCAGAACCGGTGCAATAGGTTTTGAATACCCATTGGAGATTTCGAGATCAGCAAGGTGTCATCCACAAACAGGAGTGCCGTCATTTTTGAATGATTGTTTATGTGCAGGAAGAACCTTCCTGCACATATACAATCATTCATGGCCTTTTACTCTCTCTATGTGTTCTGCAGAATACCGCACACATAGAAAAACCCAAAATGGGAAGGAATAAAAGTATTCCTCCTTGTTGCGTCATGCTAACACCACCCTTGGAGTGGCATTCGTTTTTGCCACTGCCACAGATTTATGAATGCTTGTAAATCTCGGGCAGCATCAAAAGCAATGGATGTTGCGGTGGAACGCCCATTACAATATCCATTGCACGCCCCTCTGACACAGAAAACTGCATCGAAGGGACCCAAATTTACAAGGAGGGCATTAAGCCACAAAAAGGGATTAACCCCTCCTTGAAAGTATGGTGCAGTGAATAGCACCACCAGACTGTCACTAAAAGTGATGCTCTGGTGCCAGTAGTGCCTTGTAAATCTGGGCCTAAATATTTTGGAACACCCTTGTCAATCAAAACTTTCCACAAGGCCTTCCTTGGTACTACATTAAACACCAACCAAAGGTTGACGAAGAGAACGTAAAGGTGTCTACCTCCTACAGTAACATATTTCCAGTAAATTAGTTTTATTTGGAGTACTTGGTTGGTAGTGCTGTTCCCAACCCTGAAACCAGGTTTCAAGGGAATCAACACTCCAACATCTTCTATACAAGGTTGTAATCTGCTCAACAGGGTTCAACTGCATAGCATCTGCGAGCTGTCAATAAGACTGATGGGACCATAGTTGGATGAAAGGTTCCTCAGGACCCTTTTATGTTTCGCCTGCACAGCTCTTGCATTGTGCTTGTGAAATCTATTGTATTTAATATAAATCTTAAAAGGAGTTTACATCCCATCCTATTGCTTTCCTTTCTTTTCGTTAGTTCTTGTGCTTGCACTTACTTTTGCTTAGTTTCTATTGGCTGTAGCACTATTTCTTGCATTTACAAATACTTTTTCTTCATGTGTTTTCTCTTATTAGTGTTCTAATGCCCAAGTACTCTGTTCATTTGCTTTGGTTTCAAAATTTGGAAGCAGCACACAACCCTATGAGTCTTTCCAACACAGAATCACACTGATTTGTTAGTCAGTTCCCAGGAGTTATAAATGGCATAAAAGCCCATTTCCAGTAGCCAATATGGGTTTAATTTCTTCAAAGCAGATTTTCTTAGTTTGTTGTCCGTGTTTCAATTGAGCCTCTTAAAAACAAGGGGGCAGATTTATGAAAAGTAGCACTGCACCTAGTGCAGGGAATCTTTTCTTGCTCCCCTTAGTGTATATTTAATATACTATGAGGCATTGCGGTAGTTAGGGAACTAGCATCATAATTGTTTACGTTAGTTCGGTGCTTTGCAGGATTGCCGTGAAAAATTCTAACGCTAATCCTGCAAAACATTCAGAGGCCCATTGAAACCAATGGGAGCCTCCTTTTATTGCCTGCTTTGATCAGGCATTAAAAGTGCAGAAAGAAATGAGCAAAGAAATCACTTAGATTTATTTGCACCTTTTCTTTTCAGCCCCTCCAATGGGAAAACATCTCCTTTGCATACATCATGCCTGGTGCAGGCATAATGTAGTGCATAGGGTTGCAAAGTGGTGCAATCCATGCATTGCCCCACTTTGAAAATTCGGCGCTGCGATTTTGGCCATGTTGGACCACATTAGAGTCACAAAAATGATGCTAATGTGGCACAAGGAGGCGCTAGGGGCTCTCAAACCTGCTTCTATGTATCATATTGAGTGTGAGTGCGTTAATTTTGCAGTTGCAGCCTACAGCACCCCTTGTTTCGATTTGAAAATAAGTCATCAATACAGATTAGCGAAATCAAAGGAAACACATGTAGCGGTATCATGATGGATGTGATACATTTGTGGCTACCTTAATCCGCTCACACTTGAGCAGCCTGACCTGTAACGGATAAGCCTGTGAATCAAGATTTCGAAGTGGTGTCTTATGTTCAAAACCAGGACAAACGAAGGGTGCTTAACCTGTGGGTGTTGTTACGCATCTATGTTTATTGCTTTTAATAAGTATTAGTGGTTTTTTTTTGTTTAGTATGTTGTAATTCTTTGGTTTTATCTCTCTGTTTGGTGGGCGCACACTCCGTAGCTTTTCCTACCAGGATCTTACTCTAATTCCTTTTGTGCTTTCTGTTTCCTTTGGAATCCCCTGTTGTCTTATTCATTTTGTGCTCTGGCTCTCTGCTATCTCTTTCATGCTTTCAATTTTTGTACAACATTGTGCAATACATTTATTTATTGAGCACCAGAGCTTGGCATGGAGGTGATGGTGTTCACTCTGGATCAAACAACGTAGTTTATAAATGGAGCCAGATTTTTAAAACAGGTCTTTTGTTTCTACAGTCCACAAATTAGCTTCTAGGTCATTGAAGATTGTGTAGGCTTTGGCAAAAGCCATTGTGTACAGCTAAGCTGGCTCATGTAGCAGCGCTCAGAAGCCAGTTAATCAACAGTTCTATGCATTAAAATACTGGTATCAAAAATAATTAGTTGTCCATTGTCATTTGTGAGGAGTCACAATGAACTTTACATGGTCTGCTTTTGCTTTCCTTTTATACAATTCAGAGGAATTTCCCTTGTTTGATGGAGATTCAACTCTTTGTGTTATTGCATATGTGCAGCTATCGAAATAAGGCTGTCACTAGCAGAGGTTGCGTCATTGAGTCTTTTTACTTTAAAAAAAATGTTTTTTCAGATGCAACACAGATTGGGAAAAAAGCATTTCATTTTTCCCTTGATGCTTCACGACATTGCCAGAAGCCATTGGCAAAGCCAATAGGTTGCAAAGGAGAAACCTATTGGCTTTGCCAATGCTTGTTCTAAATAGGGATGATCTCAGCCACCTCACCAAGTTCTTAACATAGTAAGCCAATTTATAATGTTGTTAAAATAAAAGCCAAAGTAGGGGCTCCAGATCTCTTGCATTTTAAAACAGTGATTCTGGTAACTTATCCAGCCCTGGTGCTTTCCCTAGCATCCTCCAATCTATTACATTGGCAACTTCACTCACAGTAATCCGGCAAAAAGTGCAATCAGACTGGATTTGCGAGACAGTCCCAGATTAAACACAAGATAATTTGCCATCCTGTACCCATTCTCCTGGGATGCACTAACCTCCTAAAAAGCAGGACATGGCAATATCTTCTAGCACCCCATTATCAGGACTACCTACAACATCAGAGGGCGGTAATAGGACCAACTCATTCAACCTTGAATCATACACATAGAGACCTGTAAAGTGATCATCCCAAGCAGCAGCTGTTATGTTGCTACACTAAGGAGCAGCAAAGTCTGGGCCTATGGACCACCTCCATATCAATTACTTGGGACCTCAACCTAATGTCCAGCAATATATAGTAATCTATGTGGCTGGCGCGTCCCAGCCAGATGAAGATGACCTTCTCCTCTCTTTCTGCTGGATTCTCCCATTGCAGGCTCTTAGACCATTATTAAGGGTAAAGGAATTTAGTTGCAGTTCAGCAGCAGACCATTTCTTAACCAGTTTGAGCGAAAGCTTCAGAATGGCCTCCACTTTGCACTCTTCCCCACTGAAAGTATCAATAGCAATGTCAAGAGGCTCGAAATTACAATTAAGTTCGGCCGCAACAAACCTGAAAACACCATCCGGGAGAGATAGAATATGTGAGTTCTTTACACCAATAGCTGCTAAGCTAGTCGTGCTACTTTTATGCCTACAGCACACCTTATAGAAACACAGGGAAACCCCAATCACAAAATTGCAAGAGGACGCATGATTAATAACTTTAGAAGTATACCAAGGTGGTTTACAGCCAGGTTGCAAGTCCTTCTGATGGCCTGCCCTTGCCAGAAAAATTGGCAAATTGATAAAAACTAGCAAACTGAAAATGGGGTGCCAAAGTCTCCTGAATCATTCATATATCAAAATGATCTACCAAGTCACACCATGACAGTTTGTTTTTGATGCAAGCAAGGTTCCAGGAAAAAAGCTTGGTGGGAAGGCCTGCCCTGACCCAAGTGTTAAATAATGGCGCTAAACAGGCCTAGGGCCATTATTTAAGGCCCTCCTCCTCCCATGGGTGATTTTTGCACGGGAGGATAAATAAGGGGCAAAGGCCTTAGAGTCATTTTTTACCTGGGAACGCCTAGCTTTCATCTTATTGACGCAAGGTAGTTTTCCACAGGCAAAAAATTACGTTAACTCCAATATTTTGACGGTAGACCCGTCTAGCGTCAAAACTTGAATATGGAGTTAAGTTTGCCCCGGATTTGCGTGAAACAAAATTATGCAAATATAGTGCAAACAAAGCATAAATATGCCCCTTTCTGCTGAGCAGATTTGTATGTGCCATTCTGCCAAGAAAAAAAGTGGCGGTCCACCCTCCACTTCTGACTTGGAGGATTGGTGGGCAAAGGAGGTGAAAACTCACCTTTTGCTCCCAATTTTCCTTCTGTTTACAGCTAGACATGACTGGACAGGACTCTCTGTTGCTGCTCCATTGGACCCAGGAAAAACTTGACCCCAGGAGTTGCGGCAACATTTTGGCACTACTCCTGCAGAGTAAATCAATAGCGTCACATAGAATGATACTATTGTTCACTACCCTGCATCATGGTGTGCTGTATTTCAAATACGGCGCACACATGGTGGCAGTGGGGGGGTACTAAGGGGCGCAGAGAAAGTGGCGCTGACGGTTTCCATAAATCTGCCCCTTTATAACTGGCACAGACATAATGTAGAGCAAAGGGTTGAAAACTGGTGCAATGCATGCATTGCACCACTTTATAAATATGGTGCAAAAAAGTACCACCTTAGTTTAAAAAAAAATGACACTACGGCAGCGCTAAAGTGGCATTAGGCTCTTCTAAATCAACACCTTATTCTCTAGTAAGCATAAGACATTACACATTTTCAAAGTTAGCAAATCTATTGCAATAATATTACAAACAGGGTCCATAAAACATAGGGCCAGATATAAAGAAAAGTGGCGCAGCGCGGTGCTGCGCCAAAATTGGCAGCGCCACACTGCATCACTTTAGAAACACAGGGATGTGCCATATTTAAGAGAATACAGCGCACCCCTACGTTTCCCCCTGCGCTGGTGCTAAATTTAGCTGCCAGCACCAACACAGGCATCCTTGCACTATCATGCAAGGATGTCTGTGTTGAGGGATGTGATTGTTTATGTGCGGAAAGGTGTCCCTTCCTGCACATAAACAATCACTAATGGCACTTTGGCACTTCTATGTGTGCTGCACAATGCAGCACGCATAGAAAAAGAAAAAGAAAAAGTAATAAAAGTATTCCTCCTTGTTCCACCCTGCTAAAGCCACCCCTGGGAGTGGCGTTAGATTTTGGCGCTGCCTCAGGTTTAAGGAATTTCATAAATATGAGGCAGCATCAAACTGCAATGGGTGTTGCAGTGGCACAGGCACAGCAACACCCATTGCACACCTCTTCCACGCACATTGCTGTATTTTGAGGTCTCCACTAACCTAGATGATGTAGACAGAAAGAGCATGTGTGCTGAACGTGTTGCTGGTGGTCCCATTGTCCACAGGCTGAGTTATGGGCAATTTTTTTTTATTTTTTAAGTAATGACCTGCAAAGTATTATGGGGCAAGTTTCCCAAATATAGTGAACATTGTAGTATCAGCTCTCGCGCTGTGCCAGAAGAGCTGCTTTCGCTTTGAGAATTTCTGATTTATGTAAAGCATTTACCAATTTCTAAGGGGAGAGCCACAGGAAATGACTCTGATTATGTAACTGTGAACAACGTGACCAGTGCCCCAATCCCGCCAATTGAGATCACTCTGTTATGCCTGTTCACGCTGTGAGCACCATGGCCACCATACAGCACAAAGGAGAAAACCAAAGGAAAATAAACAGTTCACCCATGCATGACAAAAAAAGCTACAAGACAGAACAAACATAAAACATTGACAAATGGCATCAAAACATGTCACAGAAAACATAAACTCTCTCTGCTGTGCTAATAATAATTCAATAAAATATTTCAAAAAAACAATCATGAGAGTGCTTCAAAAGATAATGAATGGTGGTAGGGATTATTATTTTGGAGTCCCCACTAACATAGAGATGATATAGACAAAAGGAGCACGTGTGCTGAACGTTTTGCTGGTGGTCTCAGTGTCCTAGGACCACCACAAGCTGAGTTAGGAGCAAAAATGTTTTGCAAAATTAATGTCCTGCAAAGCATTATGGGGAACGTTTCTATGTGCTACAAATATTTTAGTATGTTGATATAACTGTAATGCTTAGAACAGCCCCTAGAGAACAACACAATGAAAATAGCATTTCTATGAACAAGCTCATGTATTGTATTGTATTGTATTGTAATCGTATTTATATAGCGCTTACTACCCCTGACGAGGTGTCAAGGCGCTTTTCGGTGAGTAGCACGCCACTCTGGAACCCAACAAGAATTAGTGATGGAATAGTATTGGGAAATAATGAGTACAGTTTTAGTATTATTATGAGTTAATTTGAGCCACGGATATGAGAGTTTGTTAGTTTAGATTGACTGGAGTAATGGAGGGGTAGAGGAGGAAAGAAATCCAGAAGTGTTAATCGGGAGTATATCCTTAATTTACTCAACTTAAAGGCTTGGGATGAGTAAAGGGGGGTGGAGGAGGTAAGAGTATGTGGAAGGGTTAGGGAGAGCATAGTAGCAGGGTGAGATAAATGCGGGAGAATTTAGTAGGGTTGTGTGGGAGGTTACGGTAGTAGAGTGAGGTTTGGTGAGTTAGATGTGGAAGCGGAGGGAAGAGCTTAGGCAGAGTTATTTAGGAGATGAAAGTAGTAGAAAAGATTTGGGATGAGTCAGAGTGAGAATGGAGGATAGTTTGATAGAGACATGACATATGATGATGGGTAGATAAGAGTGATAAGATGAGAGCAGGAATTCGTAGATATCTAGTATAACAACCCACCCAGGAGCCATGCAATGACCCACGAACATGCCAAGCACAGAAACAACATATACACATACATATATATATATATATATATATATATATATATATACATACATGCACACACACGAATACACACACATATGCACATACAATACATAATTAGAACCATGGTAAAATATACTTAGTTAAACAGGTTTAAAGAGTGTGTGTGTTTATTTTATTGTTATGAGATAGTAGCGATACATATTTTCTAAAGAAAATATAAATAAGAGAAATATACACATAATCTGAAAAAAATATTTATCAACATAGTCATATGCAGTTCATAGTTGTTTGAATATGGTAGTTATGAAGGAAAGAGCCAACTCTTGAGTAGTTTTCTGAAGACAAATAAGTTATCTGTGGCTCTTATAGTTGGGGGAAATGAATTCCATAGTTTGGCTGCTTGAACGGAGAAGGATGTACCACCTATAGTCTTTTTCTTGTATGGTGGTGTTCTAAGGCGGGGTGCCAATCTTGAGCGGAGGTTTCTTTGTTGGATGTATTTGGTAATTCTGTTTCTGATAAAAAGCGGTCCTGTTCCATGTATAGCTTTGTGGGTGATACAAAGCAGCTTGAAAGTGCATCTTCTGGCAACGAGTAACCAGTGTAGTGCTCTCTAGGCAGGGGCGATGTGGGCTTGCGGCTTTACATGTAATAGTAGCCTGGCTGCAGAATTCTGGATACATTGTAATTTTTTCATAACAGATAGAGATGATGCATGGTAGAGGCCATTGGCATAATCCAGTTTGGATAGTACAAGCAAGATAGTAGTTTGCTAACTATATAGATAACCTCTGAAGGACACAACCATTAAAAATGGCATTAAATAATGCAATCTTACCATCTCTTTAATCCCTAGAAAACTTAGCACATTACACATTTTAAAAAAAAAACACAGGCCGAGAACACTGATATTGCAAGCAAGGGCCTGAAAACATAAACTACTTTCAACTGTAAAACAAAAGTTCCAGCCATAAGAACACTTAAAGAGACACAGCAATGTGGGATGAGTTATTATTTTGGGGTTCCCACTGTCATAGTATGGGGACCCTGGGATGATGTTGACAGGAAGAGCACGTCCTGCTGAAAGCTTTTGTGGTCCCATTGTCCTAAGACCACCACAGGCTGAGTTATGAGCAAAAATGTTTTGTCAAAATGATGCCCTTCAAAGCATTATGGAGCAAGTTTCCATATGCAATGAATATTTAATATGTTTATACGACATAATGCTTAGAACAGCCCCTAGAGAACACCACAATGAAAAAAGCATTTACCACACAAACAGAAAATGATGTTGAGTAATGAAGCACAAACATATATTTAGATCAAAGTAATCTCAGCTGTAAAACAAAACATCAAACCAAGAGATCACTTAAAAAGACACTGAATGGTGGGAGGGGTTATTATTTTGGGGTCCCCACTAATCTAGCGTGGGTCCCATAGATGACATAAACAGAAATAGTGTGCCGTACTGAAAGTTTTGGTGGTGGCCCCATGGTCCTAGGAACACCACAGGCTGAGTTATGGGCAAAATATTTTTGTAAGTGTAATGCCTTGCAAAGCATTATGGGGCGAGTTTGCAAAATGCAGTGAATTTTGTAGTACCGGCTCTCCTGCTGTGCCGGGAGAGGCCCTTTCTCTTTGAGGATTTCTCTTTTGTACAAAGCATTTACCAATTTCAGATGTTTTAAGGGAAGAACCACAAAAAATGACTCTGATTAGGTAATTGTGAACAATGTGACCAGCGCTCCAATATACCGCCAATCAAGTTCACGCTATTGTGCCTGTTTCTCTCTGTGAGGGTCATGGCCACCATGCAGCATGAAGGGAAGAGAAAAAATATATAGTTCGCCCATGCTGAAATATATCGGCGATCGTGCAATAATCCAGGTAACGGAGACAGTCTACAAGGTGTGACAAAAACAGCCTCAAGGCAGGACAAACATAAAGCATTTACCAATGACATCAAGTGATTTTTGAAAGGCAAGCCCAGGAATGAGTGAATGTGATGAGCATGAGGTGAACATGGTTAAACGCCCTCAACAGGTCAAAGCGATTGCAAGCTCGACCTAAAAAGAGTCACAAAATAGAAACTTTAACTGGGGTGGCCTGCTTTATGTAGCAGATCTCCACTCCATCAGCCTGAAATCACACCTAGTTACTGGTCAACTAAGAACTGCTACTTTTCAATATGTACGGTTCCCCCAGTGCTTAATTTGAGTCTGTGGTTTCTGGCACTTATTTTCGAGGGCCAGCACTTGTTTGTCTGCAAGAAGCATTTACTGTGAGCAAAAAGACACATATGGGAAAGACTGAGGAAGAAAAAAGCAAAAAACTGTCACACAGAGAGAAAGCAGAGAACTGCAAGAATGAGCTGAAGGGACAGGGAGTGGCTGGAAATGGATTAAAGAGGTCCAAGATGGCTTCCGAGGAGAGCTTTGGGCACTGGCACATTTTTATTTACAAATTAAGCACTGCTGCCCTATCTGAGGTTAATGATATTTGTGTCTGTTTCCTTACTGTGTATTTTCTAAATTGGTTTGGGAAATGTAATGTGTTGCTTTATTGACTTTAAATTATTGTTTTTGCTTGAACTTGACTCTCCTTTGGGAGTTGCCTGCTGTTTGCTCCGTAGTCACCTGGATTGAGAAAATATTCTCTAGGGATTGCCTAGCCTGATTGTGTTTATTATGTTGATAAGGGTACACCCTCCTTCTAAATTAATAATCACATTTTCAACATTGAGTATAAAACTTAACTTCACAAAATGCAAAAAGGGGGTCAAAAAATGGTGCAAAGCTTGCTTTGCTCCATTTTTTAATGCTTGGGTGAGAGCAGGTGTTAGGGGAGCTGTGGGCCTATTTCCATGGTGGAAAAATGTGGAATAAGCCCACAGGTGCCCTCCACAGGCCCCAGGGACAACCCCATCCACACCAGAGGGGCAGCAGAGGATGGGGGACCCCATCCCAGGTAAGTACAGGTAAGTATTTGTTTTATTTTTCAAAGTGCCATAGGGGGCCCTGACATGGGGCCATATACATGGCACAGGGTGCAATGGCCATGCCCAGGGGACCCTGGTCCCCTGTGCTGATCATTGGGGTGGTGGGCATGACTCCTGTCTTTTCTAAGACAGGAGTCATGTGGTATGGATGGTTTTGCGTCAGAAAATGACTAGGCGGGTTAGAGTCATTTTTCTTTACTCTAACCTGCCTAACGTCATTTTTTGGTGCAAAACCCCCTTCTTCCTTACTGCCAGCCCCCCCGACTAATGTCTTTTTTGTAAAAACTCTAGCCTATCCTTTGTACCGGCTTGCACCATTCCACGAATATGGTGCCGGGCTGGTGCACAGAAATGATGCAAGCCGGTGCTAAACGTTTTGGTGCAAAACTACCTTAGTGCAGTTTTTGCCCCAAAAATTATAAATCAGGGCCATAGTACCTTGAATATGACTGTTGAATCCAATGGAAGCCTGAATTTGTATTTTCAAGGCAGGTTTTCCTGATTGTTCTTCATCGAGTAAAGGTGAAGTGTGGAACCCTACTTTTTTAATCTTTGCGCTTTATGTGGACTGTCATGAAGGTCAGAATATTGATCAAATTGTAACAATAACAAGCTTGTCTTCGTTTCCAGCAAACAGATGGTTCAGAACAACAGAAAGATCTATGAGAGCATAGACAATTGGAACCTCCAATTAGAGTTAGAGTAAAAAAAAAAAAAGACTCTAACCCACCTAGAGTCATTTTCTGACGCAAAACCATCCATACCACATGACTCCTGTCTTAGAAAAGACAGGAGTCATGCCCACCACCCCAATGATCAGCACAGGGGACCAGGGTCCCCTGGGCATGGCCATTGCACCCTGTGCCTTTTACGACAGCAAGATTACAGGAAGCAAGTGTACGCTCAGCATGAAATGTTTTTAACTTTATGTGTTGGCCCGAGGGTGCCTTCAAGATTGTAGGTCAGGATCATCATAACTTCATTGTTTCAAACCAATCATGATTAGAGGCCAAATGTACAACACATTTTGTCAGTCACAAATGG
This sequence comes from Pleurodeles waltl, assembly GCF_031143425.1. Lineage (NCBI taxonomy): Eukaryota > Metazoa > Chordata > Amphibia > Caudata > Salamandridae > Pleurodeles > Pleurodeles waltl. Next base: position 145,683,581 of record NC_090437.1, on the reverse strand, counting down.
TTCATGCATTTCCTTATGTACCAATACTATTTAGTGAGTAGGAAACCTATTACTGAGTTTGCAAGTCGATCAGGAAGGGGCGTGTAAAGGGCATCCCTTCCTAATAGCAAGCCACACTGGCATGTGTGAGCATTTTGCAACCAGAATGCGTAATGCAGTCGCAAAACATTAATGCTTCACCAACTCCGTGAAGGAGGTGGTAAGCCATTCGCAAATGGGAAGGGGTACTCAAGGGACCCCTTCTCCTTCGTGACTAGGTCTGCCAGCATTTTCTATGGAAACTTTTCATGTTTTTTGTTTGAAAGGCATCCCATTTTCCTTTAAGAAAAACAAGCTGCATTACAAATAAAGCCTGCTTTATTTCAAAATCAGCCACTGACATGGTGGTCTGCTGACCCCAGCAGACCACCACCCCTGTGAGTGCCAGCCATTCCCAATGGGTCGCAAATTGCGACCTACCTCATTAAAATCAACCCCATAGCTGCTACCATCCCCACCTACCCTCACTAGGGCTGAGCTGTTTTTTGGCTATAAGGGGTGGTATGCACTTAGGCCTCCATAATGTTTTATTCATAAGTTACCCACGCCAAATTTGTGTCCTTTTTTTCAAGCATCCTGGGGATTGCAAAGGTACCCATGGTGTTAGACTTGGCATCCTTGGCGTGGTCTCCCTTAACTGTTTGCACTGCTTCACAGGCTGTTTCTGTGTGCTGGAGTCTGTTTGCTGTTTTGTTTGCTCTGGACACTTTACCACTGCTGACCATTGCTAAAGTGCAAATGTTCCCTGTATAAATTTTATGTGTAAGTTGGCTTATTACTGATTGGTACATTTGGTTTACTAGTAAGCTCCTAGTAAAGTGCACTAGAGATGCCCAGGGCCTGTAGATCAAATGCTACTAGTGGGCCTGCAGCACTGGTTGTGCCACCCACATTAGTAGCCCTGTAAACATGTGTCAGACCTGCCACTGTAGTGTCTGTGTGTGCAGTTTAAACTGCCAATTTGACTTAGCAAGAGTACCCACTTGCCAGGCCTAGACCTTCCCTTTTTCTACATGTATGGCACCCCTAAGGTAGGCCTTAGATAGCCCCATGGACAGGGTGCAATGTACGTTAAAGGTGGGACATGTACTGATGTGTTTTACATATCTTAAGAGTGAAATACTGCCAAATTCATTTTTCACTGTCGCAAGGCCTATCTCTCTCATAGGTTAACATGGGGGCTGCCTTTAAATATAATTAAAGCGCAGGTTCCCTTTGGGAGCAGATTGAAATATGGAGTATGGTCTCTGAACTAACAAAATAAACAAACGTCTTTTAGTGAAGTTGGTTTTTAGATTGTGTGTTCGAACATTCCACTTTTAGAAAGTAGGCATTTTCTTGCTCAAACAATTCTGTTTCTCTGCCTGCTTGTGGATTCCCTGTCTGGGTCAGTTTGACAGTTGAGCTGTTTGCACCTCTCCTCTAGACAGTGACACAAAGGAAGCTGGGATGGAACCTGCATATCCTGATGGGCCATCTGGGCTGGAGGGGAGGGTAGGAGTGGTCACATACACCTCAAAGGGCTGTGTCTGCCCTCACACAATGCAGTCTCCAACCCCCTGGTGTGTGTCTAGGGCCTGGCCTGGGTAAGGCAGGATCTTGAAAACAACAGAGAATTCTCTTTGAAGTAGGCCTACTTCAAAGACAGAAAGGGGTATAAGAAGAGGACCCAAAACCCCTGAAAATCAGATAACTTCTGGAACCAAGAGGAACCTCTGCCCGGGAGAAGAGCTGGAGAAGCTGGTGGTGGAGTACTGCCCCTTTGCCTGTGACTGTGCTGTACTCAGCTGGCCTGCAGTAGCTGCTTCTGCCTGAGAGAGAACAAAGACTGACTTTTGTGTGACTTCCCACTGTTGAAGAATCTCTAAGGGTGTGAACTGAGCTTGCCTTCTGTTGTTGAAGTCTCACTGACAAACAAAGACATCTCTCTGCCAGCATCTGGGCTTCCTGCTGAGAGGCCTGCCTGCCAAGTGGTGCCCTAACCTGTCTCTGGGCCCATGAAAGGTGCAGCCGGTGGAAAAGGACGGAAATCCACGCAAAGACCACTGTGCGGGGAAACTTTTGATGCACCACCCGCCCTGCTGCTGATAAAAGATGTGCCGCCGGCCTTGCGGATAAAATCGATGCTCAACCTGCATCGCGGCTGGGAGATCGATGCTACACAGCTGGAGAAACGACATGCAACAACCGCAGTGGCTGCTGTTAATGACACAAGCCCCCATGCAGTTCAGTTTCTTGTCACCATGTGACTGGATTTCAACACAACATTGCTGGGCGTGTAAAATCTATGCAAAGCCTGCCCGGACCCGGTGTGCCCATTCAGGATCGTCGCATCGCCCTTTTGCGGGAGAGAAGAAATGATGCACGGTGACCCAATCGGAGGAGGAACGACTGCAAGTGAGAAATCTACGCATCGTTGGCCTTTTTCAACACACACTCGTCCTTGCAGTTTTATTTTGATGCTGCCCAGGTATTTTTGTGCAATAACAACGTTCTCACTGTTTTCTAAAGATTAAGACTCTTATCCTTTTTAAAATTAATATCCTGACTTGTATATGTTGAATTTTTGTTGTTTTGTTCTTGTTTGTTTAGATAAATATTACCTATTTTTCTAAACCTGTGTTGTGTCATTTTTTAGTATTTTCACTGGGTTACTATTTGTGCTAGTACAAATACTTTACACATTGCTTCTTAAGTTAAACCTGCCTCCTCGTGCCAAGCTACCTACGGGGTGAGCGGGGGTTAACTGCGGTTGATTCTCCTTTACCCTGACTAGAGTGAGGATCCTTGCTTGGATAGGAAGTAACCTGACTGCCAACCAAAGACCCCATTTCTAACATTGGTGGCAGCGTTGGGATTGGACTTATGTTTGTATCTGACATACAATGATTAAGTGTACACTACTGTTTTCAGTGCAGATCATTACGTGACCACATACTACTTGTATATGTGATTTTGCTTTTTCTCTTTTTGGACTTTTTTTGTTCTACTTCAATGTTTTTTGCTGATCCCTTGATTGACTTTTGAACTACATTTGGGAACTCGTTTTTCTCCCTTTGGAACTTTGCACTTTTGTCAATTCTTCATCATGTCTCAATCTGGAGATGCATGAGCTTGAGCTGCCTTTGACCTAGGGAAACTGGACAGCTACACAGTTGCTCAGTTGAAGCAGTTCTGCAACAACCTTGCTGTCCCATTAAGGGCTCCACCAGGAAGGAGGAGCTGCACAAGGCCCTGAGCCAAGGAAGCTGAGGGGCACACAGAGGGGGAGGAGGAGGAGGAGGATGGGGAGGTGCAATCCACACACAATGGTATAGTGGGTGGGCCTTTTTAGGTTCAGGGAGTGGATGTCCAGGGCATGTAGCAGTGTTCCATCTAAGGGTCTGACTCCTGAAGAGTTACAGGACAGGCAGGCAGAAAGGGCTCACCAGCTGGAGTTGGAGAAGTTTAGGATGCAAAGGGAAATGGAAGAAAGGAGGATGGCCATAGAGGAAAAGAAGATACTGCTGGCCCATGAGCTCAGCTTGAGGGAGCTGGATCAGAGGAGCCAGTCTAGTAGGGATGGTGGCAGCAATATTACAGTGCAGCCTGAGGGAAGGGTGTACATCCCTAAGGACCTTGTGAAGGATTACAAAAGGGAGGATGACATATTCTTGTGGTTCAAGGGGTATGAGTCTGCTCTCAATATTAAACTGGTCCCTGAACCTCATTGGGAGACAGTTCTGTGGAAGCACTTTGAGGTAGAGGCGAGGAATACTCTGACATCCTTAGGGATCCTCAGGGGCTCACTTACGCTGTCATAAAGGACACCCTACTCACAAGATATGGTCTCACCCCTGAGAAATATGAGGACAAGTCTAGGTCCTATAAGAAGAAGGAATCTCAAACATGGTTGAAGTGTGTTGATTCTGTTTGCAGGTCACTGGATGGTTGGCTGAAGGGCAGTAAGGTAACAACCTTTGAGGGGCTGTACAATTTGATTGCTTGGGAGCATGTGTATACTCTTTGTTTTCCAGAGCTGTGCCAGCACCTGATTGACAGCAAGCTGACTGATCCCAGGAAGCTTGCGCAGGAAGCGGACGGTTGGGAGAGCACTAGGGTCCAAAAGAGGTATGGGGGAGACCATGCCAAGGGTGGGCAGGGTCCCCATCAGAAGAAGTGGAGGGTAAGGGTAAACAGGGGGAGTTCTTCAAAAGACCCCAACCTAGTTCCCAGGGTAGGGAATCCCAGACCCAAATAGAAAAGAAACCATGTTTCTCTACAGGAAAGCCTGCAGGGACGGGTCCCAGCAAGTGCTTTGCATGTGATCAGGAGGGTCAGATGAGGGGGGACCTAAAATGTCTTAAGTGGACACCAGCACCCACTGGTGCTCAGTCACAGTGTGTGGCCAGTGTAATGGTTAGGGAGGAGTTGGTTTTAGGTGGGTGGGAACCAGCTGAAATGACCCTTGTCTCACTAGGGGACAGTGAGATGGTCCAGAGGACCCTCATGCTTGATAACACTAAGAAGTACAGGCGGTGTGTGACCATCAATAGACATAGGGTGGAGGCTCTGAGAGACAAAGGAGCCAGTGAGACTACAGTGAGGAGTCACCTGGTGTCTGAAGAGCAGATAAATCCCTGTGTACTTCACCAAGTAGTTGCAGTGGACAACTCAGAGCTCCTGTGCAGAGTGGCACAGGTTCCCTTTGAATGGAGGGGCATCTCAAGTTCCTCAAAGGTAGCTGTGAGTCCAACCATGCCTGTAGATTGTTTGCTTGGCAATGACATGGAAGATTCCCCTCAGAAGGAGGTGGAACGCAGGTCACACTTGGAGATGTTGAGTCTGCCTGGGTGGGTGTGTGTGTCTACCTGGTGTATGGCAGCCCATCAGGGTGATCAGGAGACCCAGGAGCCTGAAAAAGTGGCCCAGGTGTCTGCCAGAACGGGGAAGGGTAAGGGGTGCGGGAGACCATCTCCAAACGTTCTCACAGTCCAGGAGAAGGCTGAACCTGACGGGGAGGTCCTGGAGCCTACAGGGAACAAGTAGCTGAACTGAGAGAAGTCCCTGCACTGTCACAGTGGCAGCAAGCAGGGGGCCCCACCACAGAGGCATTCTGTGAGGAACAGAAAGTATGCCCTACTCTGGAGGGTTTGCGGCAGCAGGTTGCAGACCAGGCATCTGGCAAGGAGCCTCGATCACTTTTGATTTACTGGGAGGGTGGACTCCTATATAGTGAGCCCAAGGTTCCTGAGCCTGGGTCAGCCCGGGTGCTGGTGGTACCCCAGTGCTTCAGAGTCTTCCGACTGGGTCTGGCACATGACGTGCCTTTAGCTGGACATTTGAGGCAGGACAAGACCTTTGAGCGGCTTGTCTCCCTCTTCTACTGGCCCCAAGTGTGCAGGGACTCACATGCTCATTGTAGGTTTTGCCCAATTTGTCAGGCAACTGACAAGAGTGGGGGGAAATGTAAGGCTCCTCTCCAACCTTTTCCTGTAGTTAGTACACCCTTTGAAAGGGTCGGTTTTGACATTGTGGGGCCTCTGGATTCCAAGACAGCCGTGGGCACCCCGTACCCAGAAGCTATTCCTTTGAGATCAATCACTGTCCCTGTGGTGGGACATGCGTTGATGGAGCTTTTTACCTGCATGGGGTTCCCCAAGGAAGTGGTATTCAATAGGGGTCCCAACTTCATATCAACTTATATAAAGTCTCTGTGGAGGGAATGTGGGAAATGTACAAGTTCACCACTCCTTACCACCCCCAAAGCAATGATCTGGTTGAGAGGTTCAACCGCACCTTGAAGGGCATGATTATGGGCCTTTTAGAATCCTTGGGGCATAAGTGGGACATCCTCTTGCCATGCCTTCTATTCACCTACAGGGAGGTACCTCAAAAATGGCTTGGATTTAGTCCTTTTGAGCTCTTGTATGGCAACCCTGTCAGGGGACCTTTGAGTCTGGTAAATGAAGCTTTGGAGAAAGCCCCCAGTAAACCTGCCCAGGATGTATTCAGATACATGCTGGCTCTGAGAAACCAGCAAGCCAGGAAGACATGAAATGATGGTATGCCCAGAATGCCACTCTGGTAGAGTTTCTGCCTGGCCAGAAAGTGTGGGTGATGGTGCCAGTGGAGCCTAGGATGCTCCAGGACAAGTTGACTGGGCCATCTGAGGTGGTGGAGCTCAAGAGTGAAATCACCTACCTGGTGGACTTGCGGACTCCCAGGAACCTCTTGAGGGTCTTGCATGTGAACCAGCTCAAGCCACACTTTGAGCGTACTGAATTGTGCATGCTCCTAGCAACAGATGATGGGGTGGAGGAAGAGTGGAAACCTCTTTCTGACCTCTTGTCTGCTGGAGAGAAGGATGGGTCTGTATAGGGAGTGAACTTCTCCCCCCCGACCCTGGAGTTGCAGAGGGACTGTCGCCAGGTGTTGGTTCAGTTTGCCTCCCTGTTCTCCTTTATCCCAGGGGTCACACACTTGTGCAGACACGATGTGGAGACTGGGGACAGTCCTCCTGTTAGACATAAAGGGCCTCATTCTGACCCTGGCGGCCGGTGACCGCCAGGGTCACCGGCCACGGGAGCATCGCCGACAGGCTGGCGGTGCTCCGAAGGGCATTCTGACCGCGGCGGTTCAGCCGCGGTCAGAAAGGGTAAACCGGCGGTCACCCGCCGGTTTACCGCTGCCCTTCTGAATCCTCCATGGTGGCGGAGCGCGCTCCGCCGCCATGGGGATTCAGACACCCCCTACCGCCATCCTGTTCATGGCGGGAAACCCGCCATGAACAGGATGGCGGTAGGGGGTGCCGCGGGGCCCCTGGGGGCCCCTGCAGTGCCCATGCCAATGGCATGGGCACTGCAGGGGCCCCCGTAAGAGGGCCCCGCAAAGTATTTCAGTGTCTGCAATGCAGACACTGAAATACGCGACGGGTGCCACTGCACCCGTCGCACCTTCCCACTACGCCGGCTCAATTCTGAGCCGGCGTCCTCGTGTGAAGGTTGATTTGCCCTGGGCTGGCGGGCGGCCTTTTGGCGGCCGCCCGCCAGCCCATGGCAAATCTCAGAATCACCGCAGCGGTCTTTCGACCGCGGTGCGGTGTTCTGACGGGGTTACTTTGGCGGGCGGCCTCCGCCGCCCGCCAAAGTAAGAATGACCCCCAAAGTTTACAGAGTGACTAACGAGGTTAGGGCTAACATTAAGGATAAAGTTTCTAAGATGTTAGCGTTGGGGGTTATTGAGTTTTCTAGTAGCCCATGGGCCAGCCCTGTGGTTATAGTCCCAAATGCTGCTGCTCCTAGTGCCACTCCAGAACTCTGCTTCTGTGTGGACTACCGGGGACTCAATGAGGTCCCCAAGACTGATTCACATCCCATCCCCCGAGCTGATGAGCTCATCAACCGCTTGGGGGCTGCCAAATACCTAAGTGCGTTCGATCTTACCTCTGGCTATTGGCAGTTTGCCCTAACTGAAGGGGCTGAGGAGAGATCTGCACTCTCACACCAGTTGGGCCCTACCAGTTTAGGGTGTACCCTTTGGGATGAAGAATTCCCCTGCCAACTTTCAGAGGTTGGTCAACCAAGTGTTGGCTGGAATGGTTGATTTCAGTCCTGCCTACCTGGATGACATTGCTGTATTCAGTTCCACTTGGAAGGAACACTTTCAGCACCTCTGCAAAGTGTTGGAGGCCCTGCAGAAGGCAGGCCTCACTATTATGGCGAGCAAGTGCCAAATAGGCAGGTTTTTGTGGTGTACTTGGGACATCAGGTGTGGAGTGGCCAAGTGGCACCCCTACATGCAAAGATTGAAACCATTCTGGCTTGGGAGCCTCTCAAGACCCAGACTGAATTAGAGACTTTTTAGGCCTCACTGGATATTATAGGAGGTTTGTCAAGGGGGATGGCACAATTGTTGCTCCCTTGACTGACTTGACTTCCCAAAAGCAGCCCAGAAATGTGATCTGGACTGAGTCTTGCCAGACAGCTTTCGATGCCCTGAAGGTTGTTATGTGCATAGCACCTGTGCTCAAGGCACCTGACTTTGTTGTGCAAACAGACGCCTCAGAGCATGGTATAAGAGCAGTACTCTCACAGCTTAATGAAGAGGGCCCAAATCAACCTGTAGCCTTCATTAGCAGGAGGATCCTAAGGAACGTAGGTGGAGTGTAATTGAGCGTGATGCTTTTGCTGTGGTCTGGGCACTGAAGAAGCTAAGGCCCTACTTGTTTGGGACTCACTTCCGGGTTCAGACAGACCACAGGCCCCTCAGATGGTTAATGCAGATGATGGGCGAGAATCCAAAATTGTTGAGGTGGTCCATTTCCCTACAGGGAATGGACTTTACGGTGGAACACCGCCCTGGCGCAGACCACCCAATGCTGATGGTCTGTCCTGATTCTTCCGCCTTAGTGATGTGGGTAGTTGATCCCCACATTCAGCTGGGAGGGGACACGTGTTAGACTTGGTATCCTTGGTGTTGTCTCCCCTAACTGTTTGCCTCTGTTTCCCAGGTTGTTTCTGTGTGCTGGACTCTATTTTTACAGTTTTGTTTGCTCTGGACACTTTACCACTGCTGATCAGTGCTAAAGTGTGAATGTTCCTTGCATAAATTCCATGTGAAAGTTGGCTTATCCCTGATTGGTATATTTGATTTACTAGTAAGTCCCTAGTAAAGTGCACTAGAGGTGCCTAGGGCCTGTAAATCAAATGCTACTAGTGGGCCTGCAGCACTGGTTGTGCCACCCACATTAGTAGCCCTGTAAACATGTCTCAGACCTGCCCCTGTAGTGTCTATGTGGGCAATTTAAACTGCCAATTCAACTTGGCAAATGCACCTACTTGCCAGGACTAAACCTTCCCTTTTTATACATGTAAGGCACCCCTAAGATAGGCCCGAGGTAGCCCTATGGGAAGGGTACCGTGTATGTTAAAGGTGGGACATGCACTGATGTGTTTTACATGTCCTAACAGTGAAATACTGCCAAATTCGGTTTTCAGTGTTGCAGGGCCTATCTCTCTCATAGGTTAACATGGGGGCTGCCTTTAAATATCATTAAAGCACAGATCCCCTTTGGGAGAAGATAGAAATCTGGAGTTTAGGGTCTCAGAACTCACAATTTAAAAATACATCTTTTAGTGAAGTTGTTTTTTAAATTGTGTGCTTGAAAATTCCACTTTTAGAAAGTAGGCATTTTCTTGCTCAAACCATTCTGTGCCTCTGCCTGTTCGTTGAGTCCCTTACTGGGTCAGTTTGACAGTTGAGCTGTTTTCACCGCTCCTCTAGACAGTGACATAAATGGAGCTGGGGGGTAGCCTGCATTTCCTGATGGGCCATCTGGGTTGGAGGGGAGAGAAGGAATGGTCACTTACACCTGAAAGGGCTGTGTCTGCTCTCACAATGCAGCCTCTAACCCCATGGTGTGTGTCTGGGGCCTAGCCTGGGCAAGGCAGGATCTTGAAACAACAGAGACTTCTCTTTGAAGTAATCCTACTTCAATGACAGTAAGGGGTATAAGAAGAGGACCCGAAACCCCTGAAAATCAGATTACTTCTGGATTCTGGTGAAGAGCTGGAGTAGATGGAGGAAGAGTTCTGTCCCTTTGCCTGTGACTCTGCTTTGCTGGGTTGGCCTGCAGTAGCTGCTTCTGTCTGAGAGTGGACAAAGACTGACTTTTGTGTGACTTCCCACTGGTGAAGACTCTCCAAGAGCTTGAACTGAGCTTGCCTCCTGTTGTTGAAGCCTAAGGGACAACAAAAACTTCTCTCTGTCAGCACCTGGGCTTTCTGCTGAGAGTCCTGCCTGCCAAGTGGTGCCCTAACCTGTTTCCGGGCCCTTGAAAGGTGCAGCTGGTGGAAAAGGATAGAAATCTACGCAAAGACCACTGTGTGGGCAAACTTTTGACGCACCACCCACCCCATGGCTAATAAAACATGTGCAGCCGGCCTCACGGCTAAAATCAATGCTCCACCTGTATCGCAGCTGGGAAATTGACGCAACGCGGCAAGAAAAACAATGTATAACATCCGCAGTGGCTGCTGTTAATCATGCTAGCCCTACTCAGCGCGTTTCTTGACACTGTGCAACCGGATTTCAACGCAAAGCCTGCCCGGACCTGAGGTGCCCAGCCGGGATCGACGCATCGCTCTCTAGCGGGAGAGAAGAGATGATGCACGGCGACCGGAGGAGGAATGACGCACAGTCTCACTTGCAACGCACACTCAGCCGTGCGGTTTTATTTTGTCACTACCCACACACTTTTCTAAAGATTAAGGCCCTCATTACTACCCTGGTGTTAAAGGCCGCTGACTGCTGTGCTGACGGCCACCAACATACCTTGGCCACGGCGGTAATATGCTACAAGTATTATGACCCACAGCTAGAAATCCGGCACAATACAGACACCCACACAAGTCCGCCACACCAAAGGTCAGTAATAAACTGGCAATAGCAAAACCCACACGGTTAGGCCAACTGGAATACACCCACACTATCACGACCCACGAATCAATGTGGCAGTCTTTCAACCGCGGTAAACTATTGGCGGTACACACCGCCATGCCCAAAATACACACACACTTACAAAACACAACCACATTGGTCAATTCAAAATACACACACCTGACACACATACACACACCACACCCACACACCCACACCACTATAAAACACCCACCCACATTACCCACAAACCCTTACAACGAACATTTTGGAAGAAGCAGAGAGAGGGAATAGCAAAGACGACACCAGCATCTAGAGGCACATAGCACCATCACTCATACACCATCCACACACCTCAAAGAACACACCCCAACACATCACAGTACACATCACAACAAACATCAGCTCACACATCATCCACACCACATCATGGTACCTCAAAGACACCCCAGGTTTCCTGAGGAGGAGCTCAGGGTCATGGTGGAGGAAATCATCCGGGTAGAGCCACAGATGTTCGGATCACAGGTGCAGCAGACATCCATAGCAAGGAAGATGGAGCTATGGCGGAGAATTGTCGACAGGGTAAACGCAGTGGGACAGCACCCAAGAACACGGGATGACATCAGGAAGAGGTGGAACGCGCTACGAGGGAAGATGCGTTCCGTGGTATCCAGATACCAGGTAGCCATACAGAGGACTGGCGGTGGACCCCCACCTCCTCCCCAACAACATGGGAGGAGCAAGTCTTGGCGATCATGCATCCTGAGAGCCTTGCAGGAGTAGCAGGAGGTCTGGACTCTAGTCAGTCAAATCTTTACTATTGTGTCTCCCACCCTACCTGCATGGCATCACAAACACATACCCCTACCCTCACACCCATCAACCCAACACCTCATGGATACCCCACTATCACAACCCACACATCCCAATACCAAGCCCTGCATGTGACAACAATGCATAGACACCCATCACAGACCTGCATGGACACCCATCACCAAGGCATGTCCAGTAGAGAGACTCAGACAGGCACACAATCACCACTCACACAAGGGCCAAGGCAATAATGCAAGCACAGGTGTAGAGGGAAACTCACCCATTGCACAAGATGGCACACACAGTTACAATAACTATGCATTTACACCCCAACAGGACCCCTACCCAATGTCACCGGACAGGAGGTGCCAGCCATATCCATTCCCCTTCACAGAAGAGGCACACATTGATGACATCAGCTCTGCATGCCTGGATCAAGATGACCAGCCTGGCCCATCAGGGACCTCCGGACAGTCGGTTCCCCTGCCACAGTCCCAAACCACCACTGAACCTCCCCCCTCAGGAAACACCACCACAGCACCCACCCAGCAGCCCATGCCACTGTCCCCGGGACACGCCAATCAGCAGTGTGTCCACCACTACAGGGACCCCAGGCAACCACACTAACCCAGGACGGTCAGGGACCTGGGGTCAGTGCTGGTGGGCACACGGTTTAGGGGACAGAGGTCACAAGACAACAGGGAAGCTGGGAGGACTGCTGTGCGACAGGGGGAGGACAGACCCAGGGAACCCACTCTCCACGAGGCACTCTCCAACATCATGGGAGCATACCACCATTCCCAGGAGACCAAGGGCACGGTACTGGCCAAGTTTCAGGAGACCCAGCGGCTGCAGGAGGAACAGTACCTGGGGATCAGGGAGGACTTGAAGTCCATTAACACCACCCTGGTCACCATAGCAGGGCTGCTGGCAGACATGGCCAACACCATAAGGGAGACAGTGGCACACCAATGGGCCCCTGACACTAGCCCGAACGATGAACAGCCCTCCATGTCCGCCGGTGCTAGTAGACAGGAGGTCCCGCCATAGGACCAACAGGCCACCAGCACCCGACCACTGGCAGAAGGAGAACCAACCCGCAAATGGTCCCTGCGATCCAGGCACAAGACAGAGAACATTGCCAAGACCCCCACCAGGAAATAAGACTCTCCTGATCATAACCCTTCTGGCCCACTATGTCACCCTAACCACCTTGAACTGCCATTGCTCCACATCCTATGCCCCCTTGGACAATGAACTTGTGATACAAAGAGACTGGACTCTACAATGGATATTCTTCCACCATCATCCCAGCCCTATGCACATACCCCTCCAATTATTAGCACTGAAATAAACACCCTTGAATCACAAAATAATCTGGAGTCATTCTGTACTTTCACAAATGTGTTATTATAACCTCTCTGACAAATGTTAATGTTAATGTTAATTTGCACATACCAAAGTATGACAGTTGTTGGGCAGCAGTGAACATAGCAGAAGGCAGAATGTGGTATCCAGATCTGTGAAAAGTAAATGCAAAGTTAACTGTCAGGGTCCATACACAGAGGTAAAAAGGCAGACTTAAAAAATGTCCTACAGTAGTCTGATGTGAGAGGAGCAGTGCCAGTCTCTTACCTGTGTCTCACTGGAAGTATTGCATGATGATGTTCTTTCGGTTGTCAATATCTTCTTCTTCTGCCTCCTCTTCTTGACTGTCCACAGGCTGCACAGCTGCCACAAGACCAACATCAGGCCCATCCTCCTGCAGAAAAGGCACCTGGCTTTGCAAAGCTAGGTTGTGCAACATACAGCATGCCACGATTATCTGGCACACCTTCTTCGGTGAGTAGTATAGGAAGCCACCTGTTAGATGGAGGCACCGGAATCTGGCCCTTAGGAGGCTGAAAGTCCACTCTATAATCCTCCTAGTTCGCCCATGTACCTCATTGTAGTGTTCCTCTGCCCTTGTCCTGGGATTCCTCACTGGGGTCATTAGCCATGATAGGTTGGGGTAACCAGAGTCACCTGAAAATATCGAGGGAAATCTGTAAGACATACACCAGCCCTTAGGGACTCTCCTATACCCAGGCACCTATTCATACTGTGTGGGGACCTTGGGCTCACCTATTAGCCACACCCAGTGCCTCTGGAGTTGCCCCATCACATAAGGGATGCTGCTATTCCTCAAAATGTAAGCGTCATGCACAGAGCCAGGACACCTGGCATTCACATGAGAGATGTACTGGTCTGCCAAATATGCCAAAATCAGTGTGGGGCGCTGTCTGTCCTTACTCCTGCTCAAATGTGCTGTGACGCAGTTAGGTGCCCTGCCATGTGCCCCCCTGAAATGGCGGCTGCCTGACCTGTAGGGAGGGACAAGGGGAAATGAGGTAACTGCGCTGGCGTTGTGCAGCGTCACGGTAGGAGCAATTCAGCATTGGTTATCATTGGGCCCTATGGGTTCCAGGAGCCAATGACGATAGACGCCGGTGGTGACGGTACTCTTCGCTGCGGACGTGACCACCATTTTCTATCTGTTCACTCAATTGATACCTGACCTTCAACAGGAGAGGACCTACACTGCAAGTGCTGCTGTACCTGAGTCTGGAAGCGACAATGGTTACAGTGTCTGGGGAAAAGACCCCTGCCTTCAACGCGGAGGAGTCGGACAAACTGGGGGATGGGGTCCTCCCCCAGTACACGCTACTCTACGGTCCTCCTGACAAACAGGTGAGTACAATGTGAGCATGATGGATGGGACATAAATGTGTGGAGTGGTCTGGATGGAAGATACATGTGGGGGGGTTGTGGCCTGCATGTGAGGATGGTCAGTGTATGTGTTTCAGGGCATGGGTGGGAAGTGGTGGCCAATGAGTAAGAAGAACCAGACGGGGAGTAAGTTCCATTCTTATTTTACCTTTCCTCTAGGTCAGCCCCCACCAGAAGAAGGGTATTTGGAGTGCCATCACCAAGGAAGTGCGGACCCTGGGGGTCTATCATAGAGGGAGCACCCACTGCTGCAAGAGATGGGAGGACCTGCGCCGCTGGAGCAAGAAGACAGCGGAGGCTCAGTTGGGGATTGCCTCCCAACGTGGAAGGGGTGCCCATCGCACCATGACCGCCCTGATGTTCCGGATCATGGCGGTGGCATATCCGAAGTTGGATGGGTGCTTGAGTGCATCACAGCAGCCACAAGCGGGTGAGTACAGTCTCATTCAGCTGACTCTGTGTGCTTTACGAGGTGTCTTGGTGGGGGATGTGGGTTGTGGGTTTCCCTAGGCCAGGGCGAACTTGCTAGGGTAGGTCCCTTGTTAGGCAGGCTCTGTGGCACTCCAGCCCTAATAGTGGTAGTGGCCATCTACAACTAGTCAGGCTCCTGTGGGTTCCAGGTGTGCAGCAAATGGGGTTAGGCATAGTCCCCCATGGGCAGGTGATTTCCCTAAGAACTGCTAGTGCATAGGGCTGCTCCCTGTGTGTTGAGTCCGCCAACGGTAGTGGTGTTGCTGGCATTGACCATGTGTGTCCTCTGTCTTTCCCTCCCTTTTTGTTTTGTCACCCTGTCCTTGTGTGCATTAGCATCATCTGGCCCAGGAGGGTGAATGTGCGGAGTCTGAAGGCACCAGTGGGACAGAGGGTGAGGGGAGCTCCACGACGGGGACAGAAGGCGACACCAGTGACAGTGACTCCTCCTCTGATGGGAGCTCCCTTGTGGTGGTGGGTACATCTATGCCCCCGCAACAGCAGGCACAGCCCCCACTCCCCTACCAGCACTGCCCTTCCAGCAGCCCCTCAGTGTGTTTCCCGTGCCCGCTCACCCAGGAGGGTCGGCATCTCCTTTGCCCCAGGCACTTCAGGCCCTGCCCCAGTCAGCCCTGCTTCTCCCAGTGAAGAGGCTATTGACCTCCTGAGATCTCTCACTGTTGGGCAGTCAACCATTTTGAATGCCATCCAGGGTGTCGAGAGGCATTTGCAGCAAACAAATGCATACTTGGAGGGCATTCATTCTGGCGTGACAGCCCAACAGAAAGCATTTCAGGCTCTGGCCTCAGCACTGATGGCAGCCATTGTCCCTGTGTCCAGCCTCCGCCTCCAACCTCCACTACCCCGAGCTAATCCTCTCTACCTTAGCCTATCCCAAGCACACCATCAGACTAGCATGCACACACATCAACACACAAAAGTGGCTCAGGCAAACATAAGCACCACACATCCCACAGGCACTCACACAAGCACCATACCCATGCAGACACACCAACATCCACTGCCTCCACTGTGTCACCCTCTGCCACATCTTCCACCTTCCTCCCAGTCTCATCTCCACTCACACCTGCATGCACTACATCCTCAGCCACTACCTCCATCACCAGCATGCCCATCACCACACACCGTTCACGTGCAATCACCACCCCCACTAGCATGCACACGTCCCCTGTGTCCTCTCCCAGTGTGTCTGTGAGCCTTCCTCCCAAAGTACACAAACGCCGGCACACACCCACTCAACAGCCATCCACCTCACAACAGCTTCCAACCTATGGTGTTCATTACAACCCTGGCGGACGGTGTTAAAGCGGCGGTAATTCTGCAAACAGGCCAGCGGAACAAAAAAGGGAATTATGACCGTGGCAGAAACTGCCAACATAGACAGCCACTTTAACACTCCGACCGCCACGGCGGTACAGACAAGCAGCACGGCGGTCACCGCCAAAAGACAGGCGGGAGACAAAGTACCGCCCACAGTATTACAACAGGCTAATCTGCCACCTTTTCGGGGCGGATTCACCGTGGATAAAAACACGTCGGAAACAGCTTTTGCAATGGTAAAACGCTCACCTGAACACACTCCACGAGGAAAGAGGACACCATGGAGCTGGAACTCCAAATACTCCCTGCAATTGTGTTCCTGCTCCTCTACGAACATCAGCAACGGCGGCGGCAAAGACAACGGTGAGTACTGCACCTACGACATAGAGGAGGGGGGAGGCAAAAGTCAGGGACACACACACACAACACCCCCACCCCGACCCTCGCACACTACAAAACACACACCAATGCATTACCAAACATCACAGGAACAACCCCCAACCCCCCCGGAAGAATGCTAAGACAAAAGAAAATTCAGTACAACCATTGTAATGTATCAAAATACAGTAAGCTCATATATACATAAATATATACACATTCCAAATATATAGATCACGATTAGTAGTGCAGGTATGCACATTTCAATGTCCGTGGACCACTGGGCCCAAAATGCTTGGGCGAGGCCCACACGCGATACCTGTCCAGAAACGGAGAGAACACTGCAGGGGCATCAGATAGAAATACAACAGGCACCTCAGGGGGAAGGAAGGGGGTGCACCTCAGCCGGATGACAGCACCACGCTAGATCCACGAAGGGGCTCCATGCCCATTGATGTATCCTGGGGAGTGCAAAGCCACAGTCTCACAAGTCTTTGCAGTGGGTGGGTTGCCCACTGTACAATCCTGGGGAGTGCAAAGCCACAGTCTCTAAAGTCTTTGCAGTGGGTTGGTTACCCACTGTACCTCCCTGGGAGCGCAAATCCACAGTCTCTAAAGTCTTTGCAGTGGGTGGTTTGCCCACTGTACCATCCTGGGGAGTGCAAAGCCACAATCTCACAAGTCTTTGCAGTGGGTGGGTTGCCCACTGTACCATCCTGGGGAGAGCAAAGCCACAGACTCTCAAGTGGATAACAGTCTCCATTGGTTTTGGAGGAGGACTGGTGCCCAGAGTGCTTCATCCTGTTAAGGACAGACAGAGTGGATGCTGTTCTGCACTGGTTCTGGAGGGGGACTGGTGCCCAGAGTGCTTCATCCTGTTAAGGACAGATGGAGTGGATGCTGTTCTCCACTGGTTCTGGAGGGGGACTGGTGCCCAGAATGCTTCATCCTGTTAAGGACAGACGGAGTGGATGCTGTTCTCCACTGGTTCTGGAGGGGGACTGGTGCCCAGAGTGCATCACTCTCCCCGTGACGGTCCCAGTTCCGTCACTGCCCCTGCCGCACATGGGCTAACGATGCTTGAGTTGGCGGTCTTTGCCCTGTTCAGCAGTGCTTGCCATGGCGGTCTTTGCCCTATTCAGCAGTGCTTGGCCTGTTCAGCAGTGCTTGCCCTGTTCAGCGGTGCTTGCCATGGCGGTCTTTGCCCTGTTCAGCGGTGCTTGCCCTGTTCAGCATTGCTTGCCATGGTGGTCTTTGCCCTGTTCAGTGGTGCTTGGCCTGTTCAGCGGTGCTTGCCCTGTGCAGTGGTGCTTGCCCTGTTCAGCAGTGCTTGTTATGGCGGTCTTTGCCCTGTTCAGCGGTGCTTGGCCGGTTCAGCTGTGCTTGACTTTGCTGTCTCTGACCTGTGCAGCGGTGTGTGCCATGGCGGTCCCTCATTGCCCAGCGAGGCTGTGGCTGCTGGGGCCCTCCTGGGCACTGACTCTGGCGGTGGTCTACGGACCAGTGACGATTGTGCTGCCCTCCTGGGCACTGACTCTGGTGGTGGTCTCCGGACCAGTGACGATTGTGCTGCCCTCCTGGGCACTGACTCTGGCGGTGGTCTCCGGACCACTGAGGATTGTGCTGCCCTCCTGGGCACTGACTCTGGCGGTGGTCTCCGGACCAGTGACGATGGGGCTGGCGGTGGTGTCCTGGGCAGTGGGGAGGATGGTGGCCTTCTCCGCCGTGCTGCTCTTCCCAGACTTTGGCGACTTCTTCTGCCCCTTCCCCACCTTGGGAGGAGTCACAGCTGACTCGACACTCCCCCGGGACCCTTGTGAGCGGCTTTGCCGGCAGGAGTCTTCACCCTCTCCCGTCGGGCACTGCCCAACTTCTGGTGCTTCACAGGGGGGGGACTGGCAATGCTTTGGCTCTGTGTCACACTGGCTGCCCTGGTGCCCGGTGCACTCCACATACCTCTAACAGGCACCACTGGTAGCAGACTTTTTTTGGCTGAGGTGCTAGTACGGGACCTATGAATTGGGGGGTGGTGGGACAGAGGTCAAGGTTGCTCAGGAAAAGTTTCTGACGAACACTGGGACGGGTAGCTGGAGGAGGTCTGGGAGTGGAGGAAGAGGACGCGGTTGCAGGAGGTGTAACTTTTGATGCTTTGGGTGCAGGTGCATGTTCTGGAGGCTGTCATGAGGTGGATGGATGTTGGATGTGTGTGTGCCCGCGTTTGTGTACTTTGGGAGGGAGCGTCACAGACACACTGGGAGAGGACACAGGGGACGTGTAAATGGTAGTGGGGGTGGTGAGTGCAGGTGAGCGGGGTGTGGTGCTGGGTGTTCTGGTGCGAGTCCTACTGGCTGTAGTGGTAGTGCATGCAGGTGAGAGTGTAGACGAGACTGGGAGGGAGGAGGGAGACGACGAGGAGGGGGACACAGTGGAGGCAGTGGATGTTGCTGTGTCTGTATGTGGGTGATGCTTGTGTGAGTGCCTGTGGGATGTGTGGTGCTTATGTTTGCCTGAGCTGCCCTTGTGTGTTGACGTGTGTGCAGGCTGGTCTGATGGTGTGCTTGGGAAAGGCTGAGGTACAGGGGATTGGGTCTGGGTGGAGGAAGTTGGAGGGGGAGGCTAGACACAGGGACAATGGCTGCCATGAGTGCTGTGGACAGAGATTGCAGGGTTCGATGATGAGCAGCCTGACCAGAATGAATGCCCTCCAGGAATGCATTAGTGTGTTGCAACTCCCTTTCTACACCCTGGATGGCATTCACAATGGTAGACTGCCCAACAGTGAGGGACCTGAGGAGGTCAATGGCCTCCTCACTGAGGGCAGCAGGGGTGACAGGGGCAGGGGCTGAGGTGCCTGGGGCGAAGGTGATGACCACCCTCTGGGTGAGCGGGCACGGGGCGAAGGCTGAGGGGCTGCTGGGAGGGCAGTGCTGGTGGGGGGGTCGCGGCTGTACCTGTAGAAGTGGGGGGCACAGATTTTGCTGCCACCACAAGGGAGCTCCCAACGGAGGACGATTCCGTGTCGCTGGTTGCTGATCCGGTGACCACCATGAAGCTCCCCTCGCCCTCCATCCCACTGGTGTATTCAGAGTCCGTGGTGTGGCCCTCCATGGCCATGTGGGATGCAGCCCCCTCGTGATCCGGTGCCCCTGTACCTCCGCCTGATGATGCTGATGCACAAGAGAACCGGGACAGCACAAAAAGGGGTGGGGAAACAGAAGAAAGACAGATTGAGTGCATGGCTTACCCCTACCATTGGCGGACATTACAGACACAGCAGCTCCCTGCACTACGCCGCGCTCTTGGGCTCTACAGATGCAGTCCCTGGGATATGGCCTACATGGCTATGATAGACATCTGCACACATAGAGGACACAGGGGCATGTATACCTGTACTTGGCACTCTACAGAGGTGGGGTGGAGTGCCACATGGCCTGCATTACGGAGGGGCCTAGCCTACGGAACTCGCCCTGGCCTATGGAAACCCACAGCCCTCCTCCCCCACCAAGACCCCTCCAATGCACGCAAAGTCATGAGAATGTGAGTGTACTCACCCCCTTGTGTCTGCTGTGATGCCCTCATGCGCCCATCCAACTCAGGGTAGGCCACCCTCCCAGGGGGGTCATGGCGCGACGGGCACCCCTCCCACGTTGGGAGGCCATCCCCAGCTGAGCCTCCGCCGTCTTCTTGCTCCAGCGGCGAATGTCCTCCCATCTTTTACAGCAGTGGGTGCTCCGTCTCTGGTGGACCCCCAGGGTCCGGACGTCCTTGGCGATGGCATGCCAAATATCCTTCTTCTGGTGGGCGCTGACCTACATGACATGTACAGGGGAAGAAGAGAAGTCATTACCAACTGCACAGTCGAAGTGAGTGGCCCACATCCCTGCCCTTGCCATGTGGCACATACATTCACACTCCTTCATGCTCGCAGAACTCTGCCCCCTTCCTACTTACATCCAGCCCTCTCCACCCAGGCATAGCCCATACAACTTGCACCCTATGTACTCACCTGTTGGTCTGGAGGACCGTAGAGTAGCGTGTACTGGGGGAGGACCCCGTCCACGAGCTTCTCCAACTCCTGTGCAGTGAAGGCAGGGGCCCTTTCCCCAGACGCACGTGCCATTGTCTCTTCCAGGCCGACGTCAGAGCAGCACTTGCAGTGCAGGTCCACTCCTGTCGAAGAACAGGTATCGAGTGATTGAACAGATAGAAAATGGCGGTCACGTCTGCGGCGGTGACGTCCGCGGCAGTGCGTACCATCACCGCTGGCGCACTTTGTCATTGGCTCCTGGGACCCATAGGGTCCAATGTTAACCAATGCAGCATTGCGCCGTAGTCTACGACCGCCTACCGCGACAGTGTACAACGCCAGCGCAGTTACCTCACATCCCATTGTCCCACTTTAGAGGTCAGGCATCTGACATTTCAGGGGCCCACATGGCTTCATTTTCAACTGCGTCACACATACCTAGGCCTGGACTCAACACTCCTACACACAACTTTTTGGATTATGTTTCGTGTTCAGTGTAGCTGTGGGTACATACCTCTGAGTTGCTTATCTCTGTGGTCACTTTTGTCCTTCCTAGGCACCGTCAGCTGGGACATGTGAGGAGATGGCAGAATCCTCCGGTGTACCGACCACTGGTGGACCTGTTGACAATGGAGGAGCGACATTTAATCATCACCTACAGGTTTGACCGTGCCACAATCCAGGAACTGTGTACTCGGTTGGAGCCAGACCTTTTGTCACCTTATGTCATCCCACAGGAATCCCCCCTCAAGTGCAGGTGCTATCAGTGCTCCATTTCCTAGCAAGTGGTTCATTTCAAACAACAGTGGCCATGGCATCAGGGATGTCCCAGCCTATGTTTTCCAACGTGTTGTCCAGAGTGTTGTCTGCTCTGCTGAAACACATGAGGAGCTACATCGTTTTCCCTCAGGTGGAGGATTTGGCTACAGTGAAAGGTGACTTCTATGCCCTGGGACATATCCCTAACATCATAAGTGCCATTGATGGGACCCATGTAGCTCTGGTCCCCCCACGCAGGAGTGAACAGGTGTACAGGAACCGGAAGAGTTATCATTCCATGAATGTACAGATGGTATGTTTGGCAGACCAGTACATCTCCCAGGTAAATGCTATGTTATCTGGCTAGGTGCATGACACCTACATCCTGCGGAATAGCAGCATCCCTTATGTGATGGGTCAACTCCAGAGGCACCGGGTGTGGCTATTAGGGGACTCTGGTTACCCCAACCTGTCATGGCTATTGACCCCAGTGAGGAATCCCAGGACCAGGGCAGAGGAACGTTACAATGAGGCCCATGGGCGGACTAGGAGGGTGATCGAACGCACCTTTGGCCTCCTGAAGGCCAGGTTCAGGTGCCTCCATATGACAGGTGGTTCCCTATTCTACTCATTGCCAGATCATCATCGCCTGCTCCATGCTTCACAATCTTGCTTTGCAACGCCAGGTGCCTTTTTTGCAGGAGGATGGTCCAGATGACGGTGTTGTGGCAGCTGTGGAGCCTGTGGACAGTGATGAGGAGGAAGCAGAGGAAGAAGACATTGACAACAGGGACTCTGTCATACAGCAATATTTCCAGTGACACACAGGTGAGAACACTTTCTTTACTAATACCTTTACTTTCACACTTCTACCTCTATCCTGTCTGTCAATTTTATGAAGTATTTGGTAACTGAGTGGAACATTTCCATTATGGTTTCACAGGTGTGGTTACCAACGTGTGTCATCTGCTTGCATCCTTCATGGACTTGTGATGTGTGACATAGGTATGTTGACATTACTATTGAGAACGGATTTTGTCATTGTCATAGCTAATACACTTTTTCAAAATCACAGACTGACTCCAGATTGTTTTGTGGTTCAAGGGTGTTTATTGAAGTGCTAATTATTGAAGGGGGTGGTAAAATGGTGATGGGTGATGGTGGAGGAATGTCCATGGCAGAGTCCAGTCTATTAGTCTCACAAGTGCACTGCCCATATGGGCATAGGAAGTGGAGCTGGGGCAGTTCCAATATGGACAGGGTTACAAAGTGGGACAGTGGGATGACAATCAGGGTGGTCTAATTTTTTGGCGGGGGTCTTGCCATTGTGCTCTGTCCTGTTCCTGGATCTCAGGGACTGCTTGCGGGGTGGTTTTCCATCTGCAGGAGGTGGAGTGCTGGTGTGGTGGTCCTGTGGCGGTGCGCCCTGTCCACTAGCGCCGGCGGATGTGGTGGGTAGTTCATCGTCCATGCTAGTGTCAGGGGCCCCTTGGAGTGCCACGGTGTCCCTCATGGTGTTCTGTATGTCCTTCAACACCCCTACGATGGTGCCCAGGGCGGAGATGATGGTTCTGAGTTCCTCCCTGAACCCCAAATACTGTTCCTCCTGCAGGCGCTTGGTCTCCTGAAACTTGGCCAGGACCGTAGCCATCGTCTCCTGGGAGTGGTGGTATGCTCCCATGATGGAGGAGCGGGCCTCGTGGCGAGTGGGTTCCCTAGGCCTGTCTGCCCCCTGTCGCACAGCAGCCCTCCCAGTTCCCCTGTGTCCATGGGCCTCCGTCCCCTGGACCGTGTGCCCACCACCACTGCCCGCAGGTCCCTGTTGTTGTTGGGGTGGTGGGTTATCCTGGGTTCCCTGTAGTGGTGGACACACAGCTGATTGACGTGACCTGGGGACGGAGGTATGGGCCCGCTGGGTGGGTGCTGTACTGGTGTTCCCAGAGTGGGGAAGGTCAGTGGTGGGCTGTGCCTGTGCGAGGGGAACCGACTGTCCCGAGGCCTACGGTGGTCCGGGCTGGTCATCTGGATCCAGTTGGCCAGAGCTGCTGTCATCACTGTGGGCCTCTTCTGTGGGTGGGGTGGAGATGTCTGGACCCTCCTGTCTGGTGACATTAGGTAGTGGTCCTGCAGGGGAATAAAAGCATGATTATTGTATCTGTGTGTGTCATGGTGTTCAATGGGCGGGTGACCGTGTACCCCAGTGCTAGCATTCCTGTGTTGGAGCTTGTGTGATGATGGTTTAGGGGGGTGTATGGGTATGTGCAGTCGGCATGCTTTAGTGATGGGTGACCATGCTTTGTTTTTGCTTGCAGGGCTTGGTGTTGGGATGGGTGGTTTGTGATGTTGGGACATATGTGAGGAGTTGGGGTGATAGGGGAGGGGGTGAGGGTGGGGGTGTGTGAAAAGCATGCAGGTAGGGAGGGGGATATGATAGTTAAGATTTGACTTACCAGTGTCCATTCCCCCACCAACTCCTTCGAGGCCCTGAGGATGCATAATGGTCAAGACCTGCTCCTCCGATGTTGTTAGTTGTGGGGGAGGAGGTGGGGGTCCGCCGCCAGTCTGCTGAACCGCGATGTTGTGCCTGGAGACCACGGAACGCACCTTCCCCTGTAGCTCATTCCACCTCTTCCTGTTGTCCTCCCGATTTCTTGGGTGCTGTCCCACTGTGTTGACCCTGTCCACGATTCTTCGCCATAGCTCCATCTTCCTAGCTATAGAGGTGTGCTGCACCTGTGTTCCAAATAGCTGTGGCTCTACCCGTACAATTTCCTCCACCATAACCCTGAGCTCCTCCTCCAAAAACCTGGAGTGTCTTTGGCGTGCCATGGGGTGGTGTAGGTGATGTGTGGGGTAGTGTATGTGGTGATGAGTGTGGTGATGTGTAGTGGTGTGGGGTGTTTTGTGCGTGGATGTGGTGTGGCTGATGGTGTTGTGTGCCTCTGTGTGGTGGGGTTGTCTATTGCTGTGCTCTCTGTCTGCCGCCTTCTCTAATTTTTGGTCGTAGGGGTTTGTGGGTGATGTGGGTGTGTATTTTATATTGTGTTGGGGGTGTGGGAGTGGTGTTTGTATGTGTATCAGGTGTGTGTATTTTTAATTGTCCAATGTGGCGGTGTTTTGGAGATGTGTGTGTATTTTGAGCGCAGCGGTGTGTACCGCCAATGGAATACCACGGTTGAAAGACCGCTGCGTGGATTCGGGGGTCGTGATAGCATGAGCGTGTTTCTGTGTGTGTGACGGTGGAGGATTTGTTTTCGCCAATTTATCACTGACCTTTGGTGTGGCGGACTTGTGTGGGTGTCTGAATTTCGGCGGATTCCGAGATGTGTGTCATAACAGCTGTGGCGGAAGTTCGTGGCGGTGTATTGGCGGTCTTCTGCATGGTGGTAAGCGCTTTTAACGCCAATGTTGTAATGACCCCCTATGTACCTTCACCCAAACTCAGCAGACGTACACCTCCAACAACCACTACCTCTTCCTCCACTCCCAAACCCCCTCCTTCTTCCTATCCAGTTGTGTCTAAGACACTTTTCCTGGCTTGCATTGACCTCTTCCCTACACCTCCCACCCCGTCCTTCCCCTAGGGCCAGGTTGTCTCGAGCCCTGACCAGCACCTCAGCCCCCAAATCCTCCTCCAGTGTGGTCCCTGCAAGTCAGGGAACATCGACGGGGGCACCCATCAAGGCTGCTAGTGTGCCACCTCGTGCGGCCAAGGACCACCCTATTCCGCCACCTGCCAAGGTAAAGAAGGGGCCAGCATGCCGAAGAGAAAAGCTGCACCTAGCACACAGCAAGGCCTCTTCCAGAAAACCAAAAAGGACAGTGCCAAGGTCCCAACACTGACTTTCAAGGTGGGGAAGGGACACAAGAGCAAAGGAAGGTCAGCTCAGGGCACGGAGCCTCCGAGTGAGGGACTGGTGTCAACCCTTTTGCAAGACAACCCAGCAAACTGTACGGCGGTGGGCACCGCCACAACAACCGCCACCTGCACTGCCACCTGTACCACCATCTGCACCACCCCCTGCACGGCTGCTGCCTCTACTACAGTCACCAGCATCATCCCCAGTGGGCACCCTTCCGAGGCTGCAGGAGATGGCCTGGTGTTTCCCTCTATAAGTGGCATCTCCGCCGCAGACACCACTGC
Source organism: Pleurodeles waltl (assembly GCF_031143425.1). Taxonomy (NCBI): domain Eukaryota; kingdom Metazoa; phylum Chordata; class Amphibia; order Caudata; family Salamandridae; genus Pleurodeles; species Pleurodeles waltl. Next base: position 145,658,421 of record NC_090437.1, on the reverse strand, counting down.
AGCCACCACTGCAGCCACCACCACCTGCCCCGTGACGTGTGCAGCCAGTGCCACTACAGCGGACATCAGCAGCATCCCCTGTGGGCTGGCATCCAAGGCTGGAGGAGATGTCCTGGACCCTGCAGACACTACATGAGGCACCACCACCAGCACTGACACTACCTGCAGCTTGCAGCCTTAGTCGTCGCAAGGAGGAGTGTGGCTCTGCCTCACTGGAGTATCATGCTACCTGTTACCGGTAAATCTCGTGGCTCATACACCCATGTGAGGGAATGGGAACTGCCACACCACTGGTGCAGCATCACTGGGCACCATGCCCACTCCAGAACCAGGGGAGAACAGCATCCACTACCCCAGTCCTTGGCTGGATGAAGCACTCTGGGCACCAGGCCCCCTCCAGAAGCAGTGGAGAACAGCATACAGCATCCACTACCCCAGTCCTTGGCAGGATGAAGCATTCTGGGCACCAGGCCCCCTCCAAAACCAGTGGAGAACAGCATCCGCTAGAGGGACTGTGGCTTTGCACTCCCCAGGACCAAGCAGTGGGCAACCCACCCTCTTGAGAGACTGTGGCTTTGCACTTTCCAGGACCAAGCAGTGTGCAACCCACCCACTTGAGAGACTGTGGCTTTGCACTCCCCGGAACCAAGCAGTTGGCAAACCACCCACTAAGGAGACTTGAAAGACTGTGGCTTTGCACTCCCCAGGACCAGGCAGTGGACATGGAGCCCCCTCGAGGAGCAGTGGCGTCGTCCCATCATCCGGCTGAGGTGCCCCCCTCCCCCTGAGGTGCCTGTGTTTTTTTCGACCTGATACCCCTGCAGTGTTCTCTCCGTTTTGAGGCAGGTGTCATGCGTGGGCTTCGCCCATGCTTTTTGGGACCACTGGTCCACGGACATTAATGGGACAGTATACAGACCTGCGTACTTGCTGTAAATATTTTTATATACTTATGATTTAAATTATCTTGGGCTACCTGATTGTTCGATTATTACACTCATTAAACTCATTTCATTTGGTCCTTGCGTTCTTCCAGGGGGTGACGAGGTGTATCTGTGATGTTATTGGATGTGTGTGTGTATGTTTTTGTGGGTAGGGGTGTTGTGTGTTGCGTGTGTGTGTCACTCTCTTTTTCCTCCCCCTTTCCCCTCCCCCTCCCCTGTGTACTAGGTGCAGTACTCACCATCGTCGTCGCTGACGTCTTTGATGTTCCTGGTAGATGAGGAGGTAAACCAACATGTGCAGGACCTGTAAGTGGTGCTCCATTGAGTCCTGGTTTCTCGTTGGGTGTCGAGAGGTGAGTGGTTCCCGTTCCAAAGACTGTTTCCACTGTGCTTTTGATGGCGTTGGTAGTGCCCCGGAAAAGCTGGCGGATTGGTGCCTTGTAATAGTGTGGGCAGTACATTGTCTTCCGCCTGTCTGTTGGTGGTTACCGCCATGGTGTTTGTTTCTACCGCCGTGGCGGTCGGAGTGTTAAAGTGGCTCTCTGTGATGGGGGTTCCGCCATGGTTGTGATTCCATTTTGTTTACTGCCGGCCTGTTGGCGGTATTACGGCCGCTTCATCACCGACCGCCAGGGTTGTAATGAGAGCCTAAGACTCTTATCCTTTTTAAAATTCATATCCTGACTTGTGTATGTGGGATTTTTGGCATTTTGGTCCTGTTTTGCTTAGATAAATACTATGGATTTTTCTAACCTGTGTTGTGTTATTTTGTAGTGTTTTCACTGGGTTACTGTGTATTGATACAAATACTTTACACATTGTTTCTAAAGTTAGGCCTGCCTGCTCGTGCCAACCTACCAAGGGGGTGAGCAGGGGTTAACTGAGGGTGATTCTTCTTTACCCTGACTAGAGTGAGGGTCCTTGCTTGGACAGGGGGTAACCTGTCTGCCAACCAAAGAACCCATTTCTAACACATGGATTTTAGATTCCCCTGAGGGAGACAAAGAAAATAGGTAAAATAGAACAACATTTGAGTTTTTATTTTGGGAAAATAGGGAAAATATGCAACAAATAAAATGGTTGTTTTTCCCAAAATATGGCACCCTCAAACAGTTGGCTGTACTATAGTTACCAACTTCCCAGTTTTCAGGAGCACACAGAGCTTAATCCAAAAACCCAATTTTATACCAGTGTTGGCATTTTTTAGAGGTAGCCTATTTTCCCTATTTTTGGGTTCTCAATCTATTTCCAGTTTGTGTTGAAAACCCATGAGTGCTACAGAAAAGCTACAGATTTCTGAAAGGTAAACAACATTCCAAATTCAGCAAGTGGTCATATGTGTACATCCCTCAAGATTTTGCCTGGTAAAAAAACTGTTGAAATAAAGAAATATTAAAAATGAGTAGGAAAAAAGGACATTTGTGGTAACATTTTCATCTGTAACTTTTTGTCACGATGGGCAAAACAATATACCATTACATCCGCTGGACTCTTTTGTTTGCTGGGATATATAGGATTTGTAGTTTCTCCAAGAACCCAAGGTACCCAAAGCCAACAACTGAAGTGCACTATACAATAGTTTTTCACTGAGTACCAAGTATAGACCATTTCTTTTAGCAAATTAGGCCGTGTGAAAAATGGGTATCAAGAAAACTTATGTATTTCTGAATTGAGCAAATATAGAGTTTAGGAACAGTGGTCATTTCTAAATCTCTGAATTTGTCGGTAACCATACTAGCGTATGATTTGGAGGGTATATTTAAAAATGTCATCTTTCCTACACACTGTTTTACATTTGAAGGGCACAATGCAGCAAAATCTAATGGTTTTTAGCAAATGTTCCACTATTCTATGGTCCCACAAGTCTCTTGATACAAATGGTACCTCACTTGTGTGAGCATGCCCATTGCCCGCAACAGGAAATGCCCCAAAAACGCAACATACGCATCACATTTTTTCACCAAAAACTGTTCCTTTTTTCCCGATGTGGGAAGCTCGAATTTTGGACCCTAGCTCAGTCTGCTCCCAGGGAAACCTAGTCAACTTGTGCATGTTTCACAACTAGACACCTAGGGATATCCAGGGTGGACTGACTTTCATGGTTCAAACTACATTTTCTGCCCAGAATCCCTTGCAAACCTTAAAGGTTGACTAAAAAACACATTCCTGTGATGGAAAGTTCAGGAATCTGCAGGCAGTCATACATTTCCTTTCAGCCAGCATTCCCCCAAGTGTCCCTGGAAAAAGGTGCCTCACTTGTGTTCAGGCCCAAGTGCCTACGTCAGGGAAGGGTCCAAAATTTATTGTGGTATTTTCTGACAAGTAGACATCAAGGGAGGTTCTGGGAAGTATTGCTTGTGTGGATCCTCCAGAGATTTGTTTACCCAAGATACACTGCAAAGGTGAAACATTGAATAAAAACACTATTTTTCCTTTCATTTCTGTGACATAAACTTTAAGAATGTGCAGTGATCCACAAACTTCCTACCACCCGATAAAAACACTACCCCACTTGAGTGCCGGGCCAAGTGCTCACAACAGGAATTAAAATTCTATTTCCTAACTACAACGTCTCTGTAACCTTTGTTTTGTTCAGTGAATATATGTATGTATTTATCTATCTATCTATCTATCTATCTATCTATCTATCTATCTATCTATCTATCTATCTATCTATCTATATATATAAATATATATATATATATATTTATAGATATATATATATATCTACTGAAAAAGCCAAGGTTACACGGACGTTATAGTTAGGTTCACATTTTAAACGTACCAAACCATAGAAATTCACCAGTTATAGTTTGAGTTATCTTAAGGGCCAGATGTATGAAAGCATTTTGCATTCGCAAACGGTGGAAATGCCCGTATGCAAATGCAAAATGCCAGTTCAGAATGTATGAAATACATTCTGAACGCAATTTTAAGGAATCGCTAAAATAACGATTTCTTAAAATTGCGACCCTGTTTAGAGAGTCACAAATTGAGACTCTCTAAATTAGAAATCGCAAATATGGATTCCTTATTTGCGATTTCTTAGCACATGTATGAAGTAATTCCTAAATGTGATTTTGGCATTTAGGAATCGCTAATTACCACCAAGTTGAACTTGGTGGTAACCATGTGCAAAATGCTAAAATACATTTAAAATGCATTTTTAAATTGTACATGCAAAGCACACATGCCCTTTTGGCATGTGTGCTCCTTGCATGTCCCCCAAATTTATTTTGGGGTGCAGCAGAGGGGGCTTTAGCCCCCCAGCATCCTTGGGTTTTGCATTTCCAAAATTGCGATTTCTGGTTCAGAAATCGCAATTTTGGAAATACAAAAAATTCGCAGATAGCTGCGAATGGGCCGGTATCGCAATTTGCGATTCGGTAATAGCATTTGCGATTTTTAAGAAATCGCTATTACCGAATCGCAAATGTGATACATGGCACTTTGCGAGTCGGAAATATCGATTTCTTAAAAATCTCTATTTCCGAATCGCAAAGGGCTATGATGATACACCTGGCCCAAGTAACTAAAACTCGTGTCCCAGGGTAACTATAACTCACACCCTCACAATGCAGTTTTTTCATCAAAAATGTTACTGCAAACATTATATTGATTACAATGATGTTATCAAAGATGGCATGAGTGCTGTAATTTGTGGGTAGTAGTGCATGGTGAGGGCCAAACCATGAGGCCAACCCCCTATAAGCACACAACCTTACACCGTGCACAGCCTTCCCCATATGCAGGGGAGGTTGCCCACAAGACCTGCCCGGCAGTCATACCTAGTGGCCAAAACCCCTTAACCACCCATAACCACAATGTGCACAGGTATTTGGCCATGCGCAGCGGGAGTTGGCCTCAGCTTCTCTGGGTGTGAGAATAGGTGTGGGAGGGTGTATCTGGGGGTGAGAGTGGCTGTCAGATTGTATGTCTGGGTGTTAAAGTGTGTACATCAGTGTTTTACTGGGTGCGTTAGTGTGTGCATGGGTCCATGCGTGGACGCATGAGGGTGTCAGTGGGTCTGAGTGGGTGCGTGAGTGTCTGAGTGGGTCTGCGAGTGGATGCGTAAATGTCTGAGGGGGAAAATTTAAAGAGAGAAATAAAGTGAGAGGGAAAGAGATAGAGTTTTTTTATGCTTCAATATCTCATATAGTTAGAATGAGATATTTGTGTTAAAAATAAAATAAAAAAAATGATTTTATTATTTTAAATAAAATGTTTTATAAAAAAAAAAAGAAAAGGGAAATTAGTCCAGCTAGACTCAAACCCCTAAAGCCTAGTGTGAAGGTCTGTGACCTTCACACTGAGCTATGGGGGTTGTGTTTTTTATGTTTTTTCAGCTCTTTATGGACTATCTGGGACCATGAGGGAGCCCTGCTGATTTACTTTTGTATTTATTAATTTTTTTTAAATGTTTTAATAAAAAGCCCTTTATGGGCTACCTCGCACTGTGGGGTAAGCCCTAAGCCTTCCCACACGGTGCGGTTGCTTCAGCAGGCAAGGGGCTGCTTTGACAGAATCTCCCTGCTTGCTGAAGCATTTAATTTCTCTCCCCTGCATGTGAGATGAAACTTCGGATTTTGAATTGTTCGGAAACCTGAATTGTTTGCTGTGGCTTGGTTGCAGCTACAGCCTATCCACAGCAAACAACTATATTCTGGGAAGGGGCACATATCAGGAGCTGGCCCTGGAGGGTGGTGGTCCCCAGGCCCATCATAGGCTCCCTGAGGGGGGACGGCATGGCGCCCCACCAACATTTACATAGCCCCCGGGGGGTGGAACCTGGGGCTTGGCGGTGCCATAGGGACCCCCTTTCTTTTTTGGAAGATTTACCCTTGGGGTTGGTGGTCCCTGGGCCAGCAGGTGCGATTGCCCCCTGCATATGACAACAACGCCCTGTGGGGTGGCAGCCCCGAGGGCTGCGGGGGCCACAGGCACCCTGCATACAAAGCATAAGCTCTGGGGAGATGGCGGTCCCGAAGCAGCAGGAGGGGGCCAGGAGCCCCCACCACTTTTTCTTACAAAAGCCCCCAGGACTTGGCCCAAATGAGGTCGTTAGAGTAAAGGGTACACCACGAACCCACTCATAAAATAAAAGAAAATGCTTTTTAGCTCGGACGGTCTTTTAGGGACCCCACGACCAGAGTGTCCGTATCTGGCCCCTTTTCTTTTTTCATTACTTTCTATTTGGTCTTCAGCCGAGTCTCAAGATGGCTCTCAACACTTCAACAGCTTCTGTTGTTGAAGTGTTATCAGCCAATCAGATCTCTGTACGAGATCAGGAGGGGTCACAAATCCTTTGCATCCCTTGATATACAATTTTTTTTCCCTTTAATTCCTCAAAAACTACTAAATGGAATTACACCAAAACAAGAAAAGGTTGCTTTCTGGAGCCGGACCAACCTTCCTGCCAAATTTGGTGTAATTCTGTTCAGTTGTTTTTGCGATATGGCTGTTTAAAATCCCTTTGGAAAAATTAATGGGGAAAACATGTTTTGGGACCTCTCCTTTTTCACAGCCTCCGCTGGACGGATCACCCCCATGAAACTCCAGGCAGTAGCTGAGAAGACTGGCAAATGTTTTTGGAAAGTTTTGTGAAGATTCATCAAGCGGCGCCAAAGATAGAGGCAAGTAAATAAATGCTTTTTATATAGAAACTAGGTCCTAACTATGACAACCTAGTTGCGACCACAGGGTAATTGGGTGATATATATATATATATATATATATATATATATATATATATATATATATATATATATATTCAACAGTTACAGTTATAATTATAGTGATACTCACATTAAGAAACTATAACTCATTGCTTTATAGTTTCTTCAGACAAATATAACTGCTGAATTTCTATGGTTTTGTATGGGTAAAACATCAACCTAACTATAACATCCCTGTAACCTTTGTTTTTTTTCAGTGAATTTCTACGTTTTTTTTTTAATAAACTACTTTATCTTTTTTTTTCTTTTTTCCAACAATACAAAAACAAGAACAAATCACATTGAATTCATCTCTATAATATCTGCTCAGCACACCATAAATTTTGTCATGCTCAAGTAGTACATTTTGATCAACCATACAGTTAAATGATATGTCTCCCTGTGCGTTGCCTTGTAAAATTTCCACTTCATTATTGCCGGTCTACCTCCCCCATATTTTATTGTATTTGGCTGGGCACCCCTGTGCCTCGTACACCGGTGCTCCTGCTGGGCACACCAATCAAGACCCTGTCTCATTTGGCCAGTGAAGGGGGTGTTGCGCGTGTCCACTGGGCAACTATATCTCTTTTTGCCAACAGCAGTGCCTTCCCCAAGAAGGCACGTATTACCCGGTTGCTTCCCATGCCCTCCAGAACCCCTAAGAGGATGGGAGTCGGGCCTTCTCTACCTCATTGCCCAAAACGGCAGACAGCTCTCTGATTACCCCTTCCTAGTAGCTTGTTATGTCGCAACATGCCCACACCATTTGGAAAAAGCCCGAGTCCAGTTGGGCACAACGGCGGCACCCCGAATCTTCCCAGAGTCCCGCCCTGTACATCTTATCCCAAGTGAAGTAACCCCAATGTAAATAGTACGTTTGGATGCAGCAGAGTCACGAAGACACTGTCAGTAATCTGGGTGCCATCAGAGCGTCACACCAATCTTCGTCCTCCAACTGCCCCAAATGTCCCTCCCACTGGAATCTCAGGCTGACCATGGGGTCCTGTGTGTTAATGCTCAGGGAACGATACATTTGGAATAGTCCTGCCTTCCCCGGCACTACCATCAGAACCTTAGCCTCCATCAGACTGAACCCAGGTATTACTACGTCGAAGGGGGTATGGGATTTCAGTACATTTCTCAGCTTCATGGATTTGTGAAATTGGGTATTTGAAAGGGAATATTGTTTTTGGAGGTCTTGAAATGAAAGCATATGAGACCCTCTACAGACGTCGCCCAGAAGTGTAATGCCAATGGTGTCCCATTTACCGAATCCCCCCAGGGAAGCCATCTCCCCCAACTGTGCGCCATGCGACTGTGTAGTCTATATCATAAGTTTGGACCACCAGTCTGTGGAGTGTTGAGAAGCCCTCCATCCTATAAATATTGAGCGGGTTACCTCTGGTATCTTGTTGGGTAGCGGTGCACCATATGGCATCACCAGTATACGGGGAAACCCTGGAGTGAGGAGTTCAAGTTGGTATGCTGGGTCTGCCCACCCACCCTCAAACCAGTCATTTATCACCTGCAGCTGGTAGCTGAGATAATACAAGCACAGATTTGACATCCCCCAGCTCTTCTTCACATATTCCCCTATGACAAGTGGAAAAGGCCAGTCAGGCACACAAGTTGGACCACAAAAATCTCATGCCCATTGACTCATCTCATTGAACCAGTACCTCAGCATCATATAGGGATAGTTTGAAAGGAGGTAAAGGAATCGTGGCATACCATCATTTTATAGAGAAATCCTACCTATGACATTTAAGGGAGCACCTGCCACCAACTAAGATCATCTTTGACCCTGCGAGCCAGAGGGGTAATATTAAGAGACCACACCAGCTCAGGTTCTAGAGCAATAGTAATGCCCAAGTAGCGAAAGCTGATCCCCAGATGGGAATATCTTGCAGGCAGTCAATGGTGTCCCTCGCTGGGTCTAGTGGGACCAGGATTGATTTGCTCGAGTGGAGTACCAGTTCTGAAGCCTCTGCGAAAAGATCCAGGAGTTGTAAGCCGCAAGGTCCTCTACTGGCTGGATTGGTTAAGTGTAGGAGGACATCGTCTGCATATAATGCAATGCAATGCTTGTGCCCGGTAGCCACCTCCATCCCTGTATCAGGGGGTCATCTCGCTGGACTCGCTTCAGGGGTTCAATTGCTAGCGTAAAAAGTTGGGGGGACAAAGAGCAGCCTTGCCAAGTCCCACACCCGATGTGGAATACACCTGACAATGCCCCATTCTCTTGGACCAGTGATGACGGGTTGAAGAAAAGTAGTTGCACTAAAAAGCAATATCTGGGGCCCATCCCTGCTTTTCTCAACACTTGGGACAAATAAGACCAGTCTTCAGTATCAAATGGCTTTTCAAAATTTATGAGAAGCAACACCAATTGAGGAGGCAGAAGGTGACGATACGCCAGGGACACCTGTAAGCGCCTAAGACAATGACGTGTGCTCCGTGTGGGAATAAAGCCACATTGGTTTGGGTGGATTAATGATTGGAGTACCTTTCACAGGGATTGTGCCAAAATGCTACAAACATTTTTTATTTCAGTGTTTAGAAGCGATATGGGGCGCATGCCGCACATAAGACAGGAGGAGGCCATGGCTTTAGAAGAACCACCACCGTGGCTAAGTCCAGCTCAGGGGGAAAAGTGCCCCTCTCTGCTACCTCAACAAATAGGTTTAGTAAATGGGGGGCCATCTGTTCCATATATTGACAATAGTATTCTGCTGGGGAACTGTCTGGGCAAGGCGTTTTGCCAGCCACCATTGTGGCTATCGCCCCATTGATCTCCTCCAGGTTTATCGCCTCTTCAAAAGCTTGCCTTTTGGCATAAGAGAGGCATGGACGTGCGACCTCATTAAGAAGGGAGGCTGCCCGTTCATCTGACAGCAGCTGGTGCATCGCTTAGAGCTGCTCACAGTAAGCTACAAATGCCTGTGCGATGGCTGGGGAGGTACAGTGTGTTTGGCCACTATTCTCAATCTCTGGGATAATCCTATTGGCCAAGTGTTAGGACGCCAACCAGTGTAGTAGCTTTCCATTCTTGTCCCCCCCCCCAACCACATACCTGCTCCGTCAAGGCCCACCATATATGTTTTGCTGTTTCAAGGGAGGGATGGCAAATCTCTTCTCGAAGCAACAGGAGCTGCCTGGTTATGGCATCAAGGTTAGCAGGGGAGAGTCTTGCCTCAAGGCGCAGGGCCTGGACTTCGAGGCTTGTGATTTGTTTACGCTTGGCGCACTTCATCACCCGAAGAAGGTAGCCTGCCCGGCCTCACATCGTGGCCTTGCACGCAGCCCAAAGGGAGCCAGGTGATTGCACCAACTTGGCATTGGTTTAAAAATAGTGCTTGAGTTCTTCCTCCAGGACTTGAGTGAAAGACTTGTACTGAGGGAACCACTTTAAGCGCCACATCAGGCACTACATGGCGCTGGACTCACCTATACGCAGCATTATTGGGGCATGATCTGATATACCATGTGGAAGGATTCGGTATGGACCACAGAATGAATATCTGTTGCTGGCATAAAGAGGAGGTCTATCTGTGCATGCTTATGGTGCACCACTGAGTTATGCATAAGTTGTTGCACCCTAGGGTGCTATGTACGCCACACATCACAGAGGCCTAGTCATTGGCTGAGGGTTTGAAAACAGCATTGAAGTCTTCCATACCAGGGTAAAACTGGATCAGAAATGTACTATCTTGCCCTGGAGGGTGACCAGGAACTCCCCGCATGCAATTGGTGAGATGTGGCAGCCAGGGAGAGTTTACTAATCATAAGGATATCCGGTGGGGGAGCAACAGGGTTGTGTCCTTGCACCTACTCTTTTTACCTTGTTCATTAACGAGGTGGTGCAAGCTGTGTCTGCCTGTCAAAACGATGCCCCATCCTTGAACAACCAAAAAATTCCTAATTTATTATTTGCTGGCGACTCAATTTTGATTTCCAAAACCTCTAAGGGTCTTCAGATCCTGGTGGATAGGTTTAGTGCTTTTTGTGTGGACCATGGATTGGAACTTAATGCCAGTAAAACTAAACTAATAACACTAAGGCGCTCATTACAACCTCGGCGGTCTTTTAAAAAGTCCGCCGAGGCTGTGGGAATGTCAAGGAGACCAGATCCTCGGTGCCTGCGCACATTCCCAACATGTCCACCACCAGACAGCTTCAAAGCTCTGATAGAAATATCACAGAGCCTGAGAGAGTCCAAATGGGGAAAAAGGTGATTAGGTAGGGAACAGCTGGGAAGGAGACCTGTAGGAAGCAAAAGGTTAAACAACACAATATCAAGATATAATCCCATTGACTTTCAATAGACTATAGTTCTAAGAGTTCTCATACTGTAACCATGGATAACCTAAGCAGTGACCATAACTAGACCTCAAGAAATCTAGGGCCAGATGTCACAAAAAAGGCATATGCGATTCAGAAATAGCAATTTTTAAGAAATCGCTATTTCTGACTCGCAAAATGCAATTTATCATATTTGCGATTCGGTAATAGCGATTTCTTAAAAATCGCAAATGCTATTACCGAATTGCAAATTGCAATACCGGCCCCATTCGCACTTATGGGCCTGTAGTCCCATATTTGCAAATATTTTGCATTTCCCAAATTGCGAATTCCTAATTGGAATTTGCAAATTTGGGAAATGCAAACCCCAGGGTGCTGGGGGCCTAAGGCCCTGTCTGCTGCACCCCAAGAAGTTTTGTAAGGACATGTAAGGCCCACACATGACAAAGGGGCATGTGCGCGTTACATGTCAATTTTAAAAATGCATTTTTAATGCATTTTAAAAATTTGCACATGGTTACCACCAAGTTCAACTTGGTGGTAATAGTGATTCCTTAATGCCCAATTCGCAATAAGGAATTGCTTGTTACATGTGGTTTAGAAATCGCAAATAAGGATTCCTTATTTGCGATTTCTTATTTAGAGAATTGCAATTTGCGATTCTCTAAACAGGCTTGCAAATTTAAGGAATTGCTATTTCAGCGATTCCTTAAATTTGCGTTGCGAATGCAAAAAGGCTTGATACATCTGGTCCCTAGGTATCTGGGAAAAATCAAGAATGGGTTAATACAATGTTTCATATGAGCTTTTCATGAAATATCACATACTGTCTAGAATACAAGAACCTTCTAGAATAATGTTGCAGAACAAACATTGCATTTTTACATGAGGACAAAGGTTATCTGAAACATTCCCTGGAAAACAAAAGGAATTGTACCAGTCACTTAATATGTCCAAAGAATGTCGCACTTTGAGTTAAGCATCTTCACAGAAAATCCAAAAGCTCGGGATAAATGTGTACATCTCAACAAACACAACACTAAAGTTTTCAATGCACACTGTTGCCGATTCGAACAAGAATATGCAAATGCCATTAAATGATTGCGCACACTGCTGCCGATCTGAACGTCAAGGTTTACATGTTGTAAATGAATTGCGCACTCTGCCGATCCGAACAAGAATATGTAAATGCCATGAAATGATCGCGCACGCTGTTGCCGATCTGAACGTCAAGGTTTACATGCTGGGAATTAATCGCGCACACTGCTGATTCGAACAAGAATGTGCAAATGCCGTGAAATGATCGCGCACACTGTTGCAGATTTGAACATCAAGTTTTACATGTTGGAAATGAATCGCGCACCCTGCCGATTCGAACAAGAATGTGCAAATGCTATGAAATGATCGCGCACGCTGTTGCCGATCTGAATGTCAAGGTTTACATGCTGGGAATGAATCGCGCACACTGCCGATTCGAACAAGAATATGCAAATGCCATGAAATGATCATACACACTGAAAGTTTGACAAGTAGGCACATAACTCGGGAGCCTTTGATAACAGGGTCGGGGGCCCAGCCCAACCTCCGCCTTACCGCCCTGCTCAAGGATCACCAATATAATGAGGGGCAGGCCTGGAACATCAAGGTAGGCCTTCGGAACAGGATCTCAGGAAGTTGCTGCTGTTCTGCACCGGGTCCTCTGAATAGTGAGCACATGGAGCTGGGCTGGCTCCCTTATATAGAGTATGGCCCAGCCCACCAACCACACCCAGTCATGCTGCAGGGAAAGGTTCTAGAAGGTCCTAGAAAGAGACCACACCCTAACACACTTAGTAAGCCTACAGCAAAACCTTGCAAATGAACAGTTATTTCAAACATCATTAATAGTGTTTTTCAAGGTTAAACTCTGCGATGCAAAAGGTTAACATACTGCATATAAACACAATGCATGAATTATGCTCTTGCATAAAGACTGGGTTTTTGCATTTTTGTCGCCCGTAGAGCACGCACTGTCCTGATGATGACAGGGAGCCAGAATACCCCCAGTGCCGGCGGTATTCCTGGCTCCCTATTATTACTTTTCCGCTGGCTTTAACAGTGGAAAAGTCACATCAACATTGCTGCCAGCTCGTAATAGAGCCTGCGGCAATGCTGATGTGCAGCGAAATGCACAATGGGGCTATGCCTGGGGGGCCCTGCACAGCCTATGCCAAGTGCATGGGCAGGGCAGGGGCCCCCAGGGGCACCCCAAGTCCCCCTTACCGCCAGCCTTTACATGGCGGTGTTTACCACCGTGGCCAGACTGGCGGTTGGGGACTCGTAATCCCCAGGGCAGTGGTGCTTGGACTGCCAGGCGTAAGCCTGCGGTATGTTGGAGGGGCCGACGGTATGGCCGTGGCTATTGCCCCATGGTCCTAATAGCTAGCAGAACACCGCCAGCCTGTTGGTGGTGTTACCGCCAGCTAACCACCGGCCGCCAGGGTCGTAATGAGGCCCTAAGTATAGACCCTGATAGGAGATGCACTATTACATTAAATGGGGCTCCCTTAACTAAGGTACGTTCAATAGACTATCTGGGATTAAGAGTTACAAATAATATGTAGTGGGAGGCCCAGATTGACAAGGGCGCTGCACTTTTTCAGCACAGGTCAGGTGCCATCCTGCGATTTTACAATTCCACCACTGTGAAAGCTGTTTCTCCGGCTATCAAGACTTATTTAGCAAAGGCCCAGGGTGCGGGGACTTACGGCGCTGAGGTCTGGGGACCTCCTAATGTTAGCAAATTATCTGTAGGTGAAAAGAATTTTGTAAGAACTCTCCTTGCATTCCCTTGTAGCACACCATTGATTCCGATTTTCCTGGACTTCGGGATTTCCCGCATATCTGATGTGACAGCTTTAAGAACTTTACTCTTTTGGGTGCGCATTTGGACTACTCCTAAGCAAGCTGTTTATAAGGAATCCATGCTAGACATCTTAGGTGGACCGAATGCACTTCTATTCCCTGGCTCAAGTATGTTTCGAAGTGAATTCATACTTTGGGACTTGGGGACTTTTGGAAGTATCCCCACAATCTAGGGAGGGCTCAGAAGCAACATTTGAAATCAGTTTACTGGTGCTATGTTAGGAATAACTACCATTTATGTACTTCACATGGTCGACTGACACCTCAATTTGTTGATTTTAAATGATAACCTCAGTTCGAACCTTATCTGGATTTAATTCCTGATCTATTATGTAAAAGTTTGTATGCCCGTTTTAAATATGGGTGCTTACCATTAAAGTCTTTTACTGGTAAGTGGCGACCATCACTTACCTTTGACCTATGCCCTAGTTGCAATTGTGCTCCTGAATCTATAGTACATTTTATGTTCATTTGCCCAGCCTATGGGTTGGTTCGGCGGAAATGGATTAGTCCAGTTTACAGGAATCTGGGCATAAGACAATGTAAAGTTGCACTTAGGATGTTGATGAGAGACACTTCAACATTCTTAATTTGTGCGGTTAGCAAGTTCCTTGCGGCCGCATGGTATACATGTACTCGTTTTTTTTTTTTTTGTTTTTTTTTTTTAATGATTGTTGCTCTTATACTTTTTTATTCACTTATTTATTATGTATATTAATTTCTGATTGTTGTGACCTTTCTTTTTTATGCTTTGATGGTTATATGTGCCCGAATAAAGCTTGTGTTTGATGATAAATTCGGGACATATATACATACAATATTAAACGTTTGACCTTCTAGTACCCCTGTCAAGGCAATGTAACGACCCTGAATGTCAGACCTCGTTGTGATCTCTGTCAAGGGAAACATTCTGTGGAGTAGTATCGCTACGCCCCTGGCACCCCTACTGAACCCAGCATGGTGCACTCTGTCAAAACGATACTACGCAAGCATATTACATTGGGAGCCCAGCAAGTGTGTCTCCTGCAGCATCAATATGGAGGGAGAGAAATGACGTACACTGCCAAGGACCGCTGAGTGCTTAATCTTATCCAGGAAGCCATTTACATTCCACGAAATTGTGGTATAAGGGTGTCCTAGAGGGCAGCAGGAGTCAGTGGATTGGGCCATCAACAATCTTTAGCCCTTGCATGTGCCCGTTACCACAGGTCTCAGGACCAGGTAGGTACCAGGGCAAGGTGGGCGGCAGGAGTAATAGCAGTGGACCAATGTGACTACCTGCGAAAAAAAGAGTTTTAGAATACATAAGGATATAAATATGGATACAACTTGTATCAATCAACCATCCCATTCCCCTCACCTCACCCCCACCCTATACTTCCCCTTGAGAACCATCTGTCACCCTGAACCATATACCCTAACTCCACAACAGTCTACAATGGGAATGAAGTGGTGGACCCTTCCTCTACATCAGATTCATGCAATACAGTGTCTGCCCCCCACAAGTGGTCAGCCAACAGTCCCCAAGTCTGTTGTATTTAAAGTTTTGCCAGTTGGTGCTTGCCCCAAGCTACGAGATCAGAGGGTCAGAGGAGTCTGGCTTAGCCTCTCCGCCAAGGGACCCCCAGGGGAAGATCGCCTGGATCATGTGCAGACGAGTCCATTTTCTGAGATGGTGAAGGCTGCATTGTGCCCAGGATCGGGGACGAAGAGGCACTACGGTGCTTCCTTGGACGTGACCAGGTCCAGCCTCTCTTACGGCAGTGATCCAGGGGAGGTGCCTCTGACAGGCACTGATCCCCACCGGGGGGGGGGGGGCATTGCTCTGTGGAACCAGGGCTCCTCAGTAAGCTATTCTCAGAAACACTCCGGGTTGTCAAAGAAGAAAGATTTGCCATGTAGTTGTGCAGGGAACATAAGCATGTAGGACGTATTTAGTGCTGTGAGATTTTGTTTGACTGTCTCATAGGAGCACCTCTTATCTTGGACCTCGCATGTATAGTCTGGGAAGATAAGCACTTTATCATTCTGAGAACAAAGATCGGATTGCATTCGCGCCTCTCTAAGGATGTGATCTTGGTCTTTGAAGTTAAGTAAGCGTGCTATTAGGGGACGCCTCCGGCCCCCGGGAGGAGGCCTAGGTGCCAGTGCTCTGTGTGCACGTTCGATCACAAACCACTAAGACAACTTTTCTGCAGGCATCCATGATCTGAGCCACTGTTCCAAGAATACAGCAGGGTGTGTACTTTCAACTCCTTCTGGAAACCCCGCCAGTCACAGGTTGTTGCTCCTCTACCTATTTTTCACGTCTTCCGCTCCACGGTGGTGGTCACCTGTCAAAGAATACTGCTGGACAAAACTGCCTCGGAGATCTGAGACATCATCTTCTACTGTGGACACCCTCCACCTCCGTAATGTGACCAACTGCCTTTCAGAGGTCTTGTAGCAGGAGGCCAATATCCTCTTGCACTTCCCCGATCTTAGCCTTCAGGGTGCAATGAGAGGACTGTATGGCCTGAAGGATCTTGTCCAACCCTTCAACTGCGGCTGTGTCTGTAGATGCGGTGTGTCCGCCAGTGGCACCCCGCTGGGTGGTAAATTGATCCTTCTGTGGCTGAGAAGTGCAGGTGGTTTGCCAGCTTGTTGAGGGCTGGTCCACTTGCTGGGGCGGCAGCACAAGCAGCCAACCGGTGCCACCTCTCTGGTGCCCGACTCCTTTGTCCCTGGTAGTACGATGGACAAGGCCCCAAATCCAGAAGAGTTCGGCTGCCCCCTTGTGTCCAGCAGCTCAGAGGAGGCAGGCCCCAGCGTTGCGCTGTATGTTCAAGGTGTTGCCAGAGTCACTCACGGCTGGCAGGCCCACCTCAGCATGGAAGCGCGGCCCTCAATTCGATGGGGGGGCCTCAGCAGGACTCAATCCTTCATGCTGATAGCTTCACACTGGGATCAGGCTCCGATGGGGTCACTCCGGTGCCCCAGCACTGGCTGCAAAATAGCCTCTGTAACTTTGACAGCCCACAGGTCATCAGCGCCGGAGCCATCTTCTCACCAAGGCTCCCGCCACATACCTGGGCATGGCAGCTGTCTCAGTCCCAAGGGAGGGGAGGAAATGGGGGTCACTCCACCAGAGCTCCGCACAGAGGGCATGCCTACCAGAGCACAGGCACTGGGCCCCGGCTCCTCCCCTTGGTCTTCTTCTCACTGGGGACCCAGCTGCGGCCCCTGCATCGACCACCATCTCTTCCAGGGAGGGGGTGGAAGAAACACCCCCGGAGCAAGACCTCAGTTGCCCCGAGGCCTAGGATCCTCTGCCCAGCTGTCAGACCAGCCGGGCTCGCAGCGGCTGATCCCCCAGGCAACGACCCAGAGCACAGGGAGGATAGACAGAGATGGGCCCAGCTGTGGCCCCTGCATCGACCGCCATCCCTTCCAGGGAGGGGGTGGAAGAAAACCCCCCGAAGCAAGACCTCATTTGCCCCGAGGCCTAGGATCCTCTGACAAGCTGTCAGACAAGCCGGGCTCGCAGCGGCTGATCCCCCAGCAAACGACCCAGAGCACAGGGAGGATAGAAAGAGATGGGCCAGGGGAGGTCCACTACTCCCCCAGCCCCCGTGGTGTGTGCGGCTCTGGGCCCCCTCCACCCAGGCCCTCCGCACCATCCCCCACTCACCGGCTCTCTCCTCGCTCTCCGCCACCATCTCCTCACTGCTTTCCAATGTCCCTCGGACAGAGGGTTCTGTCCACCCGCAGGGCCTCACTCTGCTATTTAGGGCCCCGGGGGCAGTGCACGCCAGCCCGTCTTGATGGCAGCAGCCCCTGATTCTGCAGCTCCCACCATCTCCCAGACTCACTGGAGACGTGGCACCACCAATGCTAGCCCGATAGACTATTGCAGTACAGGACAATGATTGCGATGGCAGCAGATGACGGAGGGTTCTGGAACACTCTTAGAGTGCGCCCGCCATCTTGATGACCCATGCACACATTATCATTTGTGTCAGGTTGCAGCAAGCCAGTCAGGGCCTTGCTTTTCCCCAGGAGGATTCAAGGAGGATCCTCAAATCGTTCCAAAAAAAGAGCAGTTTTTGCTCATACGAGCACTGAAGAGTCCAGGGAAACCCTGCTAACCCAGATGAAGGTGCAAAAGAAGAACCACCAGTGAAGAAAAACAATCAGCACTGCACCCAACAAGACGGGTATGGGTTCCTGATTGGTCCAGATGATGTCCCACGCTGGATGGATGATTGCAATCTGGTTTGCGTCATTGGATTCCGCCAACAAGCCTTAGCACACGCAAAGCTCATGGTTAGTGGAAAATGGCTTTGGCCGGTACCAGGAGGGACCTGATGGACTCTACCCAGGAAGGGGAGTCAGAGGGGGCTCTCAGCAACTCAGAAGACCAGGCACTGCACACAGGAGTCCTACAGGACAGGGACAAAGAAGGTGCAAAAGGAGGCCCACACAGCACTACACAAAGGGATCCGCTGCCACTGGAGTACCACAGTGGAAGCTGTGCATCGCAGGAAGGAGTACTGGGGGCCGGAGCTGCACGGTGCATGAAGAACTTTGTGGAAGGATACCAACAAGTCTTGCCAACTGCAAAACATGTGGTGCACAGGGATACCGTCTTGTGTGGGGAGGGAAGCTTTTACCTCCACCAAAGTTGGACACTTGGACGTCAGGACCATCGGGACCACTTCAGTCGACCACCCGTGATGCTGGATCCACGCACTTTGTCAAGTGAGGGGACCCAAGCCACGATCGTCACTGCAGAGGGGTGCCTGCTGATGCAGGGTTGTGACTCATTCAATTAAAGGGAGATTCCTTCGTCCTTCTGGTGCAGGCTGAAGACATGCTGTCCTCTGAGGATGCATGACCGGGAAACAGTTGCAGTTGCTGGCAGGAGCTGAAGATACAATGTTGCAGAAGTCATCTTTGCTTCTTTGTTGCAGTTGTAGAGTTCCTGGAGGGTCCAGATGCCGTTTCTTTGGTAAGATGGTGAAGTAAAGGATGCAGAGGATTCCTGCTGGAGTCTTGCAATATGAATGTGAAGAACTACCCAAGAGAGAGACCCTAAATAGCCCTTCAAGGGGAATTGGTCAGCTACACAGGTAAGCATCTATCAGGGGAGTTCCCTTCCACCTTGGAATACAAGATGGCAAAACCCAGGGATCCTCTGGAGGAGCTCTGAGCATCACCCCTGGGGTGGTGATGGACAGGAGAGTTGTCACTCCCCTTTCCTTTGTCCAGTTGCACGCCAGAGCAGGGTCTGGGGGTCCCTGAACTAGGGTAGACTGGATTATGCTAGGAGGGCACCATCTGTGCCAGTCAAAACATTTCCAGAGGCTCTGGGAGGCTACTCCTCCCATGCCTGTAACACCTATTTCCAAGGGGAGAGGGTGTAACACCCCTTTCCCAAAGAAAATGCTTTGTTCTTCCTTCCTGGGCTTGAGCTGCTCAAGCAATAGGAGGGCAGAAACCTGTCTTTGAGGTTGCAGCACCTAGGGCTGCCTGGAAAACCTCAGAAGGCTCTAATGGCAATACTGGGGGTCCTCTAAGGAGCCCCCAGAGTGCATGGAATCATACAACCAATGCTTGCAAAAGCCTTGAGGTATGATTCCAACATGTTTGAAACCAAACATGGCCATATTTTGAGTTAGTATTGTGAAGCTGGACATGGGAGGTGACCTATGTCCAGTGCACGCATACCTTGGAAGGAATCTTCCCACTTGCCAAAGCTACAAGTAGACCCAAACTGGAGTTCCTGCTACAGTGGGGGAAGATTTAGTTCAATTATGAGATATCTACAGTCACAGAGATAAAGAGGCAGTGTACTGTAAGGTCAAAGGTCAGTCTGCACGTAACCTCTTTTTTACCCTAATGTTTCTGGAGGTATCCAGGAAGATTTGGATAGGTCCCCTCACCAACTGATTATCATGATATGCTTCATCATTGGTGATCTATCCATGCTGAGATAGGTAAATACCACCTTGGTGAACTCAACCACTACTTTTAGATAAATTATTTTGGATATATCAGAGATTCAGATGTTATTATTAAAAGTATCTCAGATTATACCTCTCAGGTATCCCTTTTAATAATTGGGTACCCTGGATATTACCAAATATTGTTAGTCGTGGTTATGAGTTACAATGTCTCATCCATCCACCACTATCTCAGCAACATTTTTCGGCTTCGCTCTCTGCCAGTACTGGTCCTTGGCCTCCATCAGGGCTTAACTAGTTCAGTATGCCTGCCTAAATAAACACTCTGGACAGGCATTATGCTAAGGAATTCAAAAATCAAACCTACTTGGTTTTGGTTATTTCTGAAACTAAAATATCATACCATAAACTGATTAATTAATTAACTATTCACAGTATGTATCAAATCAGCATCAAATGTTTTGTGGACAATGCAAAACAACATGTTTAATTAAGGGTGCCATGTGCTTAGTGGGAGCTATGAGCTACCGCCAGCAGCACCCCACCAGCAGGACACCGCCAGGCCATATGAATGTCCATAATACGGCTGGCAGCGTCCTTCTGGCTGGGCGGTGTAGGTGGTAGCACTGCCCAGGCGCCTCGCCCACCAGCATTGGCTACTGCTGTATTTCCACCCTAATTGTGTCAGAAATCCGGCAATGTCCTTATTATGGTGGGAGGAAGACTGCCAGCACTGGCTGTCTTCTAGCACCTGTGGCATTGGCGGTCTTGGGAAGAAACTACAATGTCATAATGAGGGTTATAATTTGTTCACAGAAAGCCAATATTAAGCTTATTGAAGGTGTGCAATGATTTCTTTAGACGCAAGACCATATTTTCTCTGTATTCTGAAGCATCTGCACTCTATACACGAAATATTTAGGTCTCCCTACAAACACAGAGTTGCAATAGTTCAAAGCTTGAATCGGGTGTTTCCTAGTTTAAGGAAAACTTTTCTGATGATGCTCAACCAGTAAAAGCCCCTAAAACACATGATCTTATTATGTTCCACAAAGGACGAAACAGAATCAATCATCACTCACAAATTTCAGGCCTGGTACACAGGGAAGACAAGTCCCCAAAGTCTCAGGCCACCAGTCCCTTGTCCATCATCTTCTTGCTCTAAAGACTACTATTTCTGTTCTGCTGCTATTTGAAAGGAGCGAGTTCCGCCTCATCCAAATGGAAAGCTCCTGAAGACATTCTCTGAGGTTTAGGGCAGCTTCCTGGAGTTTATCATCTACTCTAACAACCAGCTATCTGTCATCAGCTTAAGTACCAATGAAGTGCACTAATCCTAAATTAGACAAGGAAGGGGTGTCATGTAAAGAGTAAAAAGTGTGGGGTTCAAGGCAGGGACCTTATGCACTCTGGTGAAAATCTGCTTAAGGACAGATCTGAAGTCACCTAGGGCAGCCATTTGTGTCCACTCAGCAAAAAAGATGAGAACTGTGCAAGAACTGCATTAGATAACTTAACAGATGCAGGGCTCCTGAGAAAGATGGAGTGGGAGAGGGCACTTAAATCAGCTGTTGAATCTAACAATGTCAGGGCCGCTACTCCACCTCCATCCAAACTCCCTCTATCTTCTATGGCTTTAGCTAACACTGGGCCCAACTGTCACTGGTAACTTACACTTTTGTGTAAGTTTACACTTTTGAGTTTACTGATCTTTTTGTGATTTACAAACTCTGAGTGTAAGTAGTTGCTAAAAAAAGAAACAGTAGTAAATCTGGTACTACACGTGGCTAACTACTGGCCCTGCAACACTCTCCCATAGAAAATAATGAATGTAGGGACTTAAAATAAAACTCCAGAGAAAATAATGTTAATTCAAATTAATTTATTGAAATTGTTAAAATATGAATACATGTTTTAGAAAAACATTTAAAAAGCACTTTTCAATTATTTATTATAAAATATTTAAATCAGCTATTTTGAATTAAAAAATGTAGTGGATCAATACTTTTTATAAACAAACAATTAAATTAATTGTAATTACTTCTGTACATCACTTTTAGTAATGATTATTGGGCATTAAAATATGTGTTTTTCTTTAGGTGGTAATGTATCTTTTTAATTCAGACCTCAGAAAAAATAATTTGAATTTCATTTAATATATTTCCTTTAAAGGTTTAATTAAAAATTAATTTAATAGTGAAGTAGCATTTCTTATTTTGCTCTACAATTAAAGTCAACACAAGAAGCCAGTGGGTGACATTTAGGAGACAGGTGACTAATTGCTGTAGGAACATAGAGTCTGTCCCAAACACTGCAGCACGTCAGAAACTATAAGACTCACTACTACAGGACATGGATTTTAACCAGCGTAATTGTATTGCCACATCCTGGGACCATCAAACCCGAAAGG
Source organism: Pleurodeles waltl (assembly GCF_031143425.1). NCBI lineage: Eukaryota > Metazoa > Chordata > Amphibia > Caudata > Salamandridae > Pleurodeles > Pleurodeles waltl. The sequence continues at coordinate 145,636,202 of NC_090437.1, read as the reverse complement.
GAGTTCAGCCGATGGTGGTGTTCAACATCAACCATCTCTCTTGCATATATCTTAAAGAACTGTCTCCCCTTACGTTACTGGTGCCATTACTTTGCCCAGTAAGACTGCCACTGAGCTGCAGAACCATGAAGCATTTATACCTTAATACTAAGATTAGTAACAGTGTGAGTTGATCTCTAGGTGGCTGCTGTTCAAATCTGACTGATCAGATCATTACTTATATGATGTATGCCACAAAATGCCACACCTCAAATGGAATCTATGCTATAATTTTGCTAGCAGGAGTTGCTCAGCTTTTTGAAAACAAAAGATAATGTAGGACACTTGGGCCTTAAATTATCAAAGGATTGTGTTGCCCTTGCATCAAGCATGGTGACAAAAGGTTCACACAGCCCTTAAGTCAGATTTACCAAGTTACACAAGGCCACTTTGCATGTCCCTCATGACTAGGTAAATATGAAATATTGTAAGACAGCGCAAGTCACTGCCTTGCAGTACTCTGTGCCAAATGGATAAAGTGTGGGTGTTCTCATGCATCCACCCATGCATTTTGGCACACTGACCCTCATTATGACTTCAGCAGTCTTTTCACAAGATCTCCAAAGCCGCTGGCAGCAGAAGACCACCAGTGTTGGTGGTCCAAAGACCGCCACTTTACAAATTATGTCGGATTTGCGCCTGTTTATGGGCAAAAATCCGACACCGTCAGCACCGCCATGCCAACAGGATACCACCCACCATATTACGATATGTAATATGGCTCAGTGGTTCCCTGAACAGTGGTGCAGTGCTGGAGGTGGAAATGGCAAAACCCATCACCTCCCAGACGACCACCTCACCGAGACAGTTAGGAGGACCGTCCGAAAAAAGGGGGGCTTTTTGTGCATGTTTGTAGTGTGTGTGTGTATGTGTAGCACTATAGGTGTGTGTGTGTATATGTCTGTGTGTGTGGAGGGTGTGGGTGTCCGAATGGAAGCGGAGGGGAGTGGGGTGTATTGGGGTGCAAGTGAGTAAGTGTGTGTATTGGGATGTATGCCAGTGGAGGTGAATGTGTGCAAGTCTGCGAGTGAGTGGGGGTGTCTGTGTGTATGCATGCAAGTGAGTGGGGGTGTCTGTGTATGCGTGCATTCGGGTGGGAGTATTTGTATGGAAGTGTGCAGATGGGGGCATGTTTGTATGGAAGTGTGCAGATAGGGGTGTGAATGTATGGATGCATGGGTGGGGTGGGGGTGTGCATGAATGCGGAGGGGGTGCTTATGTGTTAGTGGGGTGCATACGTCAGTTTGATAGCGGGTGGGGATGTTAGTGTGGATGTGTGTGGTGTCTGCTTGCGTGTATGAATACGGGGGACGGGGGTGTCTGTGTGTCCGTTTGTGAGTGCGTGTATGCCAAGGGGGGGAGAGGGGTGTTGTGTGGGTATGTGTGTGTGTGTGTGAGGGCGTGTATGTTTGTGTGAATGTGGAGAGGGGATAGGGGCTGTCTGAGTGTGTGTGTACGAGTGTATGTGTCTGTTTGAGTGCGTGCATGTAAGTGAATGGGAGTGCATGTTTGGGAGCAAGTGTGTGGGTGTGTATGTAAGCGAATGCATGGGTGAGTGGAGGTGCATGGATGTAGGTGTGTGGTCATGTGGGGGTGTGTCTGCCAGCGACAAGAATGGAGATTCCTGCCACCAGGTGCATGACCGCCAGAATTTTCGTGGTGGTGTGACCACCACAAAAATGCTGGTGGTCTGCCGAGTCATTATACTGATGGTGGTATTACAGCTACCGCTGGACCAGAGGTGCTCAACTCCGGCTCGGCAGTCCGACCGCTATGGCATTATGAGCGGGGTTTAAGTGGTTTGACTGCATTTCTGATTGTTTATAGTTGGACAATTCAAATAGGATTCCCTGGCTTGTGTTTTTGCAAAATTCCTTTGAGAAGCTAGGGCTCAGGTACATGTTTGAAGAACCCCAACTGTTAACTACAAACTCTAGGTCTGTCTTGAAGACGACTTATTTTGAGTACATATCAGATTTGAGATTTTATAGCTCCCTGAAATTGAAATCCTTGGCCCCCTATATCCGGATTGTAACGGTCCCATGTCTTGAACCTTATTTGATCTGGTTTTCATGTTCTAAAATAAGCTCTCTTTTAACATTCTTTAGATTTAATTTGATTCATTTTAAGGTAGCCTTTCCTAAACCATGTCTTTGGCAAAAGGCTTTACCACCCTGCCCCTGTGATTCCAAATCAAAGCAGAGTACCTCACATGTTTTTCTTTTCTGTTCTTTATATGCTGCTCCTAGAAAGGTCTTCATTTTACCCATTTTATGTCATCTTAGACCTATCCATTGTAAAGAAGCTTTACTATATTTCCAGAGACTGCCTGATATTCAAATTTGTCACCACATACTAAACTTTGTTACAGCTTCTTTAAGTATCAGGAAAAGGTCGATTTCATTTTAATCCTTATATGTTTGTGAGAGACTTCTGTCTAATATTACAAGATAGTTTCTGCTCTGAGATAACATCTGCAAATGTTTGTATTTCTGAGATATTTTATTATTTTCAGTATACTTATTTGTCATTTGTCAAGGGGTTTTTGGATTGGATGTTTATATGGTGTTCTTAGAAATTGTTTTTACGGTATTTAAATGTGTTTTATACTATTTATAGATTTTGTAATATGTGTTTTTGTATGCACTTTTATGGCAATTGCCGAATAAAGTTCTTTGACTGACTGAAGTGGTTTGGCTTTGGCCAAAGCACCAAAGTCGTAATATGGTGGCCTTTACCACCTGCCGGGAGACAGTAAGACTGCCATTGGGAGTATGGCAGTCCAAGGACTGCCAAAATCATAATGAAGGTCATTGTCAGATTTACCAAGACAAGTGACCTGGGAATGCATCAAAACTTTCCCAGTAGAGGTGCAATGAGGAGAAATATCTTTATTTCTCCATGTTGTTTCTGTTTTTTAAGTGTGCTGAATACAAACACACACATATATATAGATATCTATATGTAGTATAGGTGGTTATAGTTAGGGCCTAGTCTCAGTTGAAAAAGTGTTTTTTGAATTATCTATATCTTTGACATCATTTGACAATCTTCACAAAATGTTTCCAAACAAGTGTGCCCAAGAACTTTATTGTGCATGGGGCGTTTCAGAGTGATCTACCAAGCAGGGCTGAGAAAGAGGAAAAAGTGTATTTCCCATTTTGATTCCTATAGGGATTTTGAACATGACTACAGCCCGATCTGGTGGACAGAATGACACCAAATTTAGCAGAAAGATAGCTTTTGGTCAACAAAATAAGCATTTTGTTAGCTGGTATAAATCTGTTCAGTAATTTTTTAAATACTAAAAGAAAACCACATTTGTATATATCTGGAGGTGCAAAAGCTCTGTGAATACTCCTGATTTGGTGCAGAGATTTGATTGGCTGCCAGCATTTCAGTCTGGAAGTGTTCACAGACGTTTTGAGACTATGCCTCAACAAAGTCTAAACAAAAAATAGAAAGAAAGGAAAAGGGGCGAGGTTAGTGTTACCTGAGGCCCCTTGTCTTGGCCCCATGGCTCAAAAGTATTTTTTTTGTAATCACAGAGAAAATAGTGGCAAATCTGCAAATTTTGCAGTGATCTTAAAAAAAATAAAAACACAATCTCCCAGGGGCATTGGCAAAATATAGGGGGGTCAGGGTCCCCCTTCTTAGGACTTTTCAAAGCCATCTCCCCAGGGCACTCCTCATTATGTATGTGGGTGGAACCACTCGGCCTGCCCACACCCCAGGGACGCCACCTAGGGCACTGCTCATTATATATGCAGGCTGGCTCACTCTACCCACCCATGCCCCAGGGACCGCCACCTCCACAGGGCAAAAGTAATTTCATTAAATTAATATGGGTGGGCCTGTGTGGCCTGCCCGCATCCCCAGGGACCACCACCTCCTAAGGGCAAATGTACTGAAATAAATGCAGGGGGCCTGTGCACCACCCCGCAGCCCCAGGTACCACCACCTCCCTGGGGCAATATAGATATTTAATAGGGGGGCTCAAGGGGTCATGAGAGCCCCACCATACTCCGGGGATCACCTCCTTCCTGGGACAACACCACACAATAAAAAATGGGGGGTATCACTACCTCCCCGGGGCTACAATAGCATAGGAGAAGGGGGTTCATCGTGGACTCCCGGGGACCACCCTGTCCCAAGAGCTAAAATCAAAGATGGCCCTGGAGATCACCACCCCCAGGGCTGGCTCCTGCTACCTCCCGAGGTGCCCACCTGTAATAGGTAGAGCAATTTCAAGTAACTATAACTCGAGCGCTAAGATAACTATAATTCACCCCCTTGCCATACACTACTAATTACCCAAGATATTACAGCACTCATGGCATCTTTTATAACAACGTTGATAATGTCATTGTAACATCTGTTGTAAAATTATTCATTAATGAATTGTGCAGGGCAGGGGCGCAAGTTATAGTTACCTTAGACCACAAGCTATAGTTACTTGAAATAACTATAATGTACCTGTAATCTTTGTTTTTTTAAGTGAATATATATATATATATATATATATATATATATATATATATATGTATATATATGTATATATATATATATATATATATATACATATATATATAGTTAGGACCTAGTTTCCATAGGAACACCATTTTTTGTTTTGCCAATAACTTTGGCGCTGTTTGTCGAATCTTCACGAAAGTTTTGAAACTAATATGACAGTCGTTTCAGCTGCTTTTTTGAAAGTTTTGGAGTGATTCATCAAACGAAGGCTGACAAAAAGTGGGGTCACAAAACTTGTTTTTCCCATGCATTTCCCCATGGAGATTTTGAACACAACTACAGACTGAAACGCTGAGTAGAATTACACCAAATGTGACAGAAAGTTAGCTCTTGGTCTATAAAGTGTGCTTTTTGTGATTTAGTTCAAATCTGTTTAGTAATTTTGGAGATACTTCAACAAAAAATAAATATAGATAGATAAGGATGCAGGGGATCCATGGCTCCAACTATCCCTATGTTGATTTCTGATTGGCTGCCTACACATCAACAAGGAAGTGCTGGCAGCCATTTTTGGACTCGGTGAGTCCCTTAATGCCTGAGCCCATTGACTTGGTTCAGGGGTCCCCCAGAGACACTGCCAGGGCTAAGAAGCATTTTTTTTTTAAAAGCAATCTTGGAAAAATTTGCAGACGGATGAATCGATTTTTCCAATATTTTTCAATAAGTGCTGTTTCACAGACTCTTCTTCTATTTTGCCGCCAGCTGGGCCAGGGGCATTGAGGGCTGATGAAAGGGGGGGGGGACGCCCAAGGCCTCTTCCTATGGCTTTAAATAGCTCTGGGAACCACCACCTTCCCTAGGCTAAGATATAAAAATATGTGGGGACTGTGCAGCCCCTGCGCCACCGGGACCACCACCTCCCCACGGCAGTGTCCCAGGTACCGCCAACTCCACTTGGTTACGTTTCTTTTATATGCGGGGAGCCGCATGGTTCCCCTGCTCCCCGGGGATCACCACCTCCCTGGGGCAAAATGCTATTAAAGTAGGAGGAGGACACCAGGACCCCCCTAGGACCTGGGGACCACAATCTCCCCGGGGCCTAAATAAAATTAAAGCAGATGGTCCATTGCAGATCCCCAGCCCTGGGGACCACCACCTCCCCAGGGTGAAATAAGAAGATGTTGGGTCCACGCCCCCCCCACCCCATGTGGAGCCAAACATGGCCTTTAGCACCACCACCCTCCAAGGCCAGCTCCTGCTACCTCCTGAGGAGCCCACCCTCAGGAGGTAGTTCGCTTTAAGCATAGAACTGCCACAATGCCATCTTTGCTGAGGTTAGCTTGGATGGTATTTCAGCTTTAATACTGAACCTGGAGGCGGTGTAAGGCTTTTGTAATTTTACAGCTCAGCAAGGATGGCACTGTGCCAGTCCTGCACTGTACAAATGAGAAAATACTTTGTCCCTTTCTACCTCAACGTGGATAGCACTGTGCTAATCCTATACTCAAAATATTGCTAGAAAAGTGAAAAGAAGAGTGTTGCTGGTGTTTCAGGGTGTTCCTTATTGGAGCTGCTCTCTACCTAAACCTGAGAACTACCCAGAGTTCGCTCTTCTTTTTTTGCATAATTAACCCCTTCGCTGCCAGGCCTTTTCCCCCTCCTGTGCCAGGCCTTTTTTTGCCTATTTGGGGCAGTTCGCGCTTAGGCCCTCATAACTTTTTGTCCACATAAGCTAACCAAGCCAAATGTGTGTCCTTTTTTTCCAACATCCTAGGGATTCTAGAGGTGCCCAGACTTTGTGGGTTCCCTTGAAGGAGGCCAAGAAATTGGCCAAAATACAGTGAAAATTTCGTTTTTTTTTAAAAAAATGGAAAAAGTGGCTGCAGAAGAAGGCTTGTGGATTTCCCCCTGAAAATGGCATCAACAAAGGGTTTGTAGTGCTAAACTCAGCAGCTTCCTAGCTTTCAGGAACAGGCAGACTTGAATCAGAAAACCCAATTTTTCAACACAATTTTGGCATTTTACTGGGGCATACCCCATTTTTGAAATTTTTTGTGCTTTCAGCCTCCTTCCAGTCAGTGACAGGAATGGGCATGAAACCAATGCTGGATCCCAGAAACCTAACCATTTCTGAAAAGTAGACAAAATTCTGAATTCAGCAAGGGGTCATTTGTGTATATCCTACAAGGGTTTCCTACAGAAAATAACAGCTGAAAAAGAAAAATATTGAAATTGAGGTGAAAAAAACATCAATTTTTCTCTATGTTTTACTCTGTAACTTTTCCCTGCAATGTCAGATTATGGAAAGCAATATACCGTTACGTCTGCTGGACTCCTCTGGTTGCGGGGATATATAGGGCTTGTAGGTTCATCAAGAACCCGAGGAACCCAGAGCCAATAAATGAGGTGCACCCTGCAGTGCGTTTTCATTCTATACCGGGTATACAGCAATTCATTTGCTGAAATATAAAGAGTAAAAAATTGCTATCAAGAAAACCTTTGCATTTCCAAAAAGGGCACAAGATAAGGTGCTGAGGAGCAGTGGTTATTTGCACATGTCTGAATTCCGGGGTGACCATACAAGCATGTGAATTATAGGGAATTTCTCAAATAGATGTCTTTTTTACACACTCTCCTATATTTGGAAGGAAAAAATGTAGAGAAAGACAAGGGGCAATAGCACTTGTTTTGCTAATCTATGTTCCCCCAAGTCTCCCGATAAAAATGATACCTCACTTGCGTGGGTAGGCCTAGCGCCCGCGACAGGAAACGCCCCAAAGCGCAACGTGGACACATCCAAAATTTTGGGAGAAAACAGAGGTGTTTTTTGCAAAGTGCCTACCTGTAGATTTTGGCCTCTAGCTCAGCGGGCACCTAGGGAAACCTACCAAACCTGTGCATTTCTGAAAACTAGAGACCTAGGGGAATCCAAGGAGGGGTGACTTGCGGGGCTCGGACCAGGTTCTGTTACCCAGAATCCTTTGCAAACCTCAAAATTTGGCTAAAAAAACACATGTCCCTCACATTTCTGTGGCAGAAAGTTCTGGAATCTGAGAGGAGCTACAAATTTCCTTCCACCCAGCGTTCCCCCAAGTCTCCTGATAAAAATGATACCTCACTTGCGAGGGTAGGCCTAGCGCCGGCGACAGGAAACACCCCAAAGCGCAACGTGGACACATCCTAAATTTTGGAAAAAAACAGAGGTGTTTTTTGCGAAGTGCCTACCTGTAGATTTTGGCCTGTAGCTCAGCCGGCACCTAGGGAAACCTACCAAACCTGTGCATTTCTGAAAACTAGAGACCTAGGGGAATCCAAGGAGGGGTGACTTGCGGGGCTCGGACCAGGTTCTATTACCCAGAATCCTTTGCAAACCTCAAAATTTGGCTAAAAAAACACATGTCCCTCACATTTCTGTGGCAGAAAGTTCTGGAATCTGAGAGGAGCTACACATTTCCTTCCACCCAGCGTTCCCCCAAGTCTCCCGATAAAAATGATACCTCACTTGCGTGGGTAGGCCTAGCGCCGGCGACAGGAAACACCCCAAAGCGCAACGTGGACACATCCTAAATTTTGGAAAAAAACAGAGGTGTTTTTTGCGAAGTGCCTACCTGTAGATTTTGGCCTCTAGCTCATCCGGCACCTAGGGAAACCTACCAAACCTGTGCATTTCTGAAAACTAGAGACCTAGGGGAATCCAATGAGGGGTGACTTGCGGGGCTCGGACCAGGTTCTGTTACCCAGAATCCTTTGCAAACCTCCAAATTTGGCTAAAAAAAACACATGTCCCTCACATTTCTGTGGCAGAAAGTTCTGGAATCTGAGAGGAGCTACAAATTTCCTTCCACCCAGCGTTCCCCCAAGTCTCCCGATAAAAATGATACCTCACTTGCGTGGGTAGGCCTAGCGCCGGCGACAGGAAACACCCCAAAGCGCAACGTGGACACATCCTAAATTTTGGAAAAAAACAGAGGTGTTTTTTGCGTAGTGCCTACCTGTAGATTTTGGCCTCTAGCTCAGCCGGCACCTAGGGAAATCTACCACACCTGTGCATTTCTGAAAACTAGTGACCTAGGGGAATCCTAGGAGGGGTGACTTGCGGGGCTCTGACCAGGTTCTGTTACCCAGAATCCTTTGCAAACCTCAAAATTTGGCTAAAAAAACACATGTCCCTCACATTTCTGTGGCAGAAAGTTCTGGAATCTGAGAGGAGCTACAAATTTCCTTCCACCCAGCGTTCCCCCAAGTCTCCCGATAAAAATGATACCTCACTTGCGTGGGTAGGCCTAGCGCCGGCGACAGGAAACACCCCAAAGCGCAACGTGGACACATCCTAAATTTTGGAAAAAAACTGAGGTGTTTTTTGCGAAGTGCCTACCTGTAGACTTTGGCCTCTAGCTCAGCCGGCACCTAGGGAAACCTACCAAACCTGTGCATTTCTGAAAACTAGAGACCTAGGGGAATCCAAGGAGGGGTGACTTGCGGGGCTCGGACCAGGTTCTGTTACCCAGAATCCTTTGCAAACCTCCAAATTTGGCTAAAAAAACACATGTCCCTCACATTTCTGTGGCAGAAAGTTCTGGAATCTGAGAGGAGCTACAAATTTCCTTCCACCCAGCGTTCCCCCAAGTCTCCCGATAAAAATGATACCTCACTTGCGTGGGTAGGCCTAGCGCCGGCGACAGGAAACACCCCAAAGCGCAACGTGGACACATCCTAAATTTTGGAAAAAAACAGAGGTGTTTTTTGCGAAGTGCCTACCTGTAGATTTTGGACTCTAGCTCAGCCGGCACCTAGGGAAACCTACCAAACCTGTGCATTTCTGAAAACTAGAGACCTAGGGGAATCCAACGAGGGGTGACTTGCGGGGCTCGGACCAGGTTCTGTTACCCAGAATCCTTTGCAAACCTCAAAATTTGGCTAAAAAAACACATGTCCCTCACATTTCTGTGGCAGAAAGTTCTGGAATCTGAGAGGAGCTAAAAATTTCCTTCCACCCAGCGTTCCCCCAAGTCTCCTGACAAAAATGATACCTCACTTGCGTGGGTAGGCCTAGCGCCGGCGACAGGAAACACCCCAAAGCGCAACGTGGACACATCCTAAATTTTGGGGAAAAAAAGAGGTGTTTTTTGCGAAGTGCCTACCTGTAGATTTTGGCCTCTAGCTCAGCCGGCACCTAGGGAAACCTACCAAACCTGTGCATTTCTGAAAACTAGAGACCTAGGGGAATCCAAGGAGGGGTGACTTGCGGGGCTTGGACCAGGTTCTGTTACCCAGAATCCTTTGCAAACCTCCAAATTTGGCTAAAAAAACACATGTCCCTCACATTTCTGTGGCAGAAAGTTCTGGAATCTGAGAGGAGCTACAAATTTCCTTCCACCCAGCGTTCCCCCAAGTCTCCCGATAAAAATGATACCTCACTTGCGTGGGTAGGCCTAGCGCCGGCGACAGGAAACACCCCAAAGCGCAACGTGGACACATCCTAAATTTTGGAAAAAAACAGAGGTGTTTTTTGCGAAGTGCCTACCTGTAGATTTTGGACTCTAGCTCAGCCGGCACCTAGGGAAACCTACCAAACCTGTGCATTTCTGAAAACTAGAGACCTAGGGGAATCCAAGGAGGGGTGACTTGCGGGGCTCGGACCAGGTTCTGTTACCCAGAATCCTTTGCAAACCTCCAAATTTGGCTAAAAAAACACATGTCCCTCACATTTCTGTGGCAGAAAGTTCTGGAATCTGAGAGGAGCTACAAATTTCCTTCCACCCAGCGTTCCCCCAAGTCTCCCGATAAAAATGATACCTCACTTGCGTGGGTAGGCCTAGCGCCGGCGACAGGAAACACCCCAAAGCGCAACGTGGACACATCCTAAATTTTGGAAAAAAACAGAGGTGTTTTTTGCGAAGTGCCTACCTGTAGATTTTGGACTCTAGCTCAGCCGGCACCTAGGGAAACCTACCAAACCTGTGCATTTCTGAAAACTAGAGACCTAGGGGAATCCAACGAGGGGTGACTTGCGGGGCTCGGACCAGGTTCTGTTACCCAGAATCCTTTGCAAACCTCAAAATTTGGCTAAAAAAACACATGTCCCTCACATTTCTGTGGCAGAAAGTTCTGGAATCTGAGAGGAGCTAAAAATTTCCTTCCACCCAGCGTTCCCCCAAGTCTCCTGACAAAAATGATACCTCACTTGCGTGGGTAGGCCTAGCGCCGGCGACAGGAAACACCCCAAAGCGCAACGTGGACACATCCTAAATTTTGGGAAAAAAAAGAGGTGTTTTTTGCGAAGTGCCTACCTGTAGATTTTGGCCTCTAGCTCAGCCGGCACCTAGGGAAACCTACCAAACCTGTGCATTTCTGAAAACTAGAGACCTAGGGGAATCCAAGGAGGGGTGACTTGCGGGGCTTGGACCAGGTTCTGTTACCCAGAATCCTTTGCAAACCTCAAAATTTGGCTAAAAAAACACATGTCCCTCACATTTCTGTGGCAGAAAGTTCTGGAATCTGAGAGGAGCTACAAATTTCCTTCCACCCAGCGTTCCCCCAAGTCTCCCGATAAAAATGATACCTCACTTGCGTGGGTAGGCCTAGCGCCGGCGACAGGAAACACCCCAAAGCGCAACGTGGACACATCCTAAATTTTGGAAAAAAACAGAGGTGTTTTTAGCGAAGTGCCTACCTGTAGATTTTGGCCTGTAGCTCAGCCGGCACCTAGGGAAACCTACCAAACCTGTGCATTTCTGAAAACTAGAGACCTAGGGGAATCCAAGGAGGGGTGACTTGCGGGGCTCGGACCAGGTTCTGTTACGCAGAATCCTTTGCAAACCTCAAAATTTGGCTAAAAAAACACATGTCCCTCACATTTCTGTGGCAGAACGTTCTGGAATCTGAGAGGAGCTACAAATTTCCTTCCACCCAGCGTTCCTCCAAGTCTCCTGATAAAAATGATACCTCACTTGCGTGGGTAGGCCTAGCGCCGGCGACAGGAAACACCCCAAAGCGCAACGTGGACACATCCTAAATTTTGGGAAAAAACAGAGGTGTTTTTTGCGAAGTGCCTACCTGTAGATTTTGGCCTCTAGCTCAGCCGGCACCTAGGGAAACCTACCAAACCTGTGCATTTCTGAAAACTAGAGACCTAGGGGAATCCAAGGAGGGGTGACTTGCGGGGCTCGGACCAGGTTCTGTTACCCAGAATCCTTTGCAAACCTCAAAATTTGGCTAAAAAAACACATGTCCCTCACATTTCTGTGGCAGAAAGTTCTGGAATCTGAGAGGAGCTACAAATTTCCTTCCACCCAGCGTTCCCCCAAGTCTCCCGATAAAAATGATACCTCACTTGCGTGGGTAGGCCTAGCGCCGGCGACAGGAAACACCCCAAAGCGCAACGTGGACACATCCTAAATTTTGGAAAAAAACAGAGGTGTTTTTTGCGAAGTGCCTACCTGTAGATTTTGGCCTCTAGCTCAGCCGGCACCTAGGGAAACCTACCAAACCTGTGCATTTCTGAAAACTAGAGACCTAGGGGAATCCAATGAGGGGTGACTTGCGGGGCTCGGACCAGGTTCTGTTACCCAGAATCCTTTGCAAACCTCAAAATTTGGCTAAAAAAAACACATGTCCCTCACATTTCTGTGGCAGAAAGTTCTGGAATCTGAGAGGAGCTACAAATTTCCTTCCACCCAGCGTTCCCCCAAGTCTCCCGATAAAAATGATACCTCACTTGCGTGGGTAGGCCTAGCGCCGGCGACAGGAAACACCCCAAAGCGCAACGTGGACACATCCTAAATTTTGGAAAAAAACAGAGGTGTTTTTTGCGAAGTGCCTACCTGTAGATTTTGGCCTGTAGCTCAGCCGGCACCTAGGGAAACCTACCAAACCTGTGCCTTTCTGAAAACTAGAGACCTAGGGGAATCCAAGGAGGGGTGACTTGCGGGGCTCGGACCAGGTTCTGTTACCCAGAATCCTTTGCAAACCTCAAAATTTAGCTAAAAAAACACATGTCACTCACATTTCTGTGGCAGAAAGTTCTGGAATCTGAGAGGAGCTACAAATTTCCTTCCACCCAGCGTTCCCCCAAGTCTCCCGATAAAAATTATACCTCACTTGCGTGGGTAGGCCTAGCGCCGGCGACAGGAAACACCCCAAAGCGCAACGTGGACACATCCTAAATTTTGGAAAAAAACAGAGGTGTTTTTTGCGAAGTGCCTACCTGTAGATTTTGGCCTCTAGCTCAGCCGGCACCTAGGGAAATCTACCAAACCTGTGCATTTCTGAAAACTAGAGACCTAGGGGAATCCAAGGAGGGGTGACTTGCGGGGCTCTGACCAGGTTCTGTTACCCAGAATCCTTTGCAAACCTCAAAATGTGGCTAAAAAAACACATGTCCCTCACATTTCTGTGGCAGAAAGTTCTGGAATCTGAGAGGAGCTACAAATTTCCTTCCACCCAGCGTTCCCCCAAGTCTCCCGATAAAAATGATACCTCACTTGCGTGGGTAGGCCTAGCGCCGGCGACAGGAAACACCCCAAAGCGCAACGTGGACACATCCTAAATTTTGGAAAAAAACTGAGGTGTTTTTTGCGAAGTGCCTACCTGTAGACTTTGGCCTGTAGCTCAGCCGGCACCTAGGGAAACCTACCAAACCTGTGCATTTCTGAAAACTAGAGACCTAGGGGAATCCAAGGAGGGGTGACTTGCGGGGCTCTGACCAGGTTCTGTTACCCAGAATCCTTTGCAAACCTCAAAATGTGGCTAAAAAAACACATGTCCCTCACATTTCTGTGGCAGAAAGTTCTGGAATCTGAGAGGAGCTACAAATTTCCTACCACCCAGCGTTCCCCCAAGTCTCCTGACAAAAATGATACCTCACTTGCGTGGGTAGGCCTAGCGCCGGCGACAGGAAACACCCCAAAGCGCAACGTGGACACATCCTAAATTTTGGGAAAAAAAAGAGGTGTTTTTTGCGAAGTGCCTACCTGTAGATTTTGGCCTCTAGCTCAGCCGGCACCTAGGGAAACCTACCAAACCTGTGCATTTCTGAAAACTAGAGACCTAGGGGAATCCAAGGAGGGGTGACTTGCAGGGCTTGGACCAGGTTCTGTTACCCAGAATCCTTTGCAAACCTCAAAATTTGGCTAAAAAAACACATGTCCCTCAAATTTCTGTGGCAGAAAGTTCTGGAATCTGAGAGGAGCTACAAATTTCCTTCCACCCAGCGTTCCCCCAAGTCTCCCGATAAAAATGATACCTCACTTGCGTGGGTAGGCCTAGCGCCGGCGACAGGAAACACCCCAAAGCGCAACGTGGACACATCCTAAATTTTGGAAAAAAACAGAGGTGTTTTTTGCGAAGTGCCTACCTGTAGATTTTGGCCTGTAGCTCAGCCGGCACCTAGGGAAACCTACCAAACCTGTGCATTTCTGAAAACTAGAGACCTAGGGGAATCCAAGGAGGGGTGACTTGCGGGGCTCGGACCAGGTTCTGTTACGCAGAATCCTTTGCAAACCTCAAAATTTGGCTAAAAAAACACATGTCCCTCACATTTCTGTGGCAGAACGTTCTGGAATCTGAGAGGAGCTACAAATTTCCTTCCACCCAGCGTTCCTCCAAGTCTCCTGATAAAAATGATACCTCACTTGCGTGGGTAGGCCTAGCGCCGGCGACAGGAAACACCCCAAAGCGCAACGTGGACACATCCTAAATTTTGGGAAAAAACAGAGGTGTTTTTTGCGAAGTGCCTACCTGTAGATTTTGGCCTCTAGCTCAGCCGGCACCTAGGGAAACCTACCAAACCTGTGCATTTCTGAAAACTAGAGACCTAGGGGAATCCAAGGAGGGGTGACTTGCGGGGCTCGGACCAGGTTCTGTTACCCAGAATCCTTTGCAAACCTCAAAATTTGGCTAAAAAAACACATGTCCCTCACATTTCTGTGGCAGAAAGTTCTGGAATCTGAGAGGAGCTACAAATTTCCTTCCACCCAGCGTTCCCCCAAGTCTCCCGATAAAAATGATACCTCACTTGCGTGGGTAGGCCTAGCGCCGGCGACAGGAAACACCCCAAAGCGCAACGTGGACACATCCTAAATTTTGGAAAAAAACAGAGGTGTTTTTTGTGAAGTGCCTACCTGTAGATTTTGGCCTGTATCTCAGCCGGCACCTAGGGAAACCTACCAAACCTGTGCATTTCTGAAAACTAGAGACCTAGGGGAATCCAAGGATCGTTGACTTGCGGGGCTCGGACCAGGTTCTGTTACCCAGAACCCTTTGCAAACCTCAAAATTTGGCTAAAAAAACACATGTCCCTCACATTTCTGTGGCAGAAAGTTCTGGAATCTGAGAGGAGCTACAAATTTCCTTCCACCCAGCGTTCCCCCAAGTCTCCCGATAAAAATGATACCTCACTTGCGTGGGTAGGCCTAGCGCCGGCGACAGGAAACACCCCAAAGCGCAACGTGGACACATCCTAAATTTTGGAAAAAAACAGAGGTGTTTTTTGCGAAGTGCCTACCTGTAGATTTTGGCCTCTAGCTCAGCCGGCACCTAGGGAAACCTACCAAACCTGTGCATTTCTGAAAACTAGAGACCTAGGGGAATCCAATGAGGGGTGACTTGCGGGGCTCGGACCAGGTTCTGTTACCCAGAATCCTTTGCAAACCTCAAAATTTGGCTAAAAAAACACATGTCCCTCACATTTCTGTGGCAGAAAGTTCTGGAATCTGAGAGGAGCTACAAATTTCCTTCCACCCAGCGTTCCCCCAAGTCTCCTGACAAAAATGATACCTCACTTGCGTGGGTAGGCCTAGCGCCGGCGACAGGAAACACCCCAAAGCCCAACGTGGACACATCCTAAATTTTGGGGGAAAAAAGAGGTGTTTTTTGCGAAGTGCCTACCTGTAGATTTTGGCCTCTAGCTCAGCCGGCACCTAGGGAAACCTACCAAACCTGTGCATTTCTGAAAACTAGAGACCTAGGGGAATCCAAGGAGGGGTGACTTGCGGGGCTTGGACCAGGTTCTGTTACCCAGAATCCTTTGCAAACATCAAAATGTGGCTAAAAAAACACATGTCCCTCACATTTCTGTGGCAGAAAGTTCTGGAATCTGAGAGGAGCTACAAATTTCCTTCCACCCAGCGTTCCCCCAAGTCTCCCGATAAAAATGATACCTCACTTGCGTGGGTAGGCCTAGCGCCGGCGACAGGAAACACCCCAAAGCACAACGTGGACACATCCTAAATTTTGGAAAAAAACTGAGGTGTTTTTTGCGAAGTGCCTACCTGTAGACTTTGGCCTGTAGCTCAGCCGGCATCTAGGGAAACCTACCAAACCTGTGCATTTCTGAAAACTAGAGACCTAGGGGAATCCAAGGAGGGGTGACTTGCGGGGCTCTGACCAGGTTCTGTTACCCAGAATCCTTTGCAAACCTCAAAATGTGGCTAAAAAAACACATGTCCCTCACATTTCTGTGGCAGAAAGTTCTGGAATCTGAGAGGAGCTACAAATTTCCTTCCACCCAGCGTTCCCCCAAGTCTCCTGACAAAAATGATACCTCACTTGCGTGGGTAGGCCTAGCGCCGGCGACAGGAAACACCCCAAAGCGCAACGTGGACACATCCTAAATTTTGGGAAAAAAAAGAGGTGTTTTTTGCGAAGTGCCTACCTGTAGATTTTGGCCTCTAGCTCAGCCGGCACCTAGGGAAACCTACCAAACCTGTGCATTTCTGAAAACTAGAGACCTAGGGGAATCCAAGGAGGGGTGACTTGCGGGGCTTGGACCAGGTTCTGTTACCCAGAATCCTTTGCAAACCTCAAAATTTGGCTAAAAAAACACATGTCCCTCACATTTCTGTGGCAGAAAGTTCTGGAATCTGAGAGGAGCTACAAATTTCCTTCCACCCAGCGTTCCCCCAAGTCTCCCGATAAAAATGATACCTCACTTGCGTGGGTAGGCCTAGCGCCGGCGACAGGAAACACCCCAAAGCGCAACGTGGACACATCCTAAATTTTGGAAAAAAACAGAGGTGTTTTTTGCGAAGTGCCTACCTGTAGATTTTGGCCTGTAGCTCAGCCGGCACCTAGGGAAACCTACCAAACCTGTGCATTTCTGAAAACTAGAGACCTAGGGGAATCCAAGGAGGGGTGACTTGCGGGGCTCGGACCAGGTTCTGTTACGCAGAATCCTTTGCAAACCTCAAAATTTGGCTAAAAAAACACATGTCCCTCACATTTCTGTGGCAGAACGTTCTGGAATCTGAGAGGAGCTACAAATTTCCTTCCACCCAGCGTTCCTCCAAGTCTCCTGATAAAAATGATACCTCACTTGCGTGGGTAGGCCTAGCGCCGGCGACAGGAAACACCCCAAAGCGCAACGTGGACACATCCTAAATTTTGGGAAAAAACAGAGGTGTTTTTTGCGAAGTGCCTACCTGTAGATTTTGGCCTCTAGCTCAGCCGGCACCTAGGGAAACCTACCAAACCTGTGCATTTCTGAAAACTAGAGACCTAGGGGAATCCAAGGAGGGGTGACTTGCGGGGCTCGGACCAGGTTCTGTTACCCAGAATCCTTTGCAAACCTCAAAATTTGGCTAAAAAAACACATGTCCCTCACATTTCTGTGGCAGAAAGTTCTGGAATCTGAGAGGAGCTACAAATTTCCTTCCACCCAGCGTTCCCCCAAGTCTCCCGATAAAAATGATACCTCACTTGCGTGGGTAGGCCTAGCGCCGGCGACAGGAAACACCCCAAAGCGCAACGTGGACACATCCTAAATTTTGGAAAAAAACAGAGGTGTTTTTTGTGAAGTGCCTACCTGTAGATTTTGGCCTGTATCTCAGCCGGCACCTAGGGAAACCTACCAAACCTGTGCATTTCTGAAAACTAGAGACCTAGGGGAATCCAAGGATCGTTGACTTGCGGGGCTCGGACCAGGTTCTGTTACCCAGAATCCTTTGCAAACCTCAAAATTTGGCTAAAAAAACACATGTCCCTCACATTTCTGTGGCAGAAAGTTCTGGAATCTGAGAGGAGCTACAAATTTCCTTCCACCCAGCGTTCCCCCAAGTCTCCCGATAAAAATGATACCTCACTTGCGTGGGTAGGCCTAGCGCCGGCGACAGGAAACACCCCAAAGCGCAACGTGGACACATCCTAAATTTTGGAAAAAAACAGAGGTGTTTTTTGCGAAGTGCCTACCTGTAGATTTTGGCCTGTAGCTCAGCCGGCACCTAGGGAAACCTACCAAACCTGTGCCTTTCTGAAAACTAGAGACCTAGGGGAATCCAAGGAGGGGTGACTTGCGGGGCTCGGACCAGGTTCTGTTACCCAGAATCCTTTGCAAACCTCAAAATTTGGCTAAAAAAACACATGTCCCTCACATTTCTGTGGCAGAAAGTTCTGGAATCTGAGAGGAGCTACAAATTTCCTTCCACCCAGCGTTCCCCCAAGTCTCCTGACAAAAATGATACCTCACTTGCGTGGGTAGGCCTAGCGCCGGCGACAGGAAACACCCCAAAGCCCAATGTGGACACATCCTAAATTTTGGGGAAAAAAAGAGGTGTTTTTTGCGAAGTGCCTACCTGTAGATTTTGGCCTCTAGCTCAGCCGGCACCTAGGGAAACCTACCAAACCTGTGCATTTCTGAAAACTAGAGACCTAGGGGAATCCAAGGAGGGGTGACTTGCGGGGCTTGGACCAGGTTCTGTTACCCAGAATCCTTTGCAAACCTCAAAATTTGGCTAAAAAAAACACATGTCCCTCACATTTCTGTGGCAGAAAGTTCTGGAATCTGAGAGGAGCTACAAATTTCCTTCCACCCAGCGTTCCCCCAAGTCTCCCGATAAAAATGATACCTCACTTGCGTGGGTAGGCCTAGCGCCGGCGACAGGAAACACCCCAAAGCGCAACGTGGACACATCCTAAATTTTGGAAAAAAACAGAGGTGTTTTTTGCGAAGTGCCTACCTGTAGATTTTGGCCTGTAGCTCAGCCGGCACCTAGGGAAACCTACCAAACCTGTGCATTTCTGAAAACTAGAGACCTAGGGAAATCCAAGGAGGGGTGACTTGCGGGGCTCGGACCAGGTTCTGTTACCCAGAATCCTTTGCAAACCTCAAAATTTGGCTAAAAAAACACATGTCCCTCACATTTCTGTGGCAGAACGTTCTGGAATCTGAGAGGAGCTACAAATTTCCTTCCACCCAGCGTTCCTCCAAGTCTCCTGATAAAAATGATACCTCACTTGCGTGGGTAGGCCTAGCGCCGGCGACAGGAAACACCCCAAAGCGCAACGTGGACACATCCTAAATTTTGGGAAAAAACAGAGGTGTTTTTTGCGAAGTGCCTACCTGTAGATTTTGGCCTCTAGCTCAGCCGGCACCTAGGGAAACCTACCAAACCTGTGCATTTCTGAAAACTAGAGACCTAGGGGAATCCAAGGAGGGGTGACTTGCGGGGCTCGGACCAGGTTCTGTTACCCAGAATCCTTTGCAAACCTCAAAATTTGGCTAAAAAAACACATGTCCCTCACATTTCTGTGGCAGAAAGTTCTGGAATCTGAGAGGAGCTACAAATTTCCTTCCACCCAGCGTTCCCCCAAGTCTCCCGATAAAAATGATACCTCACTTGCGTGGGTAGGCCTAGCGCCGGCGACAGGAAACACCCCAAAGCGCAACGTGGACACATCCTAAATTTTGGAAAAAAACAGAGGTGTTTTTTGTGAAGTGCCTACCTGTAGAATTTGGCCTGTATCTCAGCCGGCACCTAGGGAAACCTACCAAACCTGTGCATTTCTGAAAACTAGAGACCTAGGGGAATCCAAGGATGGTTGACTTGCGGGGCTCGGACCAGGTTCTGTTACCCAGAATCCTTTGCAAACCTCAAAATTTGGCTAAAAAAACACATGTCCCTCACATTTCTGTGGCAGAAAGTTCTGGAATCTGAGAGGAGCTACAAATTTCCTTCCACCCAGCGTTCCCCCAAGTCTCCCGATAAAAATGATACCTCACTTGCGTGGGTAGGCCTAGCGCCGGCGACAGGAAACACCCCAAAGCGCAACGTGGACACATCCTAAATTTTGGAAAAAAACAGAGGTGTTTTTTGCGAAGTGCCTACCTGTAGATTTTGGCCTGTAGCTCAGCCGGCACCTAGGGAAACCTACCAAACCTGTGCATTTCTGAAAACTAGAGACCTAGGGGAATCCAAGGAGGGGTGACTTGCGGGGCTCGGACCAGGTTCTGTTACCCAGAATCCTTTGCAAACCTCAAAATTTGGCTAAAAATACACATGTTACTCACATTTCTGTGGCAGAAAGTTCTGGAATCTGAGAGGAGCCACAAATTTCCTTCTACCCAGCGTTCCCCCAAGTCTCCCGATAAAAATGATACCTCACTTGTGTGGGTAGGACTAGCGCCCACGAAAGGAAAGGGCCCAAAACACAACGTGGACATATCACATTTTTTTATAAAAAGCAGTGCCTACCGGTGGATTTTGGCCTGTAGCTCAGCCGACACCTGAGGAAACTTAGCAAACCAGTGCATTTTTGAAAACTAGAAACCCAGGGGAATCCAAGATGGGGTGACTTACGGGGCTCTGACCAGGTTATGTTACCCAGAATCCTTTGCAAACATCAAAATGTGGCCCAAAAAACACTTTTTCCTCTCATTTCGGTGACAGAAAGTTGTGGAATCTGAGAGGAGCCACAAATTTCCTTCCACCCAGCGTTCCCCTAAGTCTCTCGATAAAAATGGTACCTCACTTCTGTGGGTAGGCCTAGCGGCCACAAAAGGAAATGGCCCAAAACACAACGTGGACACAACATATTTTTTCACTGAAAACAGAGGTGTTTTTTGCAAGGTGCCTTCCTGTGGTGTTTGGCCTGTAGCTCAGCCGGCCCCAGGGGGGGGGGGCAAAAATGCCCTAAAATAAATTTGCCCCCCCAACCCCCACCCTCCCCGGGAGCGACCCTTGCCTACGGGGTCGCTCCCCCTGCGTGACATTGGCGCCAAAAAACAAATCCCCGGTGCCTAGTGGTTTCTGCCCCCTTGGGGGCAGGTTGACCTAAACTCAGCCAATCTGCCCCCAAGGGGGGCAGAAATGGCCTAAATACAATTTGTCCCCCAGGGGAGCGACTTTTGCCTGATTGGTCGCTCCCCATCTCTAAGAAAAAAAAAAAGAAAAAAAAAAAATTCCCCTGGCGCCTAGAGGTTTCTGCCCCCCCCCCGGGGGCAGAAATGGCCTAAAATAAATTTGCCCCCCCAACAATGACCCCCCCCCCGGGAGCGACCCTTGCCTACGGGGTCGCTCCCCCTGCGTGACATTGGCGCCAAAAAACAAATCCCCGGTGCCTAGTGGTTTCTGCCCCCTTGGGGGCAGATTGACCTAAAATTGGCCAATCTGCCCCCAGGGGGGCAGAAATGGTCTAAATACAATTTGCCCCCCCAAGGGAACGCGACCCTTGCCTGATGGGTCGCTCCCCATCTCTAAAAAAAGAAACAACAACAAAAAAAAAACACAAAAAAAAAAATTGCCCTGGCGCCTAGAGGGTTCTGCCCCCCCCCTGGGGGCAGTTCGGCCTAATAATAGGCCGATCTGTCCCACGGGGGGGCAGAAATGGCCTAAAATAAATTTGCCCCCCCAACCCCCACCGCCCCCCCGGGAGCGACCCTTGCCTACGGGGTCGCTCCCCCTGCGTGACATTGGCGCCAAAAAACAAATCCCCGGTGCCTAGTGGTTTCTGCCCCCTTGGGGGCAGATTGACCTAAAATTGGCCAATCTGCCCCCAGAGTGGCAGAAATGGTCTAAATACAATTTGCCCCCCCAGGGGAGCGACCCTTGTCTGATGGGTCGCTCCCCATCTCTAAAAAAAGAAACAACAAAAAATAAGAACACAAAAAAAAAATTGCCCTGGCGCCTAGAGGGTTCTGCCCCCCCTGGGGGCAGTTCGGCCTAATAATAGGCCGATCTGTCCCACGGGGGGGGCAGAAATGGCCTAAAATAAATTTGCCCCCCCAAACCCACCCCCCCCCCCGGGAGCGACCCTTGCCTACGGGGTCGCTCCCCCTGCGTGACATTGGCGCCAAAAAACAAATCCCCGGTGCCTAGTGGTTTCTGCCCCCTTGGGGGCAGATTGACCTAAAATTGGCCAATCTGCCCCCAGGGGGGCAGAAATGGTCTAAATACAATTTGCCCCCCCAGGGGAGCGACCCTTGCCTGATGGGTCGCTCTCCATCTCTAAAAAAAGAAACAACAAAAAAAAAAAAAACACAAAAAAAAAAATTGCCCTGGTGCCTAGAGGGTTCTGCCCCCCCCTGGGGGCAGTTCGGCCTAATAATAGGCCGATCTGTCCCCCGGGGGGGGCAGAAATGGGCTAAAATAAATTTGCCCCCCAACCCCCACCCCCCCCCCCGGAGCGACCCTTGCCTACGGGGTCGCTCCCCCTGCGTGACATTGGCGCCAAAAAACAAATCCCCGGTGCCTAGTGGTTTCTGCCCCCTTGGGGGCAGATTGACCTAAAATTGGCCAATCTGCCCCCAGGGGTGCAGAAATGGTCTAAATACAATTTGCCCCCCCTTGCCTGATGGGTCGCTCCCCATCTCTAAAAAAAGAAACAACAAAAAAAAAAAACACAAAAAAAAAATTGTTCGGCCTAATAATAGGCCGATCTGTCCCACGGGGGGCAGAAATGGCCTAAAATAAATTTGCCCCCCCAACCCCCACCCCCCCCGGGAGCGACCCTTGCCTACGGGGTCGCTCCCCCTGCGTGACATTGGCGCCAAAAAACAAATCCCCGGTGCCTAGTGGTTTCTGCCCCCTTGGGGGCAGATTGACCTAAAATTGGCCAATCTGCCCCCAGGGGGGCAGAAATGGTCTAAATTCAATTTGCCCACCCAGGGGAGCGACCCTTGCCTGATGGGTCGCTCCCCATCTCTAAAAAAAGAAACAACAAAAAAATAAACACCCAAAAAAAAATTGCCCTGGCGCCTAGAGGGTTCTGCCCCCCCCTGGGGGCAGTTCGGCCTAATAATAGGCCGATCTGTCCCCCGGGGGGGGGCAGAAATGGCCTAAAATAAATTTGCCCCCCCAACCCCCACCCCCCCCGGGAGCGACCCTTGCCTACGGGGTCGCTCCCCCTGCGTGACATTGGCGCCAAAAAACAAATCCCCGGTGCCTAGTGGTTTCTGCCCCCTTGGGGGCAGATTGACCTAAAATTGGCCAATCTGCCCCCAGGTGGGCAGAAATGGTCTAAATACAATTTGCCCCCCAGGGGAGCGACCCTTGCCTGATGGGTCGCTCCCCATCTCTAAAAAAAGAAACAACAAAAAAAAAAAAACACAAAAAAAACAATTGCCCTGGCGCCTAGAGGTTTCTTCCCCCCCTGGGGCCAGATCGGCCTAATAATAGGCCGATCTGCCCCCAGGGGGGGCAGAAATGGCCTAAAATAAATTGCCCTCCCCCCCAGGGAGCGACCCTTGCCTAAGGGGTCGCTCCCTTTGCGTGAAATTCACGCAAAGAAAAAACTCCCTGGTGTCTAGTGGTTTCTACCCCCCTTGGGGGCAGATTAACCTCATCAAAATAGGCCAATCTGCCCCCAAGGGGGGCAGAAATGGCCAAAATATAATTTTCCCCCAAGGGGAGCGACCCTTGCCTAAGGGGTCGCTCCCCACCAAAAAAAAAAATATATAACACACAAAAAAAAAAAAAAAAAAAAAGGTCCCTGGTGCCGAGAGGTTTCTGCCCCCCCTGGGGGCAGATCGGCCTAATAGTAGGCCGATCTGCCCCTGGGGGGGCAGAAAAGGCCTTCCCGAAAATATGCCCCCCCTGGGAGCGACCCTTGCCCAAGGGGTCGCTCCCTTTTGTCAATAACAATAAAAAAAATTAAAATCCCTGGTGTCTAGTGGTTTCTACCCCCCTTGGGGGCAGATTGGTCTCATCAAAATAGGCCAATCTGCCCCCAAGGGGGGCAGAAATGGTCAAAATATAATTTTCCCCCAAGGGGAGCGACCCTTGCCTAAGGGGTCGCTCCCCACCAAAAAAAAAAAAAATGAAAAAAAAAAAAAAAAAAATGGTCCCTGGTGCCTAGAGGTTTCTGCCCCCAGGGGGGGCAGAAAAGGCCTTCTCAAAAAAATGCCCCCCCTGGGAGCGACCCTTGCCCAAGGGGTCGCTCCCTTTTGTCACTTTCAATAAAAAATAAAAAAATCCCTGGTGTCTAGTGGGGTTTCAAAAGCCGGATTGCAAGCAATCCGGCTTTTGAAACCCTCGGAGGGACTTCAAAGGGAAGGAAATACTTTTCCTTCCCTTTGAAGCCCCTCCGGGCCTCCCAGTGATTGAAAAAGAAATGCTTTTGCATTTCTTTTTCAATCGCGCTGGAAGCAGAGCTTCCAGCGCGACTAGGGAGGCCCCTGTGGCGCGCGCTGACGTCACAGGGGGGGGGTGGAGGGGGGTCGGGGGTGTAAGGGGAAGGTCTTCCCCTTCCATCCCCGACTTGGGGGGGGGGAGGGGGGTGCACGGGGGGCGCGCTAGCGCGCCCCCAAGTTCCCCTGTGCCTAGGACGAGATGATCTCGTCCAAGGCACAGGGGAACTGTAGCCTTGGACGAGATCATCTCGTCCAAGGCACAGAAGGGGTTAATGCATCACTCTAACCCTGAAACCGTTTTGATTCATACTGGGTGCTCCCTTGTGTCTGGACAAAGCTAAACCACTCTGATGAGTTATAATTATAGCAAAACACGTCAGATGTTGCTTTTGTTCATCCCATGTTGACTTGGATGCTGTTTTGCCAATCCAAAGCTGTAATACTGTCCCTGGAGTAGTGAAAGGCCTTTGTCATTTTACAGATCGCACCAAAGGTGATATTACTCTATTTATGTAAAAGATGCATTTTTCATTTCCATTTGTCTAAAAACATATTTTTCTAAGTATATTATTCATAAAAAAACAAAAAAACCTTTCCCTCTCACAATTACTGTTTGTCAATCTCTTTCTCTAAATCTCTCTTTCAGTTTCTCACTTTCTCTCTCTCTTCTATCCCATAATAGTATGGATAGGACAAAGCTAATGGTATTGAAATGGTCTTTCCAAACAATGGGGGTTATTACAACTTTGGAGGAGGTGTTAATTCGTCCCAAAAGTGACGGTAAAGTGACGGATATACCACCAGCCGTATTACGAGTCCATTATATCCTATGGAACTCGTAATAAGGCTGGTGGCTTATCCATCACTTTTGGGACGGATTAACACCTCCTCCAAAGTTGTAATAACCCCCAATGTCTTCAAAGAGTCAGACTAGCAAGATGTTTGGTTTGAATATTATACTCAAGTTTTGATGCTAAAAAAAAGCAGAGACACTTCTGGACTACTGGTAAAGCTCGCAGACGGGCACACAATAGGTTGAAAGTTCAAATCCTGGTATCGTATGGCACTGTGTCTGTTTATTTACTAGTGTATTTAAAGTTAAATATTCCTAGTGATGAAATATTTATCGCTTTTTCCCATCAAAATCTTTGGATTAAATGTCATAGATATGTCTGGACACTGCACAGTAAGGAGTCACCTGTGGCCTAGTTTTTAAGGCCTCTGACTCTCACAGTTAAGGTTGAAAGTTCCAGTCTAGGTGTGATGGGGTCATTTCCTTGCTTTAATTTATTTTCAACTTCAAATATTTAAGAAATGTACCGAAAGGGGATCACACTCTTTTGCAGGGCAAGGTTGGCTGCTTATATGTGGTCAGCCGCAGTCCCTGGGGTTAACCCTGGGCACACACAGCTAAAGGCCGTGCATGGCACAGTGTTGTGTGCTTATTGAGAGATGGCCACAGGGTCTAGCACAGGCCAGACCCTGTTCCCAACCCTCGGCACAAAAGGCCAAAGGCCTTGCCTGGCACACAGTTGGGTGCATTATATATGAGGGTAGGCCAAACACTGCAGTCAACCCCACTGCACACAGCTGAAGACCATGCACGACACTGGGTTTGGTGCTTATAGGGCATTGGCCACAAGTCCTAGCTCCAGGCCAGGCTCTGCCGTGCCCAGGGGTGGTTGTAATAAAAAAAAAAAAAAAAAATGAAATTACTTTACAA